>NW_016690288.1:14741-99908 GCF_001604755.1 Lepidothrix coronata
AGCCTGAGGCTCCCTGAGGGGGCGGTGGCGGCGGCGGCCGCCTCACAAACCCCCACAGTCCCACAATGCCCCGCGCCGCCCGCGGAGGACAAAGCCCGGCGCGCGGCCCCGCCGCGGTACCCGGATGGGCGCGAGGCTGCGGGGGGGGAGGTGGCCGGGGCGCGCTCTGATTGGCCACCCCGGCGCGGGCGGGGGCCAGGGCGCGCTCCGATTGGCCGTCGCGCCGCGGAGGAGGCGGGCTGATAACGGGGGGTGGAGGGGTGGGCTCCCACAAAATGGAGGCGCCGCCGCTTACATAACGCGACCTCTCACCCCGGCGCGCGGGGCGGGGCGGGGCCGGGCGGCGCGACGGACGGGCGACGCTGCCAATCGGCGTCCGGCGGCGCGGCGGGGCGGCCAATGGGCGGGCACGGCCGCGACGCGGGGGGCGGGCGCGCGCGGGGCGGGGCGGCAGGGCGCGGGGCGCGCGCGCGGGGCCGGTCCCGCCGCCCGCCGTGAGGGGGAGCGGAATCTCCCGCCATTTTTCAACCGTCCCGCCCGGGCACCCCCCCCCCTTCCCACATACCCCCCCACCCGGCCGGGCCCCCGCCATGGCGCCGCTGCTCGGCCGCAAGCCCTTCCCGCTGGCCAAGCCGCTGCCGCCGGGGGAGCCCGGCGAGCGGTTCGTCATCCCCCACACGCAGGAGGCCTTCCGCACCCGCGAGTATCCGCACGCACCGGGGGCGCCGGGGAAGGGAGGGGGGGGCCGGCGCGGGTTCCGGGGCGGCGGGGCCGAACAAAGCGGCGGCGGGGCCGGGCGGGAGCGGGGCCGTGAGGGGAGCGCGGCGGGGCCGTTGTTCCCTGGGCAGTCCCGGGGCCGGTTCCCGGCGGGCGGGAGGAGCGGGACTAACGGGGCCCGGGGCCCTTTGAGCGGGCCGTGAGCGCAGATACCGCACTCTTGGACGGGGTGCGG
The DNA here is from genome assembly GCF_001604755.1 of Lepidothrix coronata. NCBI lineage: Eukaryota > Metazoa > Chordata > Aves > Passeriformes > Pipridae > Lepidothrix > Lepidothrix coronata. Next base: position 15,694 of record NW_016690288.1, read on the forward strand.
GCATTGGGGGCCCGCGGGCGCGGGGGGGCACTTACACCGGAGCCTTCCACGGACTTTAGTTTATAGAATCAAACAGCGGCGGGAGCTCTCTCTGTGCACAGCCCAGGCTTTCGTTCTCAGCGTGGTTATCCCCTCCTGGGCTGTTTTTGCTTGAAAAACGCGTATTTATTATATTTTTTCCCTGCGTGCGGCAGCCCTTGAGCGCAGGAAGTGGCCGCGGGCCAGGCAGGTGACTGTCACAGCGCCCTGTCCGGGTCCCAGCAGGGCTGCAGGGGCAGGAGCTCGGCGCTGTGACCTGCAGGCAGTGCTCCAGGAGGCTGGGCTGGTGTTGGTGTTACGAAGATCAAGATCTGAGGAATTCATGACTGAAGTGAGAGGGATTGCGTGAATATAGGAACATAGTTTGGAGGTCTTGGCAGTGCGGGAGGCGAAGGGGCTCCAGAACTTCCACAGCCCCTGTGTTGGAGAGTGGCTTCTTTCTGCAGTGAGTAGAACAGGCAGAGAGAGCCCCTAGGAAGGATTAGATGGCTTTTGAAGAGGAAAATGCATCCCTGAGTGCAGATAGGCATTGCTGGTGCGTTCAGCCCAATAAAACGAGGTTGGGTGGAGTGTTGGGGACTTGCTTTTCAACTGTGTTTCAGATTAAAGCGTTCAGTGTGTGTGACACCAACCTGCTCACTGTGTGTGTGCAAACTGAAAGTAGCTCAGTCATCCACCTGACCAGGCAGTTCTTTCTCCTGCCTTTCGAGGAGTGATAAGTGATCAAAAAGGCAAGAGTTTAAGCCTAATTACTTCTTCTGCAAAAGAAGATGTACGTGACTTTAAGCTTTGTCTGCCTTGTAGGAACAGCACAGGGGAGTTGTGGGGCACCTTCTGAGAACACCAGTCTGTTGGGTGGCTCTTGTGGATCCGTGAGTAGGTGGAGGACATGTTTCTGCAGACACTTGGGTGGTATTAAAATTAAGGAAAAAAGGGATGGTTTCTTATGCTGAGAGGGGAGGGTGTTAGCTGTGGGATCAGAGGGAAAGAAGAAACCAATGCAAGCACTGAGGTTTAGGAGAGATGCTCTTCTCCTGGAGAAAGTACTTCATGGGATGCTGTGGGAGGCAGCCTAGCACGTTCTAGAAAGTTCATCTTGGCAGGCAGACGTCATGAAGCTAAAAAGAGAAACCAAGCAATGTTGGGTTTCTGTCTTGTCTTGTTGACTGTGGATAATGTATGCTAGGCCAAAAGTGGAACAGAAAATTGCAAATGAGCCAGTAAGTTGGAGGGAGATGTTGCCTAAGGAAGACTTGGAGGGTTTTTTTTGGTCACTTCTGTTTATCCTAGGTAGTGCAGAGGAGGAATGGCTCTGGAGGATGGGAAGGGCCTGCTGAGGGTGTGCCAGGAGGTACCTGAGTCTTCACCTGGTGTCATTTATGCCAAGACCTGGCAGAATATGTTCTCCTGGACTTTTTCCACCTTGGAAAGCAGTTGATCAGCTCTTCCCCTAAACGCTGTGCAGGTTCTTGTACTGCACAACTACCAGTGAGGTATTTGAAAGGCATTGAAAGTTCCTATGGCTTTGTTTTGTTGGGATTTAGGTTGGGTTGCACAAAAAATGGAGATTGGGGTGCAGAGCACGAGGAGAGACGTCTGCCCCGTGGGCATGTGTTCTGGAAGGGTCTGGCACAGCAGGAGGGGGATAAGCTGGTCAGCAGAGCTCAGGTGTTTATTCGGGTCTGTTTTTCCTTTGTAGCTTTATGTGGCTTCCTTTGACTGCCAAATCCCGTGAAAACCTTTTAAGAGAAGCCCTGCTGTGTAGAGCCCTTTGCATCCTGGCAAAGCCTCGGGCTTCTGGTGTCTGCCTGGGAGTGAGCCCTGCTAATCGTGTGGGTGTGGGGACAGGGGTTTCTCTGGGCAGCCAGAGATAGACTTGTCCTTGCAGGAGCTCAGTGGGATCTGCTGTGAGACACCTGAGGTGTCAGGACAGTGCTTTGCACGTGGACAGTCCTGTCACCTGTGCAGCTGGTGCTGAGCGTTTGCTGCCTCCCAAATACCCAGGTCAGCTCTGCTGTGGGCACGTGGGACTGCTGCAGTGTGCCTTTGGTTTGGAAAACTGCTGGGAGAGAGGTACTGGGCTCAGGGAGCTCAGCCAGCCCAGGCTGTTCCAGCCAAAGCTTCCCCTCAGCCCTCAGCGCGTGGTTTTGGGAAGGTGTGTTGTTTCCACCCCGGATTAAAGCCTGCTGCCTGTCTGTAGTTAATATTTGTGCGTGGTGCCAGCACAGGGAGGGGTTGGGCTGGGTTTGGCAGGTTAAAGGCTGTCACATCCTCACGGGTGATCCCAAAGAGCCAAACTCTGCCTGGAAGGTGGTAGCCAAGGTGCTGTCGTGTCACACTCTGCAGGTCTAGGAGAACTCTGCCACCCATCCAGGGAGTAGTGTATAAATGTACCCACTTTCCTGGGATTTTTGCCTTCCTGTCTAATACAACTGGAAAGAATTCACATACTGTAAAGCTGTTTTGGAGTTGATACTGATGCTCTCCAAGAAATTACCCAGGAAGAAGTAAACATTTTATCCCCTTAGCAGTTGTCTTGTGCAGTGGTTAGCTTGGTTATTGTAAACGTTTTTCTTTAAAAGGGTTTTTAATGAAACTTTGTTTTTACTGTAACTTTGTTGCCTTTCAGCATTAAATGATCTGCAGTGGGGTGCAAACAGATGTATCAACTGCTACACAGTGGGTAGTAAGCTTTTCATTTAACATACATGTTATTCATGGCTTTTTGCAGTATGTTCACAAGTAGCTGCTGTCCAGGGTATTTTTTATTCCTGTCTTGGGAATTGTCATACCTGCTACTTTGAAATGCCAGGCTGGTCTGGGATATATGAGTCCTGACACAGTGTAGTTAAACCTGTTCTGATTGATGTGTTCAAGGAGGGGAACATTCATAGGGAAAATTCTCTTGGATCTCCCTATTGATGTGGGAAAAAATATATCATTCAATTATTTTTCAGCTGGAGATCAGCATTTATTTGCTCTCCTTGGTGGAAGGAAAGGAATCTCCTCACAGGTCTAGCGAGGAGGAAGTTGATAAATGTAGGAGGGAAGTAGGCCATAATTTTATTTCCCACCTGTATATTAAATATTTGATTGTAGTTAGACTACTGAAGGTTTTTTAAGGCCATGTCCAGAACCCTTAAGTGTGTCTCTCCTTTAGCACTGGGTTTGGTTTTAATGCTGCTCTTTGTGGGAAAGGCACAGGAAGGAATAGTATTATGGTTGCAATTTAGCCATTATTAAAGTGGTTAATTCAATCATTAATTCAATCATTAACCACATAAATCACAAAGAGTGATTTGAGCTGGAAAGGACCTTAAAGCCCATCTTGTTCCACCCCTCTCCCATAGGCAGGGACACCTTCCACTAGCCCAGGTTGCTCCAAGCCCCATCACCCTGGCCTTGGACACTGCCAGGGATGGGGCAGCCACAGCTTCTCTGGGCAACCTGTGCCAGTGCCAGATGGCTGTAATTTCAAGAGGGACTCCTGGTTTCTTGTTTGATTTTATTTTTTTATATGCTTTTCCCCTCCTTGCTCAGCATAACTGCAAACATATGTCACAATGCCACTCCTGGGCTGGTCAGTGGGGCTGTGCAGTTCCCTGGGAGCTGTTGTTTTTCCTTGCTTCTGCTCCAACGATGGCACTTCCTGCTGCTGCCTGTAGCACCTCTTGTTTCTATGGAAAACTGAGCATCTTTTAAACCCCAAGGAAGGGTGAGAATTGACCAGAGGGCTCAAATCTTAGTGGGGTGGTGACTGGTCAGATTGCTGTTCATTTGCAGGAGAGCCCACAAACAGGGTGGGCTGGGGAACCACGGGATTTCTCCTTGATTTTACGACCTGCTTCAGGAAGGGGGAGCACTGTAGCAGCCTCTTCTGGAGGTTCCTGGCTAATATTTTTGTGTACCACCAGTTCTAAGTTACCTGTACATCAGAACCCACAGTGCAGCTGCTGTAGCCTGTGCTTTAAATTGGAGCTGTGAGGAAAACGTCCAAGAAAATTGGCTTGGTTGGAGTTGTAACTTGGCTTCCTAACAGCAACCTTAAAAAAGGAAAAAAATAGGTTGGTTGCACTAAAATATTCTTGACAGACAACACATTTGTGGGATACACCGAGTGCTTTGCTGTGGCTGGTGGCTCTGCCTGTGCAGGAGTGTGGAGCAATCTGCCTGTTCCCACAGGGCTCTGGGAATCGGGGCTGGTGCGGCAGCAGGATGAGCTGTGGCTGTTCCCAGTGTGCCTTATGCTCCATGCTGGCCTTGCCACTGGAGAGCTTGTGCAGGGAGGAGCAAAAGGTGCTTCTCTTGCCTCTCTTAGGATTTCTCCACTTAACTTCCCATGGGTGAGCATGGGGCAAATTGGTGTGGATTTACTCCGTGCTGATAATGGTGCCTGTGCATCTTCTGTCCGTAGTAAGGGTGAAGTAGCTCCTCTCTTTTACCCTGAGTGTTAATTACTGCTCAGGTGGAGCGGGGAGAGTGGCCACAGATGCTCCCAGCAGAGTGGCTAATGCTGTCATTCCTAATGCTCTCTGCTCCCCCATGGCACCCATTAATCCTGACGCCCGGAATAACGTAACCTTGAGGCAGGTTGGGACACAGGAGTGTCAGTGCCTGAGGGGAGCCAGCAAGAGAGATGGAAGGACTTTGTACAAGAGCATGGAGGGACAGGACAAGGGGGATGGATTCAAACTAAAAAAGAGTTAGGTTTATGTTAGATATTGGGCAGAAGTTCTTCCCTGTGAGGGTGGTGAGGCCCTGGCACAGGTGGCACAGAGAAGCTGTGGCTGCCCCATCCCTGGAAATGTCCAAGGCCAGGTTGGACAGGGCTTGGAGCAAACTGGTCTAGTAGCAGGTTCCAATCCATGACAGGAGGGTTGGAACTGGATGATCTTCAAGATCCCTTCCAACCCAAACCATTCCATGATTCCGTGAAGCAAGTGGTGTAGTTGGTGAGAGAGAGCCTCACGTTGTGCAAACACAGGGGGCTGCTCTTTTTGAGAACTAAAGGAAAAATGACCTTTCTAGAGATTTCAGTTTCAAAGCTTTTGGGCCTTTTTCCCCCCAAAAGACTGGGGATGCTGGATAGACTGCTAAATTTCTGTCTGGAGTTGGCAACACCACCCTGAGGCATTGGTAGCAGCAGTGCCACAGCAGTTCCTCTCAGGCATTAGCAGCAGTCCATGCCGTGCCTCCTGCACTTGCCTGTGATGTTGTTGATGCTGTTTTCCAAGGAATCAGACTGGAAAAGCTGCCAAGTAAGTTAGCAATACCACAAAGTGTTCAGCCCTGTGTGTTCCCCTTGTGCAGCACAGCTGAGCTGTCGGTGCTGAGGCCCCTTCTGTGTGCCAGGGCTGAGCAGGACGGGTGTTTCGGCTGCAGAAAGCACCAGCACCTCAGATTTAACACAGCACCCTCATGGCAGACACGGGGTCAGACTGTACTGAGGCTCTCCTCAGCCTTTGTGCACTCCAGCAGCAAGGGTTTCATTGGCTTTGACTGTTTTGTGCTGCTGTGGTTGTGCTCCCCCCTGCCTAAATCCTGTTTTCCTGAGCTGCCGCTCGTACAGAGAGTACGAAGCGCGTTTGGAGAGATACAGCGAGCGGATCTGGACGTGCAAGAGCACAGGAAGCAGCCAACTGACACACAAAGAGGCTTGGGAGGAGGAGCAGGAAGTTGCTGAGCTGTAAGTACCAGTGGAGACATGGATTTGTGCCTGTCTTTAGGTGTTGGGGCAGAAGAGTGTGCTTGGGAATGCTGTGTAGCTGAGGTGAGCTAAGGAGCTGGAAGTAGATCTGGGGGTTTTGGAGCTGAAAGCAAATTAAGTCCAATTTTGATGCCATCACTAATTTACTTAGTAGTCGAGTAATTTACTTATTTTGGTATTACTTGAACCAAAATAGTTCAGCATATGGCACTTGACATGTTTTAAAACCCTTTGGATAATAGGAGTATTTCAGGGGAAAAAAACCTAAATCTTGAAGGATGTAAAGTAAAAATAAAATAAAAAAAAGCTGTTGAAGTTTCACTTTGAACAGGTCCACACCTGTAATTATTTTTTCCGGATCTGCATTAGAGTTGTTGTACTAAATTAAAAAGAAAAACGTTGTCCTGAGATTTAGGGAATTGCACTGCTTGAAACAACAAAGAGCTGAGGGAAAGCAGCGAGAGTCCTTGCTCTGTGCAGACCCCCAGTGTTCCTCCGGGCTGCTGTGGCCCTGACCTCCCCCTCTAGCCCACAGGAATCCTTGGATGAGATCCAGCATGGCTACAGAAGTGAATTTGCTGTAAAGGTGCAGGTCCTTGGCTCCACCAACACATGTAACACACAATTTGTGTGATTACCAAATTGTAGGGATTTTGCCTAACAAAAGACATGCTTCTCCATTTTGTAAACTCATGACCTGGGCTTGTGGGACATTTTTCCCTGGATTTAGACTGAGCAGAGTATCAGCAGTACCACCTAAGAGGCAAAATTTTCTGCTACCTCTCTTCACATTTCTGATTCATTGGCAAAGAGTTCACAGCCTTTGCCTAAGGAGAAATTCCCCATCATTTGGGCTTAATCACAACCTTAAAGTCAACAAATAAGAAACCCATTTGCTAATAGTCCTAATTTCTGTGAAGGCTGACACACTGCTGCCTTCAGGCTTTGCTTCCTGCTGTTCTTGTTTGAGAGGAGGGTGCAGAGCAAGCTCCATAAATTCATAATTCTGAGTCAAAACTCACTGGGTTCAGTGCTGCTTCCTTTTGGTTATCCATGTTGGATTGGTTGGCCACTTCTGAAAACAAAATTGAAGAAATGTCAATGAAATAAAAATGGAAGGTTTCTTGGTAACAAATTTAGCCAGAGTCTCTCTAATTTTGGGGGAAAAAAAAGACTCTGTGAAATGAGATTTTGGTCTTGTCTCTTTGAAATGGGATGAAAAGCTTCCCAGGCAGTTTGGCTGCTTTAATACCTGACACTAGGCTGGATAAAAAAGTCCATTTAGGCAGTTTGCTAACGGGATAAATTTGTTCATGGCAGTTGTAGCACTGCAAATACAGCTGAGGGTTCTCAGCCATGGATCCCTGAGGCTGGGAAGCTGAAAAGTGTTTTGGAAAAATGGACTATTTTGTTCCTCCTGAGGGTAACTTGAAACGGATTTTACTTTGTAGCCACAGGGCTTTATGCAACATATTTCTTAGTGCCCCTGTCAGCCAACTGACCTCACCTTTTAGAGAGGAAATCAGGGAAGTAAATTTGTCACAGTGTTTGTCTCCTTTATATGAATAAGTCTGAAGATCGTGACATGGTGAAACACTCAAGATATTCTTCTGTGGAAAGATGGGTAAACCTGCCTCTGTCCTTTTTTTACTGTGTTGGCAGAGGAAAAATCTTCATCAGCATTGAGGTGTTGGAGGCAAACATTTTAAAAGTAACAAGCCCCAGAATAATGACATGGTCTTGATATATATTTAATATCTAATAAACAGTAATAATGAACATGAAAGGGCTCACACTCAGTGCTGCTCTTCCTGAGCGTTTATGGCATTCCTTCTGGGAAGAATCTGGATAATTTGTATTGTCATGCCAGCTAACACCTGGGGGAGGGAGAGCAGCAAAAAGCCCTTGGGTGTTTGCATGCTAATGGGGCATCTGCCTCAAACATTGTCCTGGCTGTTAACATTCCTGGAACTGGGAAATGGGAGGCTACTTTGCATTTCAGCTTTTATCCCCTGAATAATGAAAACTTCTTATGTGCTTGCTCAGCTTGAAGGAGGAATTCCCCATCTGGTATGAGAAACAGGTCCTGGAAATTGTCCACCACAACACGGTGTCTTTGGAAAAGCTGGTGGATGCAGCCTGGCTGGAGATCATGACCAAATTCGCAGTGGGAGAAGAGTGTGACTTTGAGGTAAGGATCTGTTTTCCATTTTATCCCATGCTTCTGCTAATTCCAGGTAGCTGCAGGCAGGAGATGGGAGGATGGGAGGTGTATGTTGGCTGCTCACACTATCAGAAGGATGGTGAGTTTCTTTTCTCTAGAATCCCAGTGGCATCACCTGCTTTTGGATGGAAAATGGCTCCATAAGCAGAAGCATGTGGATATCCCATACTTCCCAGTGGAAGGTGTCCCTGCCCATGGCAGGAGGTTGGAACTGGATGATCTTTAAGGTCCCTCCAATCCAAACCATTCCAGGATCCTGGGATGATGGCAAGAGTAAAATACTGTGTATTTGCACAGGGAAACAGGTACAACTGTTACAGTGCTTAAATATGTGATGGTCTGTGTATATACTTAAGTATAAATAAATACCTACTGTAGTTAAAAGAAGTTAAAAAGTACCATCTTCCACAATCTTTTCACCTGACACATTCCTAGAAGGAGCAGTAGCCTTAAATGAATGTAACTTGAAGTCAGCACCTTAAAAATCTCTAAAAAGCCTCTAATGATTAGAAAGTTTCTCCAAAACTGGGATTTTTTTTTTTGTTTTTTTTCCCTTCCTCTTAGTGCTAAAGCCCATTAGCTCAGGTGTCTTGCTCAGGTCCACTTTTCACCAGTATTACCCTGCAGGTTGGCAAGGAGAAAATGTTGCCTGTGAAGGTTGTGAAGATCCATCCCCTGGAGAAAGTTGATGAAGAGGCCTCGGAAAAGAAATCTGACGGAGCCTGCGATTCCCCGTCCAGTGACAAGGAGAACTCCAGCCAGGCAGCCCAGGACAACCAGAAGGAAGCTCTCCTGAAGGAGGATGACAACAGGAGGGAAAGCATGAGTAAGTAGGGAGGCAGCATGGCAGTAGGTAGCACCTGGCAGTGAGTATTGGAGTGTATGGATGTCTCAGGCCTGGGCTGTGAATGTTTAAAGAGTGTTATGGGGTGAAATCCTGGAATTGTCCGTGTTAGGGCTGAATTTTGGGGGCATCACTTGGCTTTCAGCTCTTCTTGCCTGTTTTAAAGCAGAAAATGTGCTGTCACTCTAAGGTGTAATGAAATGTATAAACTTCTAAAGTATAACAAGTGTATTTAAAAAAAAAAAAGTGAGGGGGGCAGTAAAAGTTCTCGCAGAATCAAGTTTTTGCTCTGATGTTCATCTTCAGTGCAAACCTCTCTAACTCCAAAGCCTGTTCTTCTGCAGTCAGAGACAAGCTGTAAGTCTCTTTATGTCCCCAGTTGTCATAAAAAATAAGTGTTGGGTTTTTTTCATTTTGGTTTATCCCCTTTCCAATTTTCAAATGCTGAGGCAAAATTCATGCAGAAAAATGCATATTAATTTTTTTAAGGGTTTAAAATAAAACATGCTTTGAAACCTTGTTCTCTCTTACCTGTTCCTCCTTGCTGCAGAGCTAAGCAGTGATATCCAAGGTTTTTCTTGGCTCTGAGAAGGTGGTGTTGAAAGAAAACCCCAATAAGTTGTCCTGTGTGACTTCTTAAAAATGGAATTATAAGATTCTTTAAAATAGATTTCAAAAAAGTGTTTTCAAACTAACAAGAAAAGCCCAGTTTCACAGTGTGGCTCTGACCTGGAGAGCTTAATTTTAAAGGCTCATAAATGGAATAAACTGTTGGCATTTGTCAATAGCCACTCCAGCATCTGGGGAAGGTGTGTGTGTGTGACCTCCTCTGATGTGGGGAAGAGGAAACTCTGAAACCAGCCCAGCAAGCAAATAGCAAAGTCAGGAGTGGAAAACAAGCTCTACCAAACTCCAGTCCTAATAATTGCCAGCTCTTTCTGATGGTACTGGAAAATGTTCTGAGCTGTTCTGATTTCATTGCAGTGCCCTGTAGAACCAGGATGGAAAAAAAAGGCGGTGTAGAAACAATCTGGCCTTATACACATCCTTTGAAACAGGAGTTGTGCTGGGAGAGGGGCCAGTGGTACTTGAATTATTTATATACACATATATATTTTGTTGAGTGCCGTACAAGGCATAGGAAGTACTTTTTACTTTAAAAATGCTCAGTGCCCAAATTTACAGCAGCGTTTTTAGGCCTGGGTGTTTTAGTAAAGGTTTACCCTGGTCCATTGTGTGGCATTCCAGCAGCTGTGTCCAGCTGTGCTCCTCCTGGCATTGCCAGTGCAGTGCTCCAAGGTTGGATATCACGGGAATGGGGCTTCCTGCTCCTGTTTCAGCCTCTGACTCAGCTGGTTCTGGCCTGTGTTTAGTCACCTCTGTAAGCTGGGACTGTCCTTCCCTTTCTGGAAAAGATGAACCTCAGCATTTTCCAACCCAGGATTCTGGGATAGTCATAACCTAAGCAGGAAAAGCAGTAAGCACTCATCTCTTAACTGCTTGTACATATGCTTTTATTAAAAGGATATTTTACTGCTAATGCTTTTATATTCTGGGTTTTCATAGAACTTAGGTTCTTAGTAATTACTGAGTTATGACATTATCAAATCATTGAAATCATTATTGAGTCAAATTATTCCAGAGTGTGTTAAAATAATTGTGTGGCACTTGTTACAGTTACACAGCAGGCTGCAGAAGTAGGAAAGTGCTGACACACTTGGTGGGTTCCAGTGCTGAACTGCACCCACAGAAGCAGGATATGGAGTCTGGGGGTTCCCAAACACACTGACCTGGAGTTTTTCTCTCTAATCATGTTCACACTTGACCACTGGGGATGTGATTTGAAGTCACTGCACGAGAGTGAGTGTTTGGAAGCAGTAACAGGCTCTGCCTGTGATGTAAGAGCTGTGTCTGCCTGTGCACACACGAGGGGGCAGAGCGAACCTTGGCAGTTTTATTAATACTTGTGTCAAACTTGTTTGTTTTCTTGGAGGAGAAAAGGGACAAAGAGAATTTCAGTCTCTCTGGTTAGGAGTCTGCTCTCCTTCAGAAGCTAAAAATAAGGCTTTATGCCAGCTTTATTGCATCATTTGTGCAATCTGGATTGACATTGTATTGTTAGGTGCTTAGGGAGTGAACTCTGGAAAATCTGCAGAAGTGAGAGGAAAGGTTAGATTGTCCTGAAAATGGATGAACTGCTGAAGGCAGGTTCTGCAGCTTGAGCTTTAAGCTGAAGGAGGTAAATTTAGACTGGATATTGGGAAGGAATTGTTCCCTGTGAGGGTGGGGAGGCACTGGCACAGGTTGCCCAGAGAAGCTGTGGCTGCCCCATCCCTGCAAGTGTCCAAGGCCAGGTTGGAGCAACCTGGGCTAGTGGAAGGTCTCCCCTTGGTGAATTGTATAGAAATTTTCTCCCTTTGCAAAGCTCTCTGCAGAGAGATAGGTTTAAATGCAGATGATGCTTTATACTCCTTGAAAAATATGTTGCCCCCTACCTCAGGACTGGTTAGGGCCTCCATTCCCAGGATTCTTTAGGATACTGTAAAACCCAGTTTGGGAGATTTTCCTGATATTCTGGTTTAACACTGTACAGATAGTGAGGAGTAGGGTGCTTTAATCTTTTTGGTTTACTCTAATGTGAAGACAATGTCTCACTTTGCTTTACCAGATGATCGAGCCCGTAGGTCTCCTCGGAAGCTTCCCACTTCTTTGAAGAAGGAAGAAAGGAAGTGGGTTCCACCTAAATTCCTGCCACACAAATACGATGTGAAACTGAAAAATGAAGATAAGGTGAGTTGTCTGCACGAGTCCTTTCTGTTATAACGTGAATGTGCAAGTTTAATTAATCATTATCAGTGATTATACAGCCCAATGTAGCACTTTCTGCCGGAGCCATGGCATTGGAAGCAGGAGAGTTGTCTGTAGGGCTGACCAGCCTGGCTGTTTCTATCTGTAATTGGGTTTTGTGCATGGAAACACCTGGTACCACACACTGAGTCACAGGGCTTTAGAGTGGTTGCTGTTAAGTGGCTCATCTCTGGTCAGGCAGTTAATGAGACCAGTTAAATCATGAGTGGCAGTTGCAGCTCTTGTTCTGAGCTGCTCCGAGTCGGAGGTAGCAGTGCTTTGGGAAGTAAGTGCTGGGTAACTGCCTCACTGCTCTGTGCTTTTTGTCAGCTCTTTGCTAATTTGACAAGAGAGGCAATGCTGACCTCCATTTAATGAGTACCACATGTAGAGTTGTTCCTGTAGTCTCAGGAAAAAATCAAAACAAAATAAACATGAATACGTAAAAAGCTTTTAAGTCAGTAGCAAGCACAAGCTGGAGGAAGGTTGGAGATAAAGCAGTGGGCTCTGGAAAGAAATCTGCAACGTGAACTCATGGTTTTAACTGTTTTGGCTGACTGATTCTCCTACCAATCTCCGTCTCAGTTCTGCAAGTTCTGTTTGGTTTGAGTCTTTCCAAGAGAGCTTTGAAAGAGTGAAGACTTAGTGGACATGAAGCACTAACTTGCTCTTTTGAGCTGCATGATCTGTAGCGATGATGTGGTTAGAAGCTAATCATTAACAGCCTGCCTGTTTGTGATCTGCCAGATCATCAGCAACGTTCCAGCAGACAGCCTGGTCCGTACAGAGCGCCCTCCCAACAAGGAGATCCTGAGGTACTTCATCCGGCACAACGCGCTCCGCGCCGGCACGTGCGAGAACGCCCCGTGGGTCGTGGAGGATGAGCTGGTGAAGAAATACTCTCTGCCCAGTAAATTTAGTGACTTCTTGCTTGACCCACATAAGGTAAGAATTCCTAAAAGCACCTCCTTTGCTGTCACACTCGTTCTACACTCTCAGTCTCAGCAGAGACTTCAGTGCGCTGGGTGGGTTTTGCAGTCACAGAATCATTAGGGTTGGAAAAGCCCCCTAGGATCATTGAGTCCAGCTGTTCCCCCAGCACTGCCAAGGCCATCCTTGAACAATATCCCCAAGTGCCACATCCAAAAGTCCTTTAAATCCTTCCAGAGAGAAACAGAAGGAAAACCCACTCTTTTGAAGGTTGACTCTTTGAGAGGTGACACAGCTTGAGTGTCTGAAAGTGGTCTGCTCTGAAAACTTGAGGTGTAACTGCCTTTTTTGAGGTTTTTCCAGTAGTTTATGTTGCTTGTCTACAAGTAAAGACATTTCCTGGTGTAAGAGAAATGGAAGAGCTCAGTCCTACCTGGTAGTGTCAAGTAGTGGGCCCTTTTCATAGCTACAGGAGCTGGATGTGTGTGACATCATGATGCCTGACCCTTGTATGGGAACGGACTGAGGGTTGGCAGATACCACAAATTTTGTACTGAATACTCAAGTATCAGGGATGGGTATTTTCCAGCTCTTTGTACTGACCAGCCAAAGACAGTTAACCAACTCAATGCCATATCATGAAATCTGCAGTTCTAACATCCGTCTTTGGGTGTAGAAAGCGCTAATTTGTTCATTTAGTAAACTTGCTTTTTCATGGACTTTGTCAAGTGTTGTTCTAAAACTAGAAGAGAAATATTTGTTCAGGACAAGGGGGAGTGGCTTCAAACTCACAGAGAATAGGTTTGGATTGGATATTGGGAAAGAATTCTTTAGTGTGAGGGTGGGGAGGCCCTGGCACAGGTTGCCCAGAGAAGCTGTGGCTGCCCCATCCCTGAAAGTGTCCAAGGCCAGGTTGGACAGGGCTTGGAGCAACCTGGGCTAGTGGAAGGTGTCCCTGTCCATGGCAGGGGGTGGAACAGGATGATCTTTAAGGTCCCTTCCAATCCAGGCCATTCTCTGAGTCTGTGATTCTGTGATTACAGAAGCCTGTTACCCTTAATGCATTGAGCAGTTTCATTGGAAAATACATTAAAAATATGGGCAAAAATAATTGACAGAAATATCTAGATAACCTTTATTTACCTTTCAGTATTAATACAAAATTATTCTTTCTTTGATTTTAGTATATGACTCTCAACCCCTCAACCAAGAGGAAAAGCTCTCGATCACCTGACAGAAAGCTTGCTAAGAAATCCAAAACAGATGGATCATCCCTGGGGCAGCCTCTGAGCCCCACTCTCTGGTGTCATGTGCATTTGGAGAAATCTATAATTGGCTCTCCACTGAAGGTGAAAAACTCTAAGAATTCAAAAAGTCCTAAAGAGGAGCTGGAAGAGGTGATGAAAATTGTATCACCTGCTAAACTTGGTTCTAACTTTCACATTCCAAAGAGGAGTCGATTAGGAAAGGACAACAACAAATCCTTGGACAAAAAGCAAAGAGGCAAAAGGGTTCTGAATGGGCAGAAATCATCGGGGAAAGCCAAGTCTCCCAGGAAAGGCTTGAAGACCCCCAAGATGAAAATGAAACAAATGACACTGTTGGACATGGCTAAAGGTACCACTAAGGTGTCCAGGACTCCCAGGAATTCTGGAGGCACCCCTGGATCTTCCAGGAAACCCCAGAAGCACCTGCCTCCTGCAGCGCTCCATCTCATTGCCTATTACAAGGAAAACAAAGACCGGGAGGACAAAAAAAGTGCTCTTTCCTGCATCATCTCCAAAACTGCTCGGCTGCTCTCCAACGAGGACCGGGCCCGGCTCCCCGAGGACCTGCGGGGCTTGGTGCAGAAACGCTACGAGCTCCTGGAGCACAGGAAGAGATGGGCCACCATGACTGAGGAGCAGAGGAAGGAGTACATGAAGAAGAAGAGGGAGAAGCTGAAAGAGAAACTGAAGGAGAGAGCGAAGGAGCGGAAGGAGAAGGAGATGAAGGAAAAACTGGAAAAACAGAAGAGATTTGAGGACCAAGATCTGAAAGGGAAGACATTGCCTACTTTCAAACTGGTTGATACTCCAGAAGGACTTCCTAACACGCTGTTTGGGGATGTGGCCATGGTGGTGGAGTTCCTGAGCTGTTACTCAGGGTTATTGATGCCGGATGCTCAGTATCCCATCACGGCCGTGTCCCTGATGGAAGCCCTTTGTGCAGAAAAGGGAGGCTTCCTGTACTTGAACCGAGTACTGGTGATTCTCTTGCAGACCCTGCTGCAGGATGAAATTGCTGAGGATTACGCTGAGCTGGGAATGAAGCTCTCTGAGATCCCACTTACCCTGCATTCCGCTTCCGAGCTGGTTCGCCTGTGCCTGCGCAAGTCGGACGTGCAAGAGGAGAGCGAGGTCTCGGATAACGTAGATGAGAGCAAGGATTCGGCAGCTTTTGACGATAACGAAGTCCAGGATGAGTTTTTGGAGAAACTGGAGACATCTGAGTTCTTCGAGCTGACTCCTGAAGAGAAGCTGCGGATCCTCGGAGCGCTGTGCCACCGGATCCTCATGACGTACTCGGTGCAGGACCACGTGGAGGCCAAGCAACAGGCGTCGGCTGAGCTGTGGAAGGAGCGCCTGGCCGTCCTCAAGGAGGAGAACGACAAGAAGAGGGCAGAGAAACAGAAGAGAAAAGAAATGGTGGCCAAGAACAAGGAGAACGGCAAAGATGAGCATATGATGGGCAGGAATGAAAAGAAAAAAGAGATGATGAAGATGGAGCACCGGGTGGAAATGGAAGCCGACGACATGATCAGCGCTGTGAAGAGCAGGCGCCTTCTCGCCATCCAGGCCAAGAAAGAGAGGGAGCAACAAGAAATACAGATGAGAGGTAAGAAAAATACCAAGAGAGTGTGTCGTGGAGTAACTTCCTGGCAAAATTCATGGCCTGTTTTCAGCAGCATTGCCTGGTTATGTGGGTTTTGCTCACTGGAGATCTCAGACTCAGCTGCTGTGGTTCCTGTGGCAGCTCAAAATCTGGAGTTTTAAGAGAAAGTTTTTTATGTGTGGGTGTCTTTTGTTCAGTACCTTTCTAATTTTGTCAGGCCAAGGAAGACTGGACGAAAGAGTATCTGTTTTGGGAACAGAAAGCAACCAAAAATTTGTCTATGTCCAAATATCATCTGCTTCTTACATGGAGAGGAGATGCTTCCTGCCTGAAAGCCAGTTCCAACAGCTGCTGCTGCCTTGCTGCCCTGCACGTTATCAGGCTGATGCCAGCAGCCCTTCTCCCACATCAGAACCACTTGGACAATAAACCTCATTTTGCAGTTTCTCACTTCAAAGAATTAGTTATGGAGCTGTGTAAATATAAACTGTCCACTCACCTTTCTAAATCATGAGTTGCAACACCAAACTTTGTGTGTGACTGTGTAATGAGTGCTGTTTGCTGAGGGGTATGGATGTGAAGAGTAAAACACTTAGGAATTACATTTTAGGGATTTTTTTTTTTTTTGGTTGTAAATGTGGGTACTGGACAAAGGGAGATGGATAGCACAGCTTGTCTTGGTTATTTCTGAAACAGTTGAGGGACAAGCATCCCACATGGAGCCTGGCTTGTGTGCCTTAGCTGGAATGTGGGAATATCTGTTCTAGGAGACCAAGAATCCCTGAATTGTTTGGATTGGAAGGGACCTTAAAGATCATCTGCTTCCACCCCCTGCCATGGGCAGGGACACCTTCCACTAGCCCAGGTTGCTCCAAGCCCCGTCCAACCTGGCCTTGGACACTTTCAGGGAGGGGGCAGCCACAGCTTCTCTGGGCAACCTGTGCCAGGCCCTCCCCACCCTCACAGCCAAGAACTTCCTCCTGTTATGCAAACTAAACCTCCTCTCTGTCAGATTAAAGCCATCTCACAGTCAGAGGTTTCTCTTTCACCTCTCTGGTAACATGTGTACACTGGGAGCTCTGACTTCTTCCAAGTTAAACTCGTCAAGATTACAGCCAGTGCTGCCCAGCTTGCCTCTTAAAACCACTTCAAGAAAGCAGAAATTTATGTTTTTATTCTTTTTGGACTTCAAAAGAAGCCAATGCAGAAGTTCCTGTTGAGATAATGTGGTTATTATCAGTATTTTCTTGATAGTAGAAGTCGAGTCACTTCCATTTCCTTGTTACTGCAGCACCTACTAATTGTTCTTTGCCTTATCACTCCACGAAGGAGTAGTTCCCATACAGGCTGTCCAAAGTGATGGAGAGCTGGAAGCTTGTACAGCTAACGGAGCCTGCTAGAGAGGAAAGTGCAGCTGAGAGTAGCTCACCTTCACTACTGAAAATGAGATGTGGGCAGGAACCCTCTAGTTTGGTGTCTTTGTTCTCATTTTGTTTGAACAGTTTTGGGCAAATGAATAAATTCAAGTGTCTGTCCTTTGCTTGGGAAAACCCTTAAAGTCAAGTGTCTGTCCTTATCCTGTCACTTGGTGGTACCTGCTGCAACTGCTCTGTGCAGCTGGCTGGGAAAAATCCCTGTGTCTTGAATGCCCACCATGTCCCATGTGGGCAGAATTAGAGAGCTGGGTGGCAGAATGGCTTGGGTTTGTCTTTGGAGTCTTGGCTCTCGTGGGGAGGGCACTGAGGAGCAGGGAGGTGGCACTGGGGCCAGATCAGGCAGGAAGTCTTGAAGGTGTCAAGGAGACGAGGAATTCTGGAGGGATCATATCAGTACTACCTGCTGAATGGGTCTCCTGATGTGGTTTCTGAGACTCAGATGTAAAAACTTGGCACTTGGCTGTTGCTCCTTGCTCTGATTTCCGTCCTGTGACACAGGGAGAGGTCATAAAATTTAGGGAGGAGTTGATATTTACAGACTGGGTTGGGCAGCTGCTTGTGCCTGGCAGGATGGGACTAACAGGACAGTTTGCTGCAGTTGCTATTAGTTGGGTTGTTGTTGGTATTTTGTTATAAAAGCTGATCCTCCAAGTTGGGGTAACAAATGCCAAGGGTATGTTTTTCATCAGGTCTCCTCTAATCAGGATTAATTACATTGGCAGGACTTGAGAGCCTTACCAGATATTTACTAATCAACTGTTATCAAACCTGGCTTGACACAGAAAATGGCTCCAAGAGAAAGGGAGCCTGGGAAAAGTTCTGACGAGAAGGTACCTCATCCCTGGGCCTCAGGCAGCACTTGGCCTCTCTGTGCTGCTTCTGCCTGCCCCACTCCAACTTTCCCCTTCATTATGGTCTCATTCCACCTGCTTTGGACCCTCCTTTGTGAGGCTTCAGGGTCACCTAATTGTGACCTTACAGTGCCTGAAGGGAACCTACAGTGAAGGTGGAGAGCCTGAAGTGACAGGACAAGGGGGAATGGCTTCAAACTGGGAGTAGGTTTAGGCTGGATAACAGGAGGAAGTTCTTGGCTGTGAGGGTGGGGAGGCCCTGGCACAGGTTGCCCAGAGAAGCTGTGGCTGCCTCATCCCTGCAAGTGTCCAAGGCCAGGTTGGACGGGGCTTGGAGCAACCTGGGCTACTGGAAGCTGTCCCTGCCCATGGATGATGATGAGATGATCTTTAAGGTCCCTTCCACCCCAAACACTTCAGTGATCCCAGGACACGATTCTTGGCAGAAGCTGCCTCGCTTCCTGCTTCTTACCTAGAGATGTGAAAGGACATGTTTTGCTCTTTAAGCTGTTGCCAGGAGCCTGTGATGCCAGGATTTAGGCCACTTTGTATTTTTCTTTTCCCTGTTTTTTGTCCACAGCCATGGATATTGAAAGCTACTAAAATTTCAGTACTTCTGTCATGTGTGGGAGGACTGAGGTTTCTGTTTTAATGCTCTCCCACATTTCCTACAATAGGAACTAATAATAAGGACTAATTTCTCCAGACAATTTTTATCCAGGCTTTCTTCAGCCCAGTTCATCCTTATGCCTTGACTTCTTAATTCTTGATCTTTTTTCTAGAATGGTGGGTGGAAAGTAAAACAAAAGGTTGGATGGTTGTGCTAAAAGAATATTAACTAAAGTTCCCAATAGATTTTTTTTTTTTTACCCCCACAGTGTGGTAAAATAAAAGACAATATTGGTGTCTGGATACAACAAAGGAAAGCTAATTCTGCTCTGTGCTAATTCCAACAGTGAGGATGGAGAGAGAAGCAGAGGAAGAAAGAATCCGGAGGCATAAAGCTGCAGCTGAGAAAACTTTCCAGGATGGAATTGCCAAAGCCAAGCTGGTGATGCGCAGAACCCCGGTGGGCACCGACCGGAACCACAACAGGTGGGAAAGGAAACGCCCCTGAGCTGGCAGCTCTGCCCTGGAAAAGGGTTGATAGGGAGGGAGAATGTGGGAATTGTGGAGAAGAGAGAAGGGAGCTTTTTGTGTATATGGAATGTAGTGGGTGGGTACATGCCCAGCTTTCTGTGGCCTTCCCATGGAGGTCAGGATCACTCGACATCAGTGCTCAGGAACCTCATCACAGTCATCTTTTCTT
The DNA here is from genome assembly GCF_001604755.1 of Lepidothrix coronata. Lineage (NCBI taxonomy): Eukaryota > Metazoa > Chordata > Aves > Passeriformes > Pipridae > Lepidothrix > Lepidothrix coronata. The sequence goes on from NW_016690288.1 coordinate 34,755, forward strand.
CTTTTTCCGTATTTGTTGCACAGGAATGCTCTTAGAATGGGTTCTAATCAAAGCTTTCCATGTTTCTCAGCTGGGCTAAGATAGACACACGTGCATTCAGATGCACACAGGTGCTTCTCCCCTCAATGCAAATAAAAGCCCGTGTGTGTAACCAGCCAGCAGAGGAGGCAGGGGCCTGTTAACACACGTGTTTCCTGCAGGTATTGGCTGTTCTCGGATGAGGTTCCTGGATTGTTCATCGAGAAGGGTTGGGTACATGACAGTATAGACTACAGGTTCACCCTGCCCCACCAGAAAAAGGAAGATCTGAAGAAGGACCACAGCCCTGGAGGTATGGTCACCATGCTTCTCTGGGGGCAAAAATCCATGTTTGGGAAAGGAAACTTAACACTTGTATGTGGAAATAGTTCTTGGGACAGAAGAGCCTGCTATAATCTGACTCCAGCTGAGTTTCAGTCCTGATCATTTCTTGCTTTTGGAACATCACAGGCTGGCACTGAGTCCCTCTGCAGCAATCCTGCATGGGAGAGCTTATGAAGTTAGATCTGAGCCCTCACCTGGTGGGATTGTCTTGGACAAGGATCAGAGCAGGCATACGTAGAGGAATGGAGCAGGGCAGACCTGCAGGGAGATCCTTCATCCAGGTGTAACTTAGCAGTCACCTTTCTCAGTGGCTGGTAGAGCTGGAGGTGTATCATTCCAAACCCCTCCATGGGTATATTTTCTTATGTAAACTCTTTCAAATTCTGACCAGCTGTGTTCCTGTACACCACTTGCTTCCAGCTGTTGTTATCTCTCAGCTGTTGCCCGTGTGCTTTCCCAGCCAGTGGGCAGGATTTCATCATGATCTCTTGGAGAATTAACAAGCAAGTGCTTCAATGAGCATTAAGGTTTAAATCCACGTCAGACCGTTGTCTGAGATGCTCAGAAATACAAACACACGCTGCTTATAACTCCTTCAGTTCTCAAAGTGCATTGTCAGTACACAGCTAAAAAGTGAAACTGGGGGTTTATGTCTTGGGAATAGCAGGAATGCTACTCAGGAATCCACCTGAGCCTGTGCTTTTCTCTTGCAGAGAAGCGGAAGAGCACAGGCAGCGACGGCCGAGGGACCAAACTGCCCCGCTCCGTGCCCAGCACAGACCTGCCCGCCGAGACCACCACTCCCAAGCAGGGCCAGAACTTATGGTAACACACGCTTTTGTAGCCCCAAAATACTCAAAAGTGTAGAGGTCGAGGAGCCTAGACACATTTCTTTTGCTATGAACCTGTTACTCTTTCAGTGCTGAGCAGTTGGGTTGGTTCAGCAGCTCCCCAGGCCTCTGCTGCTGATGTTATCACTGCCCTGCTAACAGGGTAGCCAGTCCAAGAGCCAGTGGAGTCTTTATTCAATCTAATCAATCAGACATAAAGACAGTATAAATTAAGATGGTAAAATGCTGCTTTGATATATTGCTGTGTACTTACCAGTATTGGTAAGTGATACTTAAAAGAAAAAAAAAGGAGGGGAGCAGTGTCAGGGTTTTTGTTTGTGGTTCATCTCAGCAGACCTGAGTTGTGGCACGTGGGGCCCTTGAGCACAAGAAATTTAAGTCTTCCTGGATGTCTCTGGAGACAGGCCTGTATCCTTCCTGTTCTTGTACTATGTGAGACGTGCAGAGTCCTCCCCCAGCTCCTCATCTCCTCCAGTGTCTTCTTCCTGGGCTTCCCAGCAGGCTGTGGTGGTGTGTCCACTTGTTTTCCTATAGCACCATAGAATTGATTTTTGTCCCTGCTGATAACTGTAGCTTAGCAAAGTTATTCTTCCATGCTGACAGCCTGTTATCCCTGTAATGCTTCCCAATGCCAAGCAATGTCTTCTAAGTGAATCAGATCTCCTTTGAGCATGTTTGACTGGGACTTGCTCCAGTAATTGGCCCTACCAGTGTCCTTAAAGAAATTCTCCTGTGTTGAGTGTTGCTTTTTGTGTTAAAGAGTGCTCAGCAGTGTCCCCACCCCACAAAACACTGGCTAAGCTTTACCTGTGGAGGACTCTGCATTTTTGTAGATAACCCTGAGAAGTACATGCTCCTGTAGCTCCCCTCTCAGCAGGGTCTGTTCCCCAGAGTTCTCCACTGCTGACACACAGAGTGGGGTTACTTGGTCTTTGAGAAACAGAAGTTGAACTCAGCTCCAAGGAATAGTTGCCAGTCAGAACTACTTCACCAAACATGTTCCTGCTCACCCACCAGGAACTGTCAGAGGCTGAAATCTGTGGGTGTCTTGATTGATCTGAGCCACCAGCATGAAGAGATGACTCTTTGTGTTGCTCTACCCCTTCTGTAATGGCAGCAAGGTGTAGGAGATCAGAGTTCCTGTGCTTTCCTTCTCTGCCTCATCCTACCACGAGAAATCTCCACCCCATTCTCAGTCTGGGCCTTTGCATGTCTTGTCATGTGGCCAAAATTCAGGCAATTGGGCTTTCCTGGGGAATGGGTGCTGCACAGGGGTTGTGGAGGACAGTATGACCCACAGGGAAGTCCTCTGCTCTTCCTGACTGCCTGCTCTGTCTTGGTGTTCGTTGAGCAGAGATGACAAGGAGAAGGACCAATTCTGTGAGGAAAACAGTACCTTAAATTTAGAGTGCATATTGCTAACCCTGAGGGCAGCATAGAGCCAAATTGGATGAGTTAATTAACACAGAACTCCTGTAACTTGTAACTCCAGGCTGAACTTGAAAAAGCACAGTATTTGATCTGCTCTATCAGGTTGGCCACTCCCAAGGACATGCTGAGAGAGATCAGAGTGGTGACAGAGGCAGGAGTGCTGCATGGAGTAACCAGTCACACAGCCTGGGAGGAGCAGCTCTTGGAACCAAATCCTGGACACACTCAGTGCTGAATTATGTTCTGTTTTGTATGGAGTGGCCATAATGGATGGTGTTCTCCTTTTTGTGAAAAAGAGAGCAACTAAAAGAATTAAGAAGCTTCTTTAGAAGTTTAAAGGCAGCCAGAAGCCTAAAACACTTTCAGAGAGATTTGCTTTAGAGTTTCCACACTAGGTGGTCAGAGCAAGTGTTGCCTCTCACCTTTGAAGAAAAGGGTTTGAGGAACTTGGAAAAAAAACCAGCAGCAGCAATCACAAAACATCCTGATTGTGGCTTCCATCAGGATAAGAAAGCTGTTAAAAGTAAGAAAGCCTGCTTAAAACCTGTGGTTGAGTCTAAGTGAAAGAATAAAAGGGATGCTAAACTGAAGTACAGACTAAGGGGAAAACAATTTTCATTTTCCCTTGGGAAACAAACTTGCTTCACCAGATCTGTTGTGACAGGGTTTGCCTTAGGAGAAGAGGGAAGCTCTTCTCATGAGTGAATAATTGGCCAAGGGACATGAAATAAGTTACAGAAATATTCCAACCTGTATGTTCAGCAGGGAGATGGAGAATAATGCTAGAGGAGAATTGGGAAGCTTCCTAAAGACAGAGGATTTCTTTTGATACAGAAAAAAGGGATCAGGAAATTAAACTAGAAGATGGCAGTTCTGAAATAGAGAGGAGAGTGCTGCAGCTGAGGTACACAGCTCACTGCTGCCAGCTGCTGTGGATTGTGAATTGTACCTGTTCAAAGCTGGACAAACTGCTGAGAGAGGAGTTCACTGAGGAACAGGAAGCACAAAGGTTCTTGTCCTGGCACACAGGGAAGTCCTCAAACCAGCAGATGCTGCAATCTGGAGGGGCAGGTCCCTGTGCTGCCCCTTGGCCACTCAGACATCAGACACTGAGCTGGGTGGGATTTTCTTGGCCTGGCCACAGCGTCTTTAATATCTGTCCTTTTTAGTCCCTGCTGGGAAGGACTCTAAATGCTGACAATCACAGCACCTGCTGTTTTTTCATGAGATTCTTGTGCCCCTGTTGTGCCAGGCAGGGCAGCTGGGAGGTGCAGTAATGCAGGTGGAGGGTCTGAGCCAGGCATGGGCCTTGAGCAGGGGCACGGAGGCAGCTTCTCAAAGGACACATAACCCCTTCTAATTCACCCTCTGCTGTGCTGGCTGCCTCTCCCTGACTGACTGGGCACCCAAAGCCATGCCTGCAGCTAAGCAATAAGCTCCCTCAGCTGAAAGGCTTTTCCTTAAAGCTCTGGAGCTGCAAAGAGCTTGTTTGCTAAGTACCTGTCTGACAGCTGCCACCATTTACAGGTAAGCTTCCACAAAAAGCCAAGTGACAGCCTGAGAGCTGTTATTTCAGGGGATAGACAGGAACTAGAATTTCCCTCTGAGGAAATCCATATTCCTATTCCTGTGTTTTCCTCTGGGGCCACTGTCATTGATCTCTCCCATCTCAAGGACTCTCTTGAGCATAGATGGTTATGGAAGAGTCTCCTCCTTGGCTGATTTTTGTCCTTGGACAGCCTGAGGAGCTCTGAGCCCACAGTGAAGTCCTTGGCTGTCTCCATGCCCTGTTGTTTGGATGCAAGGACTCTTCCAGCCATAACTCATGATGTTGGCATGTGCATAGGAAGTTTCACTTCTTTGTGTTTTGCTTTAAGTCCTGCTGTCTGTCTCTTTTCCTAGTGGTGTGTCTGATGTGGGATTGAGTAACCTCACAGTGCACGTAGAGCATCTTCAGCTTTACCATTTTATACTTCAGAGCAATGAGACTTTGAAATTAAATACCAAATTAACTCTGAATAGTTGTATTTCACAGTCCTGCCCCTTTTCTCCTTGAGGATGGGATGGGAGCTGGTAGGATACTGAGAGAGATAGATTTCATACTTCTGCCAGGAGTTACAAAAATAGTGTCTTAAAGAAGTGGTTCTGCTTTCAGTATTTTGCCCTCAAAAATAAGAGGGCCCAGTGTTTTGTCCTCAAAGTGCAGAGGCTGAATCATTGTACAGAATTATAAGCACTTGGTTGCTTCGTCTTCTCCAGACAGATGGCCCAGTCCCATTCCTAACCTTGTGCCCCACTTGCACAGATATGGATGCTTATTAAAAAAATCTCCCTGTTTAAAATTTCTGGGCACGTGGTCCCTGAAGAAGTGTTTGTCCATACCATAGTGCTTGGGAGCTGTGTATATCCTGGTCTTCCCTGCAGTAATCACAGGTCACACAGGATATTAGCATGCAGGAGACTTCTTGCTCATCCTGGTCAGAAAGCAGTTGAATTTTGGAAACAGTGGCATCTCTGCAGAGTAACTCCCGTTGTTCTTCATCTATTAGGAATTCAGCATGGTTTGGCGGGTCCCCTCAGCAGACAATTTGAGTTAACCATGAGTGGGTGCTGACAGACTCCATTCTCAAGCCTATACTCTACAGATGGAGTTCCCCTGTTTCCACCAACCCTCCAGAGCAGGTACTGATCCTGGGCTCCTCTAGATGTTTCCTCTCGATTTCTTCATTCCCTAGTCCAGGTTTTATACCTTTCTCTGTCCCTTGTAGCCTGAGAACAGGGAGGAATTCTCAGCCTGAGTGAATACTGGGAGCTCCTTTTGACTTGCTGCTTGTGCCATTTGTCCCTTCTGTTTTGGTTGCTGACCAGTCTGGCTTGTGCTGCCAGAAATGTCAGGAGAGAATCTAGGCTGTTCTTTAGGGATGTGGGAAGCCCTTGCACCAGTCAGGAGTTCCCCCTTCTAGGTCAGTTTGAAGACTTCCCTCTGGTCTTGACTCTCCCAAAGGCATCTTTCCCATCCCCCTGGACTGTGTCAGGCCTTCCCCTCCCTCTTGGAAAGACTTACTATTGCCTCCCCCCTTTAAAATGCCAGCCCTGTCTTACCATGTCCATGCTCCCAGCCTGGGGCTGGTTGACCCCCAGTTGGAGGTGCAGGTAGTTCCTACAGGTAGTAGGGAATGCCTGGGGCTAGTTTGGGAACCAGGAACTGTGGCTGCACAGAGCAGCAAAGTGCCACTAATCAGACTAACACTGGTGCCTCTGGTGTGTTTATATTTTGCACATTTGAGTTCAGGCTGATGGAGAACAGTTCCCTCTCCCAGAAATCCCAGTTCTTACTCTCAGGGTGAATGGGGAAGACTCAGGTACCTGTTGCAAATGTTCTTTTTATCTTGTCCAGTTTCCTTTTCAGCAGGGATAAAGTTGTGCCAGGGCTTTACCTCTGGCTTTATTAAAAGGATGGGAGCTGCTTTCTGCAGCTGCTCAGCAGCTTGTATTGTCTTTTCCCAAGACACTGGAGAATCCAAGTGCCGTATGCTGACTCTTTCCAGTGCCTTTTCCTTTTTACAGTAAGACAAAACAGTGCAGGGAGTTCCCCCCTTGATTTGCCACCATGAGGGAAAGCTGAGAAAGCTTGGGCATGGTTGTCTTGGATATTTTTCCAGCTGGATCCTGCAATCTGTCACCAGCAGTGTCTGATGTTGTTTCATCATAACCTGGGCAACCATCTCAATGTGCCTGGGAATCTGGGTGTCTGCAGGGCAGCTAGTTTGGAGCTTGGTTTATGCCATTTCCAGGTGGTTACAGATTCTGCTGAGTGAAGGAAATCTGGAGTAGCTCCATCCTGTTTCTCACAGGGAGGGGTGCAGAGGACAGTGGTAGCCAAGGGTTTTGATCTCAGGGTGCAGAGGGTTGTGTGTACTGAAGCAGGTGACTGGCAAGAAACCATTTTCCTTCCATTTTTAAACAATCCTATGTTTTATTAGAGTAATTAATTTCCTAGCTGAATGCAAGTTGTGAGGCCATTCCCCTAATACAAGCACACTAGAATTACAAAATATTTTCTTTTCAGATCCGATATTTAGTAAGTATTTCTACCTAAAATAAGCACTGTGGAGACTGGTATTCCAAGAGGAGGCAGAACAGCATCTTTGTCTAGTTGTTGCTCAGCTCATCTGAGTTTGTGCCCAAGAAGAAAAATTGGGTCTGGAATCTTCTCTGTGGCTGGTAAGGATCACAGAGTGGTCCTTTGCAGTTGTGTCCATATGAGGGTGATTTTCCAATTCCATGACTTCCTCTTTTTGAGGAGCAGTCCTCTTCTAGAAGATTTGGAATTAGTCTTATTTTCTGCAAATGAGCTCTGAAGCTCGGGTTGAATCCCTACCCCATCAGGTGAGGAGGCCCTGTGGCATCCTAGAATAGAGTTGGAAAAAAAAATAAGAGGGAAAGAGCAGAATTTCAGGCTGCCTTAAAACCTTAAAACTAGTTTAAATCTACAACCCAGCGTGAAAACATGATTGTACTTTGGAATTGCAGAGAGGATGCCTGGTTTAGAGAACTCTGCAAAAGTGTTCCCCTTTTAGATTGGGATAACTGCTGGTGGCCATCCCTGTCCCAAAGGATTCCTGAGCAGGAAGGTTTCAAGCTGCTGAATATGCTTTTCACACCCTGCACTTGACCTTTGAAGTTCAGGTGAGCTTAGAGAGGAGGACTTGTGCACTTGCAGGGACAGAGCCTGAACAGGGACACAGCTCCAGCAGCAGCAGTTGTGGGATCAGCCAGGACATCCCCTTTTTAATCTGGGCACCTCTTGTTAGTGAAAGAAGATATGATTACATCGCTGTGCTGTGCAGTGCACGGCTTGTTAATCCTTGCAGTGCATCTAACATGACATTCAGATCACTTAAACCAACTGCAGTGTAGTGAATGGAGTCCCTGGGGTGGATGACTAAATTCAAATGCCAATGTTTTAATAAACCTAGTGGGGAAAATACATCAATAAATCAGTTCTGTGTTTATTTTGATTTTATTTTTTTTTCTCTCACCCTGGAATTGGCTACATTTGGGGACTGTGAACCAAGGCCAGCCTGAGTCAGAATTTTTCTGCCAGCATTCCTGGAAGTGCTTCACCTTGCTCTCTGGGGATTGGGATATAGGTTACCTGTCATCCCTGCCTACTGATCCTTGGGAACCATTTAGAAGAAGAAATTCTCTTGCCACAGAGATACCTTAGCTGATGATGGCGCATGTTCTGTCTTTCAGGTTTCTCTGTGACAGTCAGAAGGATTTGGATGAGCTGCTGGATTGCCTGCACCCCCAAGGAGTGAGGGAGAGCCAGCTCAAGGAGCGCTTGGAGAAAAAGTGAGCCTGCTCTTTGCTTTCCTCCGTGTGCTTTCTCCAAGGCAAAGTGTGTCCTCAGCACAGCAATCCCTGCCATTCCTGGGGCAACATCCTGGGCTGGGCTTTGGTCATTCCTGTGCTGAAAAGAGGAGGACACTGAGGTTGAGAAATTGCTGGTTTTCCTGGGCAGTAACTGCAGGTCCTTGATAAGTAATGCTGTGATCAGTGAGGAGGTTCTGTCAGTCTTTAAATTGCTCCGTGAGACTGGAACAAAGGCAGTGCTGGTTCACTCTGAGCCAGAACTGCCACGTGCTTTCAGGTGTCTTTCAAAGAACGTTCTGCACTGCTGGAGCTCGTAACTCCCGATGAAGACCATTGTCCTGGAGCCTGCCCAGCTCCCGGGGCAGTGCTCTGTACTCAAAGGCTGCGTTTGATTTTCCAGGTATCAGGACATCACACATTCCATCCATTTGGCTCGGAAACAGAACCTGGGCCTCAAATCCTGTGATGGCAACCAGGAGCTGCTGAACTACCTCCGGAGTGACCTGATCGAGGTTGCGACGCGGCTGCAGAAGGGAGGCCTGGGATACGTCGATGTGACACCGGAGTATGAAGCAAAAGTGAGTGCACAGGCAAAGCATTGAGCAAGACAAGTGTGAGCTGATACTTCCTGTGGAAAGCCTGGAGTCTTTTTTTTTCCTCACACACGAGGAACAGGAAAATCAGTTTTCTCATTTGTCTTTTAATTCTAAACTGTTATTTCAAGGTGACACGTTGCTGGCTTTGAGGGTCCTTTTGGTGTAGGTGGGTCATAATGTTGGAGCTGGGCATCCTGCACAGCTGTTCATTTGTCCCATTTCCTAATTCTGGCAGCAGACTTCTCTATGGAGCATTAGCAGAACTCTGTAGGTGATTTTTATCTTTTACATCAGAGCCAGCATGTCTTGTTGAAACAGCAGCAATATGCTGATTCCATAACGAGATGTGGTAGATACCTAATGTAGTGTGGTTATCACAGGTGTCCATTTGCAGGACATACCCACCTACAGAGCACAGAGAGACATCCAGCTGTTATGGGATCATATGCTCTTCCCAACAGGTGTACTCACTGGAGAGCCTGAAGGATTTTGGAGAGTGTGTGATTGCACTCCAGGCTGGGGTTGTGAAGAAGTTTCTGCAAGGTTTCATGGCCCCCAAGCAGAAGAGAAGGAAACACCAAGGAGAGGACTACATTGCCAAGGCTGAGGAGATAGATGAAGACAAGAAAATGGCAGAAGAAGCCAAGGTATTGTTCACCTCAGGGCTCTGTTTTGGTCTTGCACTAGAACTCTTTGAGCAGGGACAGTACAGTTCATGGGATACTAAATCCTGAGCAGCTTCCTCCCATTTCAGGTTTGGAGTGCAGTGGGTATGGTGTTTGAGGGGCCAGGTGTTCCCTGTTTATTTTGAGGAGTGAAGGTATAGGGAAAATCAAAATAATACTGAGGAGCTGCAGTTAATTGTCCCTCTATGACAGGAAATAGGTCAAGTTCCCTCTGTACAGTTTCTCTTTAATAAAAGCACATTATGGAGCATTTTCACAGCACTTAAGATTTGTATCCATCAGAGAGGACTAGTGGTGCCCTTGATCCACAAAGAGACCTGTTGAGGTTCTGGTGACTGCAGAGGAGTGAGGTTTAGATCAAATTCCAGTGTCAGGCAAGAGGAGACACAAGTTGTTGGCTGTGTGACACTCATGGAGATGTCTGGGCAAACAAGCTGTGTGTGCCTGCAGGAGAGAAAAAGGGGTGTTGTGGGTCTAAATACATATCCCTCCAAATCAAAGGGATGGAGAGGAGCTGAGGAACATTGGGAAGGGTCCTGCAGGCAGTTGAGCTGTACCAGTGTTTCACCCTCGGGGGGGACTTGTGCTTGGGGGCAGTTTCTATGCACCAAGTTGAACAGGACATTAGTGCCCCGTGACAAGGCTTTCCCCACTGCCCCCTTCAAAGTGTGCTCTGCCCTGACTGATCACTGACATCAGCAGAAGCAGCAGTATCAGAATTGGATCAGCAGAAGCATTTGACATTCCCAACTTAAAAAAAGAAGTATTAGATGCTTACCTGAAGGGAACCTATAGGAAAGATGGAGAGAGACTGTTTGCAAGAGCATGGAGTGACAGGACAAGGGGGAATGGCTTCAAACTGACCGAGTAAGTTTAGATTGGATATTAGGAAGAAATTGTTCCCTGTGAGGATGGGGAGGCCCTGGCACAGGTTGCTCAGAGAAGCTGTGGCTGCCCCATCCCTGCAACTGTCCAAGGCCAGGTTGGACAGGACTTGGAGCAACCTGGGCTAGTGGAAGATGTCCCTGCCCATGGTAGGAGGTGGAACTGGATGATCTTTAAGGTCCCTTCTACCCCAAACCATTCCACAATTCTGTGACTTGTACTGAGGGTGGGTTTTTTAGTGTGGATTTGTGGTTTGTTTTTTTTTAAACTCCTGTCAGTGTCTGCTGAACCCTTGTTTGAACATCAGGTCTTTGCTAGGCTGTGGGATTGCCCTGTTAGCAGGATAATTTGGATAGACACTTGAAATTTTCACAATCCTCAGTTGTCCTGAAATATTTAAGCATTGCCAGTTTTGAATCTGCCCTCTGACTTTGTGTTGTGCCATTGTCTCTGGAGCATTTATTTCTGCAGTGCAATGTTCAGCTTTTTTGGGTTTGGGTTTGTTTGTTGGTTTGTTTGCTTTAGGGATTTTTTTTTTCTTTGCCTCAGTTTATCTGGAATGAGCTTTCTTTTTGCCAAAGCAGAAAACCTTTAGAGATGACCTTGAAAGAGCAGCCTAGTTCTTAGATATAGTTATCTGATGAAAACCCCTGACTGCCAGGCAGACTGTTGTAAAGACAAATCTGCTGTGTAGGCCAAGAATTATGAAGCCTTTTGAGCCAGAACTGCACTGAGAGCACATAGCAGGTAAAATACAGCATAGCCACACTGGAAAAACACACTCAATGTACTTCCAGACTTCAGGAACGGAATTGCAGCCCTGTGGTGTGGTTATGTCTCGTTTTCCCTGTGAGAAACAAGTTATGGCTTAGCAGGCACCCGTTTGCTGACATAATTGTCTGTACTAAGGGTTCCTGCTGGCTCAGCTGCATGGCTGGAGCTCACACTGCTGAGTGGCAAAGGATTGCAGTGAGACCTGGTTTAGGGCTGCTCCTGAAAATCAGTCCAGTGCCTCTGTTGGTGCAAATGTTCCCATTTCCAGTGGTGGTAACACACTGGACTGTCCCAGAATAGGCCAGGGAATATGTGACCTGTTTGCAGTGTGACACTGCAGGACAACAGCCTGAGCAGAGAGAGGAGCATGGCTGGGTTCTGGATGTGTTATCACCCCCATGACCTGCTTTCAGCAGTGCTTGCAAGGGGAGAGTCAGTCTTACCTGCAGACAATCCCTTAAAGAGCAGCTTCACAACCAAGCAGTTCCAGTTTCAGCCGTTCCAAGGGATTTCTGTCAGCTCAGGATCCCAGCTGAGAGCCTTTTCAGCTGGAGGCTTTGTCCACCTTTACCAGAGAAGGTACTTTCTGTCACTCTGAGGTTGTTGACAAGTGACCGTGGACTTTTCCTTCAGTATTTTGAGGTTTGGTTTTTGTTTTGTTTTCCCTGCTAGGTTTGCTCCTCTCCAGTCAGGAGGGGATTTCAGTTACTTCTTCCAGTCTCCCATTTTGCCTAGTTGGCAGCCAGAACTCCCTTGATACCAGTACTGCTCAAATGCCACAGTCTCCTGATGCTTGGGAAGCAAGGCTAGAAATCTGTTAAATTCCACAGACTTGGGGAGAAATATCTGAGCAAAACTTGCCAACAGCTTTTGCAGATTTATCTTGGCCCAGCAGTTACCCAGTATGTTAACAGCAAAACCCATGGAACAGTTCCTTGGAAAATCAATTACACAGTATGTGAAGCACCTCAACAATGTTCTGCAAAGAAATAGCCCAGGGGCTGTGTAACCTCCACAGTGGGCTGGGCAGTTTTCTGGTTGTCTGCGATGGCTTGGGCTCCAGGATCACACCAGCAATGGCAGCAAGGATGTTGGCATTTCAGAACAGTTTGTGTGTTTTTCCAAGCATCTAATATATGCTGTGCTTCCTCAAATTCAGTCAGGGGAGAATGTGCAACTCTGCAAAACTCCCGGGTTTTGTTTGGCTCCCAAATTGCTGTCAGCTGCAGAGCTTGGATTTTCCCATCTGACACTTCACTGTTTGTTTTTTCATTCTCCTGGGGTAGAAGAACATTGACTTGAGTCCTATTATGTCCCTGTCATGTCCGGGCCATCACCTCATTGTTGTAGAGCACAGGATTACCACTGGAGAGTGGGACATGGCTCTGCATCCCTTCTGTCCTGCTGCATTTCCGATTTACCACAACGGTGTTTCCAGACCTCCTGAGCTGGGTGTGAGGTTCCCATGGGCCTTGCTGTGTGCAGGCCCCACAGCTGCCCTGGTGCCAAGCTCAGCTTTGATGGTGTCATCCTCACTCCCAGCTCCTTCTGGGATTTCCCATGTGCTGAAGTCATCCTGTCTCAGGGCTGGTTTCACGTTTGGGGCTCCAAATGCCTGTCCAGTGTGATTGTAGCTGGTGGCACAGAGTCCCCTCTCCACCTGAGGAGCTCAGGGACCAGAAGGACAAGCCTGTAGCTGATGGCACAGGGTCCCCTCTCCACCTGAGCAACTCAGGGACCAGGAGGACCAGGAGTGTGTTGCTGATATCCAGGTGCCTCTGTGGTACCCACTGGAGGGCAGCACAGGCCACTCCAATCCACTTCCCGCCAGTGGGGTTGCCAGCTGTTCCCTGACTTTAATCCCACATTTTACAGTGCTAGATTTCTGCCTTTTATTTTCTCAGCCTGCTGATTGTTTGGGTTAGACCTTCAGAGCAGGAATTCAGCGGTGTTCACGTAGCTTGTTTCAGCCTGGCTGTGAAATGCAAAAGGGGGTGGACTGTTACGAACAAACTGTCTGATCCAGGGAGGCTGGATATGGATAAACCACAACCAGGGCTGCTGAGGTGAAAACAGGGAAGGAAAGAAATACAGAGTCGAGCTTTGGTTCGAAGGGCCCCAGCTAAAGGATATGAAAACGTCTCCAGCCTGTGTGTAAGCTGTTAGGTCTGTCTGCAGGTTGCTTCAGCCATGGAGAAGTGGAAGGCGGCGATCCGGGAGGCGCAGACCTTCTCCCGGATGCACGTGCTGCTGGGAATGCTGGACGCCTGCATCAAGTGGGACATGTCAGCGGAGAACGCCAGGTGCAAAGTGTGCCGCAAGAAAGGTAACGCGTTCCTGCCCCTCGCAGGTCCTGTCACCCCTCCAGGCCCTGCTTAGACAACGTGCCCTTGGAGTCTGTCACTGTGCCTGTGGCTGTATTTTGAGTTTTGAATGTCAGGATTTACAGTCAGCAGTGATCTCACAAAAGCATTTGACCCTGACTCCACTAAACCATTCTTACGAAACCAGTCCCTGGTCTTGCAGAACACTGCAGAGCTGCTGTCCCCTGGATATTTAGGGTACTTGGACACGAGTCATCTACAAATCCTTCTGGGAACACTTGTGCCACTGTCCATTCCCTGCTTTCATTTTTGGAATGGTCTTTGGGTCTCTGAGCCTTGTCAGTTAATCCCTTCTTTTAGAGAAGGAGCAAGCAAGGACAGGTTGGGAAGGTTATTATGGGAAAAGCGAGGTGGGATGATGCTCCCAGGGCACAGTGGGAACAGAGCTGCTAATGAGCTGAGGAAGTCACCAAACAGGTGACAAGGGACCACTTTCTCTGTGTGCTCTGTAGGATGAAGGGCTTTAGAGTCTTTTGGGTGGAGGGGGAAGTAGACGAGGTGTCAGCAGTGACAGGGTGCTGGTATTTGTTCTGCCATAACCTCTCCTGTTGGATGGGAGCCTGGAGGAAATAGCCTGGTGGTACATTCTGCCTCCCCACGTGCTTTTTGTCTCACTTTCTGTTTGCTAAAACTAGTGGGAAATGAGGGCAGCAGAGCTTGGGGGAGTGCTGGGCCACTTTTGTTTACCAAAAGGCTTTGCCATCCACCTCTTCAAAGAAATAAGGGCTGAATTGGTGCAACATCCTCCTTCACTGTGGAGCCTTAAGGATATTCCAAACCACTGGCAACACTGTCCACCTGCTGTTGAGAGGAAATTCTAGGAAGAAGTAAGGGGAGATCTCAGCTGAGACTGATGTGGTAGTTTCACAGAATTTAGGAACTGGGAAGTTAAAGAGATGTGCTGGCAAGCTCTCTGCACTTTCTATTTTTTCCTCTTCAGTAAATGAAAGCTGGCGTGGGACTGTCTCCCCCTTTCCCTGCATTGGTGGGAAGCACAGAGAGACTAGTCCTGCTGCATACTGATTTTGTGTGTAGGCTTGCTACCCTGAGTAGAAAGAAGATACTGTGCAGGTTAACCAGATTGAGGCTAGAACAAGAATAGCTGCCTTTTGAGCTTCTTAGAGCTCTGGGGCATCTTTGCAGCAAACTTCTCTTTCCCTGTGTTTGGCTGGGTGGAACCTCTTTGGCAGGTTTCTGCCTTTGCCTCAATGAAATCTTTGCAGGGCAGGGGACTTTGCATTGGTTCTGTTTGGTTTTAAACACTGCTGGTTTCCACTGCCGTGGTGGGATGGAGAAGGAAGGGTCCCTGAGAAAGGCCATCAGGGGAAGGGTCCCTGCCCTCAGAGGGGACTCTGCATCTTGCTCTTGCTTAGTCCAACCCTCCAGCAGCTTCTGCCTCAGGTTGAGCAGGGCAGTGGCCCTCGTTTACAAGTGAGCTGCCCTCTCCTAGGTGAGGATGACAAGCTGATCCTGTGTGACGAGTGTAACAAGGCCTTCCACCTGTTCTGCCTGCGGCCAGCGCTCTACGAGATCCCGGACGGGGAGTGGCAGTGCCCGGCGTGCCAACCTTCCACCGCCCGGCGCAGCTCACGGGGCAGGTGAGTGACCCCCCTGCCCTTCACCACTGCACAGTCCCAACCCTGCTTCCATGAGACCCCAGCCAGCCCGAAGCAGAGCCCCTCGGAAAGGTTTGAAATCACCCAGTTAAAACGGCACTGGAACGATAGAAAAGCGATTTTTTTTTTTCGGGCTGTATGTTCAGAACACCTGTGTGGTACTGAGCCATGACAGCTTCAGGGGTTTTAATAAATAACTTGTGTTTGGCAGTGAAAACATGCACAAAACACCCACCAAACTCAACTGCACTGAGGGCTGTTGTTTCCTTTGAACAGCTGGTTGGGTTGGTTTTTCATGGAGTTCGTAGCGCTGTGGGCCCCTGGGTTGAGTTACTGGGGTGTTCTTGTAAGTTAGAGCAGACATTACTCCAGGCTGCAGCTCAGCCCCTCCTCTACTGCTACAAATCAGGCTACAAAATGCCACTCTGCTGGTTTTCTGGACCTGATAAACCCGAACAAGACAGTAACACCTTATAGTGCAACAGAGAGAACGTGATTTGAGGAGGAATCAAAGTTGTTCCATTCAGCAGAAGTGAGTAGTTGCCCCTTGACAGCAAGGGGTTGGATTGTTTTTTGAACTACAGGCTTGAATTCAAGTATTTTACAGTGTCTGTCATGTGCTGATGGTGACTGTGCTGCATCTCCCTGTGTGTCAGAGAGGTGAGGCTGTCGAGTGGCACCTGACAGAGAAACAGCCAACAGAGCCTCCCTGGCAGAGCAGCAGCACAATAGAGGTGTGTGCCAGCCTGTACTGTGCAGGTGGTGTATGGCCTTAAGAGTATTACTTACTCCCTGGAGACCGTGTAAGAGTTCCTCAGGCTTGTACAGAAATGACAGGGCTTAAAGGCAGCTGTTCTGACCTAAGATCATGGTTACTTTGATGTGGCAGAGTCACCTGCAAGCTGTTCAACTCCTGGACCAGAGCCATCAGGTGGAGAACACCTGTCCTGTTACCTGCTTTCTACTCTTTTCCTCCTGGCTGAGGCAGGAAAAGAATGTCACCCTGGGAGTTCTTTTACCTCCCTGTGCTGTGGGAGTTTATTCCTTTTGTTGCTCAAAATCCTCTTTCTCCAGAGGACTGAGACTCCCACAGCAGCTTTGCCTGAGTCCCCTTTTGCCTGTGCATGCTGGGTTTTTTCCTGGTTTTTAATGGAATAGACACAGGTGAGAAGCTGGAATGGGCTGGGCAAGGAGGTCGGGTGACTTTTGGCATGTGAGAAGCCTGACCCTCTGCTCATGGATCTGTTTCCTATAGTGTAGGGAAAACAATCTGTTTCCAATAGTATAGGGAAAATATTCCAGCAGGAAAAAGCCCCCCTGTTGAAACTCCTTAGGCCAGGCCTGCAGACCTGGGTAAAACAAGAGCTCATCCTCTCAAGGAAGAATAATTCCACAGTAATCCCAGTCTTAAAATGCACTGTCATGTGGTCACAGTGCCTGGAAGACCAAAAAATACCCCAATCCAGCTGTTGGGGATTTTCAGCCCAGATATTCAGCCTGGGGAGTGCCCTTTGAGTTGTAGCTACAACTCTGCACTGCTTTGGGCCAAGCTGGTGTTTGTTGTACAGCACCAACAGCACTGGGGGCCCAGGGCTGCTGATGCCCACGTTCTGGTGCCACAGACATGTTTCCCTGCCTTGTTCTAGGAGCTATGCAGAGGATTCTGCTGAAGATGAAGGTGAAGAAGGTGAGGAAGCTTCTGATGAACCAGATGCTGAGGAGGAAGAGGAGGAGGAAGAAGATTATGAAGTTGCTGGACTGAAATGTAAGGCTTTGACCATGCAGGGAACTAACAGAAAATATTAACTTTCTGCCTTCAGTGTGCAAAGTATTGATCCTATCTGGGACTTGTGCTTTTCCTCACACAAAGCAGGTGAAACAGTGGGAGATGTCCCAGGGGAAGGCTGTGGTTACCTGTGGAGCTGCAGTGAACCCTTGGCCCTTTGTGATGGGGTCAGCACTAGCAAAGATTGAAACTGCTGCAAGCTCTCCCTTGCTGCCCAGTCACTCCCTGGGGACACTGATGACACCATTCCAGGGGCTGGGAGGGATCAGCAGAGGCTGCAGTGGGGGCAGCAGCACCAGCAGTTCCTGGGATTGGCAGTCCCTGTGCCTACAGGGTTTGTTGGTACACTGGAAACAGTTATAAATGTTTATGGAGCTCTAACCACAGCCCTCTCTCCTTGCTTTTCTTCTTCCCACCAGCTCATAGCCCCTTGAGTGCAGGACTTCTAGTGATTTGGCAAGGAGGCATTTTGAAACAGGACTAGCACTTCCTCTGCCCATTCCAGTGGGAAGGCACAGTGCTGCAGGTGTAGTGTGGCCTGGACCACCAGCACCCTTTGGTCGCCTACAGAGACCACTCGGGATGTGTTACTGGAGCATTCCTGAGCAGCTAAGTGGAATAAAAGAGGGATTTCTAGACTCCTCAGTGGCTGCTTCTCCACTTAAACATCTTTAGTTGTGTATCCACTTTGGTTTTAGGAGAATTAGATTCAGTCTCAGTTGGGCAACTTGCTGCACTGAAAAGCTCAATCTGGGAAGGGCACACTGCCAGCATTTGCCTTCTGTCAAACTGCCCTTGACTGACATAACATTAACTGCAGGTTGTCTTAACCAGGGGCAGATGGAATCCAGAGATTGGGACCCAGAGGATTATCCTGTGTTCTTTTGAGGGTTTCCATCCAGGCCTAAGTCTTGATTCCCTTGCTTTATTCTGGTTTCAGGGAGGCTCACTGGTACCCCAGCTATGCACGCTGCTTGTCCTGCGGCGTATCCATGTCCACACTTGGAGTGTGTTCAGCCTGTGTTGCATGGCCAAGGCAGGAGCTGAGCCAAGGTTTCCAAACAATAGCAAAAGAGGGCTACAGTCACTAAAAATAAAGTGCTAAATGCAACCCCTGGCTTTAAAGAGCATTAACATGGAAAGGTCACCGTGGAAAACTTTTGTTTTAATAGAGAAGTCCCATTAATCCTGGTGGCGTTTATCCTGGGGGATCTAACGTAGAATGTCGGATTGTCAGACATTCAGCACGTGCCGCGCGCTTGACACACAAGCGCAGTGACAGCGGGCAGACGTCCCGCGGCCCCGCCACACGCCTCGCACGGGGGGCCGGCACCGTGATTTATGGGACGGGGCTGCATCCCAGCCTGCAGCTGAGGGATCCAGCCTGCTGGATACAGCCCGCTCGAGGACTCGGGACCAGGTGGAACGGGTTTGACTTGGGAAGGCCGACGCATTCTCCCGATACACAGGGAGAAACTTAAGACAAGGGAGTGCGTCAGCACCGCCGGTGTGCAGCTCTGACAGGCAGGCTCGCACAGGCAAGTGCCTTTTTGTGGGATATAATGCAGCAGCCCTGGTCTTGGGGAATAAAATCCCATTGTTTCCCACTTGCAGCACGTGGAGCAGCTCCCGGCTGCGGTAACTTGACACTCCCCCAGCACACAGCTCCCTTTTCAGGGGGGCTTAGCAGCTGGCTTATCCCACCGTGTGGGCCACTTGGAAACGCTTGGAAAACCACCCGTCCCCAAAAACTGGGGAAACTCCAAGTTTCTGCTCCTGGTGCTTTCAGAGGAGATGTTGTATTTCTGTTTGAGACAACTGTCTGTCCTTGCATTGCTTCCCTGACACTCCCTCAAGTGACCTGTCGGGGTCTCAGTACTTGGCTCTGCAGGGGGAGATTCGCCAGGACCCGCAGCGGACAATCCGGGAGCTCCCAGGTCTCCCTGCTTGAGGATCTGCTGTGTGTGAGCACCCTTTAGCAGCAGGTTGTTGCCTGTCATGGCTTCCTCGGGCAGGAGGTGATGCCCAATGGAGAGAGTGTGAGAGCACAGCTGGCGTGAGGCCGGGTGTCATGGGGGTCACCGTGAGCGAGGCTCAGCCTGGCGCGGGGGGTAGAGGGCTGGTGGTTTCTACTCCCAGATGCTCTAAGCCCTCTGCTTATCTATTCCAGTGAGGCCCAGGAGGGCAGCCCGGGGCAAGCAGGGCTCCATGTACTCCTCGAGGCAGGGAAGGCACCAGAGGAAGAAGCAGGCACTGAACCCAGCTCGGGGACCCCGGCAGCGCACGGCACCTGTCAACGGCGCAGACATCGATGAGCTGGTAAGAGCCAAATTGCTCCCCAGAGGCCGCTCACTTCATGAGTTACAAACCAAACAGGTGGCACGCTTCCTCCCTCCCCTTCCCAGAGAAATACCCTGAATCCTAGTGGAAGCCCGGGCTGGGCTGGGGCGGGTTAACAAAGGAGGCATATCCTTAAGGGCCCGGTGCAAACGGAGCACAGATATGCCAGGCATCCCTCCCCAGCCGCTTTCACACATTGTCCCCTTGAGTAGCAGGCAGCCTGCAGCTTGTTAAAGGGTTTTAAATAGTATCCATATGTCTCTGTGGAGAGGTGGGGGACTGAGGGGTCCTGGATGGCCAGGGAATGCCAGCAATGCTGGACCCTTGCTCCCCAGCCTTGGCCGTCTTCTGACAGTTGTTGTCCGTATGGTCACTCCCCAACCTCCAGGACATAATTTGGCTGGTTTAGGTTTCACTTGACATTTAAAGAATAAAACCATACGCTCCTGCACAGAGCAGTCTGTGCGTGCTGGGTGGGGGGAGCTGCAGTGTCTGTCCCTGGGGAGGGACACACCACGGGGGATACGTGAGGATACGCCAGCCCCACGGCCACGTCACAGCCCCCTGCAGATCTGCCATCTGTCCTCTGGCCAGCACTGGTGCTGGTGTGTCCTGTCACTCTCCTTCCTCGTGGTCTATGGGCTCACTGCTGCTCATGCTGGGTGTGGGGTGGCTTGTGGGCTGTGTCAGACTGGAGGGCAACCAAGCCAGCAAGCCCAGCATGGGCTGCCACAGGGATATTTCAGTGGAGAAAATCTTTCTGGAACAGCTCTGACAGCATACTGGCTTGGGGTAGAGGACTCTGCTAGGACTTGCCATTTGTCCTGGAAAGAGGCCGGAGCTGGGTCAGGATACTGAGTGCTCTGTGTTGTGGAGCCTTCCCATCATCCTGCATCCCCTCAGCGGCAACATTCCATGAGCTGTGCCCTTAGAGCTGAGGGGATGTCCCTGTGCTGGGGGTGATCTGTGGCAGGTCCCCGGGCTGACCTTGTGCTGAGCCTGTGCAGAGACAGCAGCGCTCTGGGCACCAGCTGCTCCCTGGGATTTGAAATGGCACAGTCAGCTCTGCCGTGGCAGAACGGCAGCACAAGTGCTTCTCCCTCTGCCTCGGGTGCTGCCTTGGAGAAAGGAGGGACAGGGAATTCACACTCTCCATTTGCTGGCATTTATTTTTTGGCTGCTTGTTGAGACCATGTTGTTCTTGAACTTACCTTGAAAAAGCCTCCTGTCCCTGGAGGAAAGCCAGGCTGCTTGTGAGCTGTTCCCCATAAGCTCATGGATGGGACTCCCATCCTGGAACTCAAACTGCATAACCATGGAATGGCCTGGATTGTAAGGCACCTTAAAGCTCAGCTTGTTCCAACCCCTTGCTGTGGGCAAGGACACCTTCCACTATCCCAGGTTGCTCCAACCTGGCCTAGGACACTCGCAGGGATGGGGCAGCCACAGCTTCTCTGGGCAACCTGTGCCAGGGCCTCACCACCCTCACAGGAAAGAAATGTCCTTCCTGTGCTAAGAACCGGCTCCTTTGGCCTCAGAGCTGTTTGCTGAACTCCAAAGCCTGTAGTGGTTCCCTCCTTTTACAGCATCCTTTGTGTGGGCAGGTCCTTCAGACGAAGAGGACGGCGCGTCGCCAGAGCCTCGAGCTGCAGAAGTGTGAGGAAATCCTGGGCAAGCTGATCAAGTACCGCTTCAGCTGGCCCTTCAGGTGAGGGCAGGTGGCCTCCTCCTCCTCCCCCACAGGCAGGACTGGCCACAGGCAGTGTGGGGGTGTGGGCTGGTCATGCCACAGTCCTGCCAGATCCACTTGGGAGACTTGGGATTCCAAAAGCAAGTTATGGCTGGGAAGGAGCTGCTCCAGAAGAAACCACCATGTTCTTAGTCTTTGGCTGGACTGAAGACATGGGGCCCTTCTGAGGTGGTGGAGCAGAGGGTGCTGGGCAGGGGGCCGAAGTTGGCAGGGTGGGTGCTCTCCACAGCCCCCAGGATTTTTGGAGCGCTGAGGGAGTTTATGGACCTGCCCTGTGGCTGGACCAGCTCCTGGGACTCCTGTCCTTCCCATCACTGTGCCATGGGGCTATTATGTCTGTGGGGCTGTTGAGGTGCTGCTTGGGCTTGTTGCAGCACTGTGGGGGTGCAGGTGGAGGAATGGGAGGATCCCTTTCCTCTGCAGCCCGGCACTGCATGGCCGGAGCTGGCATTCCCCTCCTATCCCTGTGGCCCTTCCTTCGGCAGGGAGCCAGTGACCACGGAGGAAGCTGAAGACTACTTTGAGGTCATCAGCAACCCCATGGACTTCCAGACTATGCAGAGCAAGTGCTCCTGTGGCAACTACCGCTCCGTGCAGGAGTTCCTGTCTGACATGAAGCAGGTGTTCTCCAACGCCGAGCGCTACAACCAGAACGGGAGTCACGTACTGTCCTGCCTGGAGAAGACAGAGCAGTGTTTGATTGACATGGTGCACAAACACCTACCAGGCCACACGTATGTGCGCAGGAAACGCAAGCAGCTCTCTGCCAGGGGCCAGGGACTGGAGGAGCAGGAAGGGGACAGTGAGTCAGAGCCCCTCGAACATTCCCGGGGGCGGAAAAGGAAGAAATGAGGGATGGGGAGACTTAAGGGGAGAGCCAGAGCTGGAGCAGGCCTTCTGGTGCTGCTGGGCAGCAGGATGGGTTATCTGGAGGGAGCTGGGAAGCAGCAGGCACTTCTCTATTAATCCAGCCTTCCCTTTGGCCCGTCCTAGTTTTAATTTTTCTGCAATTTCCTCAAGTATTTGGTCATCCATTGAGCAGAGATGACTTACTGCTTCCTGCAAAATCCACACGAGTCTGTCCTGCCAGGAGGGGAAGGTGGGGAGGGCAAGGGGAGGGCCCGGCCAAGCCTGGCTGGGCAGGGGAGCACCAAACCTACTCCAGCTCGGGCGCCGTCGGCTTCCTGGGAATGAGCCGCTTCCTCCCCTCCACCAGCAACCGGAGCACAGTGGGACTGTGTGCTGCCAGTGCTGGGAGCCCAGCAGGGAGGGATCATGTTGCTCCACGGAAGGACTGGGTGCCATCAGGCCAATGGGCTGCTCGGGCTTGTATGTATATATTTATATGGTGTTAATGCCGAGCCCCGGTGCCGGGGCTGCGTGGGGCGAGCGAGCACTTACGTGTCCGGCCAGCCGGCTTTCACCAGCATCCCAACTGCTCCGAGGTGCTCCTGCTTCCCCCTCGCCTCGGGGAGCAATCCCTGGAGGTCTCACTCCGAGGAGGGCTCTGAGCTCAGCTGTACATACCAGGAGGAGTCTCCCTGCTCACCTGGAGCCGCCCACGGTCACGCAGCCCTTTGGATGCCCCAAGTGCCAGCAGCAAACTGGAGGGTGGGGGTGTCTGCACAGCCCGGAGGGAGCTCCGGGGCCAGGGGAGCAGCAGAAACATGTGCTGTGTAACTTTTTAAATTAATTTTCTAGTTGAAAGTGGCTTGTTTCTAGCTGTGATCTTGTACAAAGAACACCTGTAAGATACCCTTGTCTTGCTTTGGCACATGTACAGTTTATATAAAATCGTGTTTGCTTTATATTTTCCCCCTCTTTAAAACTCATTTTCCTACCAGTAGCAGGAGTTACAGCAGGGGAATTGTTGGGGAGGGGAGTCCCAGTCCCTCTCAGCCACGCTCTCACCATGTTTTATAGTAACACCCTCCCTTGTGCTCCCCTGGTCAGCCCAATCCTGTGCCACGGCCCAGCACTGGCTCCTGTCACCCCAGATGCTGACTTTTCCCTAAGGAACCTTTTCTCATCCCCTCTCCATCATGACAGGTTTGGATCATACAATCAGGGCTTGAACTTTTTATCCCAGAAGTGTTCGATTTGGAACAAATGGGCCACAGGGCTGCTCAGTGCTGGTTTTGTCACAGAAAAGCAAAAGCAGCTGTTGCAGCTCCTGGGATTTGAGAAGAAAAGAACCATCGATTACAAACTGCAGCCTAGAATTGCAGCCTAGTTTTGTGAACATTTTAGGGTTGGGGGTTTTTTTTGTTTGTTTGTTGTTTTTTTTTTTAACAGGTATTTGTTTCAGTTCTGGGCTGTCAATGGCTGCAGATGAGGCAGGTTTCCAGCCCCTTCCCTCTCCCCAGCCTCACTCCCTGCCCCACGGAATAGCACTGACGTTTGTATCTCGCACGTCCCTTCAGAGGCTGTTTTGTCCTGTTTCCTAGAGAACATTTCCTGCAGGTCCTACACGGTGGGACCTTTGGAACTGTACTTTTTTTAAAAAAATCAGTGTCATTTGGGGGGAGGGGGTTTCTGCCAAGGGCTGTACTTGTAATAAATTGGAAACTTAAGAATAAACATTATGTACTTGTGTTTGTAAACGTGGCACGTGCGAGTCCTTTGCGGGTCCTGGTGTTGGTGTGGGACTCTCTGGGATGTCTCACCTCTGCCTTCCTAGAGCCTCCATCACACATTTCTGGAGGGAGAATGGAGCTGTGGAGCAAGGGAAGAGCGGGTCAGCTTCCAGCACTGCTGGTGTGGCCTTGTGTGTTGTCCTCTTCCCCAGGGACAGGGCTATGCTCTGCCTGCCTCTGGACAGGGGAACAGTCCTTGTGGTGGCCACCCCCATGGGTCCCTTGTCCCCCTGCAGGCTGCCAGTGTGACACTTGTCCTGCTGCTCCATGCAGGGTGGCACTGGGTACTCCTGGAGGGAGCCATGGGGCGCTGGGGTGTCTCTGCTCTTTGGCCCCAGCATGGCCTGGCTGCCTCCAACACCTCTTCCCTTGTGTTGGGGTGTTTGTTTTGCAACCACAGCCATGCTGGCACCAAGGACCGTTCCTGCTGTGTCCCAGGGCAGCATGGCTGGGGTGGTGATGGCCCAGGGCTGCTGACAGCCCACAGCTGTGACACAAAGGGTTTGGCCAAGGCTTTGCCTGTTTCTGCCAGTGCCACACTGCCCAGGAGAGGGATGGGTTCATGGGTGTCCTCATCCTCCTTGCTCAGGATCCAACCTGGCAGTGCTGCAGCCAGGCCCAGCGCTGCTGGGAAGGGAAGTCCCGATGGGTTTGAGGGCTTGAAGGCTTTTGGCAATGGACAGATGCTGTTTTTCCTGGAGAAGCCTCATCCCCTGTCCACAGGAGCTGGTTTGGCTTTGCTGGCCGTGCAACAGGACCTGGGTGAATCCGAGTGTGACTCCAGCTGGGACGTTTCCAGGCCTCAACGCGGAGATCTCTCACCAGCATCTGCTCCGAGACCTTTTGGAGACTTGCTTTTTATAGCAGCCCCTCCATGGCATCGGTGTCCTGTGTGGGGCTATAAATAGCTGTCCCCACACCTGGCAGGGCAGCAGGGGCTGGGGGACAGTCCCTGGCCCCGCTACAGCCCTGTCCCAGGGGCTGCCTGTGACAAACCCCTGTGATTGCTGGAGTTCCCACAGGGCCTCGGGAAGAGGAGGCCTGAGCTTGGCCCCCTCGGCTTCCTCATGATTTAATTCTTAATTAATAGTCTGGGTAATGGGGTTTTTAGCATATTCCCAGAGCACAGCAGCTTTCCTTCTGCTACTCAAACCTGGAGGGAGTGTCTGTCCATGTGAGGGGGGATAACTCCCATGGCTCAGAGAGTGCTGAAGCACGAGGTTCCACTTCATGCAGAGCTGGACCAGGACTGGGGGTACCCCAAGCCCATTCCCATCCAGTGGCAGTGCCAACTCAGCCTCTGTAGCCATCCCATCCCATCCCCACTCTCCACAACCATCCTACGCCAGCCTTTGCAGCCAGCCCATCCCAGCTTCTGCAGCCAGCCCAGCCCAGCCCAGCCCAAGCCGGGGGCTGCCCTGCAGATCCAGGGCAGTGCTGAGCCCCACCTGCCCCCTGCAGAGGGGCTTCACTCCAGCCGGGCTGGGCGTTTGGTGCCCTTTGGGGCTGCCCCGAGGATGGTGGAGAGGAGATGCAGGGATGAGCTTGGGGTGGGGCAGAGGGAGGGAGGCTGAGCCTCCCCAGCACGGGGTTGAAAGTGGCTGTGACAAGGAGCCAGCGGTGTCCCCGGGACAGAGCCCTTCCCTGGAGCAGGCTCTGTGGAGCTGTATCCTGCCCGTGCCCAGCTTTCGGGGCTGGCAGGCTCTGGTGGAGCCAGCGGGACTGCCGGGGCCGATAGCGGGTGGCGGTGGGCGCCGGCGGCCCCACTGGTGCCCGATAGCGGGGGCCCCTCGGGCCGGGTTATCTGGGCAAACGCTCCAGAGGCAGCGGCTCCTTGGCAGGCGCCGGGTGCTCAAGGGCAGCCTGTCCCCAGGGGTGCCGCCGGGCGGGCACCAGCGCCGGGCCGTGTGCCTGGCGTGTGAGCCAAAGGTGCACCGAGCTGGCTCCAGCCTCAGCAGCCAGGGGGGACAGTGGCACATGGACTGAACCCCCGACACGGGACCGTGGCCCTGTGCCCCCTCCCTGGGCAGCCCCCACCCAGCCCGTGCCCTGGCTGGACTTTGGAGCCTGTCCCGCAGCCAATATTGACTCTCCTGCCCCAGGTCATGGCCCTTCTCTCTGCCCAAACAAACCCTCCGTGGCACTCGGGGGAGCCCCAGAGGCTGCAGCCCCTCCAGTCCCTGCCCTGGCACCACCATCACTCAGGGAAGGGGCTGGGTGCCCACCAGCACAGCCAGGGGTACCCAAAACAGGTGTGACAAGACAGATGTCTCCCCCACTACACCACAGGGGCACTGGGGGCTCCTTCACACCTCGGCCTCCGGGGGAGGCAAAGGCTTTGCTCAGCTCAGCTCAGCTTCTCCCACCATCCTGGCACCCTGGGAGTGGTGGGGGCAGATTAAAGGCACTTGTTTGCCACATCAATCCTGGCGTCGTGGCAGCTCAAAGCCCTGGGTGAGGGGGCCCAAACCCAGCCCCTGCCCCCGCTCTGGCTCCAGGGTGGTTCTTGCCCCTCTCCTCCAGCTGCAGCCTGGCAGTCTGAGCCCCAGGGGCATCACTGGGGCAGGGGGTGAGGGCTGTTGGGGTGGGCAACGGGCACCAGTGTGAGCGCTGAAAAAAGGAGGGTCCCTCCAAGGCTTGTTGCTCCCTTGGCAAGGGACGGGGGTCGCACAGACCCTCCCTGGGGCCCAGCGCTGCCCAGCCTGCATGCTGGCTGATTAACAGCTAATTAGATGATGGACAAGTCTGAGCATCACCAGAGCCGCCTGTGTCCCCACTACAGCCCCTGGTGCCACAGGTGCCCCAGTGCCCGAGCCCCTGCCCACAGCCCCCTGCCCACCACAGGTCAGAGCCCACCTTCCCCCTCCAGGCACTGGGAACCCCCAGCACATCCCCGGGGCCAGCCAAGCAAAACAGCCCCATCAAACCCCTGCAGAGACGAGCTGACCCCCACACCAGCAGCCCGGGGTGTCTCGGGGCAAGGCGGGCAGTTCCCCACCCCGAAGGCTCCACAGAGCCACTCTGCTGCCCGCCCCGTGCCCCGCCAGCCCCAGCTCCCCCCCGCCAGCCCCGGCAGCACCAGCTGAGGCTTGAATTTCCCTCTGGACAATGGGGAAGGCGAGCTGGGATTGTAACCAGAGCGGAGGATAAATAAAGCTGCCCAGAAGTTTCCATTACCCGCACCTCGGGCTTCTGCGGGGGACATCAAAGCTGAGCCCTCTCTGCCCCAAGGTCCCGTGCCCCCAGCCCATCACCCTGGCCCCTGGCCTGGCCCCTCGCAGCCCCTCAGCCTGGCACAGAGGCCCCGGCAGCCGATGGCACCGACACAAATCACCTTCAGAGCGCGGAGTGGAAAAGATGATTCGTTAAGTGTGACAGCACAGGAAAACCCTCCTCCTCCTCGCCGGGAGGCAGAACCGGCCCCAGGGAAGCCACGGGGGGAGCTGGATGGAGGGACCCCCAGTACCACACTCCTGCCAGAGCCAGTGGCACCCCGGCATGGCCCAGCACGGCTTGGCCTGGCACGAGAGCCCTGCCGAGCTCAGAGGGTCCCGGGGGGCAGCTCTCGACCCCCTCAAATCCCTGCAAACAGCACCAGGCTCGGTTCAAATAACACATCCAGGGTTTATTGTTTTTTCCATTCCTCGCAGCTAATGATTAAAAAAAAAAAAAAATCTAAAATAAATTACAGAATTAAATAAACACGGATGGATTATTCCTCTCCCTGCCCCGTCCCCGCCGCCCCCCCCCCAAAGAAAGCGTTAGAAGAGTCACTGGATTTGGCAACAGCAACAACAACAAAACAACCTCTAGGAAAAAGCAGCTACTTGTCAGTGAGTGGTGCTGGGGGGTCCCGCGGCCTCGCCCACCCCCCCAAACCGTGTCCCCCCCGCCGCCGCGCAGCCCCTGCCCTCGCCCCTTACCCGTGAGGCCGCTTCCCCCGGCGCTGGTGGGGGGGGGGGCAGCCCCCCCCTCTCTAGACGTGCGTCGGGTTGTCCAGGTACGGGTCCGTCTTGGTCATGTGCAGCATGACCGTGGGGGCCTTGTAGTGGCAGTGCCCCCCGCCGCAGCTGACCCCGCTGCAGGGCTTGCCCCGCGTCCTCACGCCCAGCCGCCTGTTGCACAGGCTCTGCCAGGTCTGCAGCGTTTTGGAGCTCCACACCCACACCCCGCTGGTGATGCCCACCACCAGCGACATGAAAATCTTTAGCATGAACACGGCCACGGTGGGCACCGAGGCCTCGAGGGAGCAGTTGGCGGCGCGGCGGCCGGGCAGGCGCAGGCAGCCGCGCTCCAGCGCCCGCAGCGTCCAGTAATCCACGTTCAGCCGCTCGTAGAAGTAGCAGACGATGACGCAGGTGGCCGGGACGGTGTAGAGGATGGAGAAGACCCCGATCTTCACCATCAGCTTCTCCAGCTTCTCCGTGTTGGTGCCGCCCGTCTTCATGATCTTGCGGATGTGGAAGAGGGCGACGAAGCCAGTGAGGATGAAGGAGGTGCCGATGACCAGGTAGCAGGAGAGGGGGATGAGGACGAAGCCGGTCAGGGCGCTGACGTCCATGCTCCCCACGTAGCACAGCCCCGTGAGCTCGTCCCCCGCCACCTTCCGCATGGTGAGGATGACGATGGTCTTCATGGCCGGGATGCCCCAGGCGGCCATGTGGAAGTAGCTGCTGTGGGCCTCGATGGCCTCGTGTCCCCACTTCTTACCGGCGGCCAGGAACCAGGTGAGGGTGAGGATGACCCACCACAGCGAGCTGGCCATGCCGAAGTAGTAGAGGATGAGGAAGACGATGGTGCAGCCTGTGCTCTCCAGCCCCTCCTGGATGATGTAGAGCTCGCCGTTCTCCCGGTCGCAGGCGATGTTCTCAGCCCCTGCCACGGAGCGGATGATGAAGGCCACGGAGTACACGTTGTAGCACATGGAGAGGAAGATGATGGGCCTCTCGGGGTACTGGAAGCGGTGGGGGTCGAGCAGGAAGGTGAGGACGGTGAAGGCGGTGGAGACGAAGCAGAGGGTGGACCAGACGGCCATCCAGATGAAGGCAAAGTCCTTGTCCTCCCGGGACCAGTACACGTCCACCCCGGGGGAGCACCTGGGCGCGCACGAGAGGCTCTTCTCCACGTACTGGAACTTCTCGGGGTTGTCGCAGGCCCCCAGCCCGTTGGGACCCCGGCCCTCGGCGGCGGTGCCCGGCGGCCACGGCCGGGGGGCCACGGGCAGCATCCCCTGCCCCTTGTGCGGCTCGGCGGCCGAGGCGTTCTCGGGGGCCTCCATGCACAGGGCGTTGGGGTCGTTCTTGGTGGGCAGCCTGCTGCAGTCGAGCGACTCGGGCCAGCCGAAGTTGAACTGCTCCATGATGGGGACGCACTTGTGGCGGGCCTGCTCGCACATGGGGCGGCAGGCGGGGATGCTGGCGCTCACCTGGTCGGTGCACATGGGCGCGTAGAGGGAGCAGAGGAAGAAGCGCAGGTGGACGTGGCAGCCGTACTCCACCAGCGGGGCGAACTCGTGCAGCTTCAGGGCGGCCTCGCGCTGGCTCTCGTGCCCCAGCAGGTTGGGCATGCGGGTCAGGTTGTACCCGATCCCGCGGCACATCGGGATGTCCACGGGCTGGCACCGCGCCGCGCGCCCCCGCGGGCCCTCCAGCCCCGCCAGCTCCAAGCCGCGACCCCCCACCCCGAAATGCCACAGCACCCACAGGGCCACCCGCAGCCGCGCCGCCGCCATCGCCCGCCCGCCCGCACCGGCCCCGCGGCTGCTACAGCTCCGCCATCGCCCGGCCACGCCGCCCCCGCCGCCACGGGGCCGATCGCTGCGGTGCTGGAGGCGCCGCACCGGGGCAGCCCCCGGCCCCGGCCCCGGCCCGCGCCATGCGGCGGCGGCCCCGCCGAGCGCCCCGCGCCGCCCCGCGCCCGCCGACACCGGCAGCGCCCGCCGAGCGCCCCCGCCCCGCCCCGCCCCGCCGGGCGGGTCCGGGGGACGGGCGGGACGGGGAGGGGCGGGGGGCGGGACCCGCGGGGAAACCGCTCCGCCGGGACCCCGGGGTGGGGACGGGGACACACACCGGGACACACACGGGGACACGTGTGCGCACACACGGACACATGTACACACACAGGGACACACGTACACACACAGGGACACATGTACACACACAGGGACACATGTACACACACAGGGACACATGTACACACACAGGGACACATGTACACACACAGGGACACATGTACACACACAGGGACACATGTACTCACACGGACACGTGCACACACACGGACACGTACTCACACGGACACATGTACACAGACAGGGACACGTACTCACACGGACACATGTACTCACACGGACACGTGCACACACACAGACACATGTACACACACACACGGACACATGTGCACACACACGGACACATGTACACACAGGGACACGTACTCAGACAGACATATGCACACACACAGGCACATGTACACACACACGGACACGGACACACAGGGACACGTACTCAGACGAACACATGTGCACACACAGGGACATGTGCACATACGCAGACACATGTACACACAAGGACACGTATGCACACATGGACACGTGCGCACACACAGACACGTGCACACACAGGGACATGTCCACACACACAGACACAGGTACTCACACGTGGACATGTGTACACACATGCACATAGTAACACACGCACATGTGTACAAGCACACATATGTACATGTGCACGTGTGCACACTGACACACACATGCAGCGATGTGCCACGTGCACACACACACACATACACACATGTACACACTAACATGCACATGCCCCTGTGTACACACACGTACATACACACCAATACACACATGAACACACTAATGTGCACATGCACACCGACATGTTCGTATGTACAGCTGCACACACACACACTGATATGCACGTGTCCATATGCACACAGACAGTAACACATGTGCCACACTAACACACACATACACATATTAACATGCACATGCACACACACAGGCACAGACTAACACACGTGAGCAGGAGTAACACGTACACACACACATATACCTACACACATGTACACACTAACATGCCCATGTGTACACACATGTACATACACACCAATGCACACGTGCACACACACAGGCACAGACCAGCACATACATGTACACACACACACATGCACACATTGATGTGCACACACACACACACACAGCCAGGCCACACACTCCCTGAGACCCCGCACACCCTCAGGGTGAGCTGTGTGCCCCGGGACATGTGCTCTCACACACACACCCCTCCCTGTGCACAGGAACACGCGTGGCCTCACCGGNGGGACATGTGCTCTCACACACACACCCCTCCCTGTGCACAGGAACACGCGTGGCCTCACCGGTGCCCAGACCCGCCAGGTGCTGCCCCAGGGACCCCCCCCCCGTACCTGCAGGGTGTGGGTGAGCAGCTGAGCACACCTGGGCACAGGTGACCATGGGGTGCACACCCCAGGGCTGGCCGGCCCCGGGGGAGGGGACCCCGTCCCCACAGGGTGACACCGCTGAGCCTGGGGACAGAAACCGCCCCTGCAGTCCTGCCGCTGAGAACGGGGGAACTCACAGCACGTGGCACACAGAGCAGTGTCTGTGCCCCGGTGCCCCCAGGGCTGGGGACGTGGTGGGATGGGGGGCCATGGGAGGTGGGTCAGCCCCAGCCCCCACAGCACAGACCGAGAGAGCCTTGTCCCTTGGTGTCACCCAGGGTGGGCACAGGGCAGTGGGCAGCAATGCCACTGCAAGGCCAGGGCTCTTCCTGGCCAGTGACACAAATCAGTGCGGCCGAGCTGGGGCTGCCAGCTCCGAAAATCTGCTGTCCCACTCACCGGGTGACACATCCAATGCCAAGGCATGGGGAGGTGGAGGTGTAAAAAAACACTCTGGGGGTGGCAGCACCCCTGGGGACAGGCTGTGCTGCCCAGCCACTGTCACAAGGGGCCACCAGCAGCCTCCCACTCCCGGGAGCCGCTGATCCCAGGCGGCCCCTGCTTACTCTGTGACATTCCCAGAACCCATTTGGGAGCAGCTCGTCCACTCCAGGGCCGGTTCCAGCAGTGTTCCCGGGGTGTCCTGCAGGACACCCGGCACCCAGTGCCTGGCTGGCGCCTGGGGGTCCGGGCATCCCGCCATTCCCAGGCATTCCCACAGCCCTGCGATTTCTTTAGTAACAACATAACAACCTGTCAGCACGGCCCCTAATCGCTGACACCCGTCGTACAGGATCCAAACATCCCGGTCTGGAGCTATAGGGAAATTCCATTGGAGCTGCTTATCGGCAGAGTAATGGAGGGGGAGATAAGGAGTCGCCCTGGAATTTCCCTCTAGCACGGGGCGTCTGAAACACCCGGCTCCAGGGCCCTGGGAAAAGGGTTATTGGGGGATATTTGGGGTTATTTGGGGTGCTGGGTGGGCTTTGTCATCTTGGCCACCAGCTCTGGGGTCCCAGAAATCATTGTCTCGTGTACCCGGTGACACGGAGCAGCTTCAGGGACCTCACAGGTGGGTTAAGAAATGCACTAAGAAATGGCTGGTTTGGGACATTCTGTGCTGTGGTGCAGCTCTGGGGACAGATTGTCACCCATGGCTGAGCTGGCAACAAAGAGATGGGGATGGAGGTGGCACCTGCGGGATGCTGGGACCTTTCCCTTGGACTCTCACCCCACCCACCCCCAGCCCCAGGGTGTGTGTCCTGAGTAGGGTGAGGGACCCAAGGACGTCACTGCCACCACTCCAGGGCACCCCAAAGCCCAGCTCCAGACACTGAGGCTTCCCTTTAGGGAGCTATTTGCCAAGAAAAGCTGGGAAGCATCACCTGGAAGACCCAAAACATCTCTGACCCAGCCCTGGTTGCCCCACGAGGGTCCCAGGCAGGGGCTGGATGAGACCCCGGGGTCCCAGCCCCACCTTCCTGGCTCAACCCCAATGAGTGCCCTCCTGCCTCCCAGCTTGGACTGTGAAGGGTTAATGGAGGGGGGGTGTGCACAAACAAATGTCTTTTAATTTAATTTTGCTTTAATATGTAAAACTGTTGCTCTTGGCTCCTGTTACTGCAGCCCGGCCAAGAGCAACACGGGGATTTTCGGAGTCAAGGGGCTCCTTGTCGAGGAGCGGCCGCCCCTCACCTCTGCCCTACACCTTGGGGTGCTCCTCCCTCACCCCACACCCTCCTCAGGTGCTCTGTGAGGTGCCCAAGCCCTGCCCGAGCCTCAAGGATCTGCAGTGGGGACAGCAAAGGATCCTTCCCGGAGCTTTATCCCACTCCAGTGGTGGACAGGGGAGCACTGAGGGGGTGCCACCAACACCCCGAGCCTTGCCCTTCCATTGCTCCACTGCCTGAGCTCGATGGAGAGCGACCTGTCCCCCCTGCCCGCACCCCTGGGGTGCGCGGGGGCGGCGGGGGGGGGAACGGGACAGGGCAGGGGTGGGGACATCCCGGCCACGCACAGAAGCCGAGATCTCCAGCAGGTCTGGGAGCCCCGCAGTGAAAACAAGAACCCCAGGTAGAACAACAGAGAGATTTACGGCCTTGGAAGTGGCCCTGGGCTGCGGATCCAAGATCAATAGCGGGAAGAAAGGACTCTCAGAGCTGCACAGGAATCCTGCCCGGGAAGCGGCCAGGCCGGCGAGCGGGACTGATCACCGGAGCCCGGGAGCCTGTGGTTCCTGGCAGAGCTTTGCCCCATTTCCTTTCTTCCCGTCAACAGCGCCTGAAACCTGTGCGAGAGCCTCGGCGAGGGGAGGGGAACGGGGAGAAAAATCCTCCGGTGCCCCCTCGGGGTACGGAGGGGCTGCAGCAGTGCCCCCCTGCCCAGCCATTGGGGGTCCTGCTGGGGGGAAGGGTTTGGGGCACCAATGATGGAAACAGCCCTGGTGGAAGACAAGGAGGGGGCAGTGGAGCTGGGGAGGGGGTGATGGAGCTGGGAAGGAGGTGATGGAAGTGGGAAGGGGGTGATGGGAGAGGGATGCAGCAGGGGAGGAGGTGTTAGAAGGGGGAGCAGGGGATGAAGCAGAGGAGGGAATGATGGAGCAGAAGAGGCATAAATGGAACCTGGGAGAGAGTGATGGAGCAGAGGGGGCAATGATGGAACAAAGGGAGTGATGGAGGTGGGGAGGGACTGATAAAGCTGGGCAAGGGGTGATGGATCCAGGGAGGAGAGAAGGCAAAGGAGGTGGGGAGGGGGCAACAGGGCAGGGGAGGAGACAATAGGGCAGAGGACAGGGAGATGGAATTAGAAAGGGGTGATGGATGTGGGGAGGGGTGATGAAACTGTGGCAGGACCATAGGGTCTGTCCTGCCCAGCCTTGGCCGGGGCAGCAGGACTTGCTGCAGGGTGGTGAGAGGCTCTGTGCCAGCACTGCCCTCACCCCTGCCCTGCCGAGCCCCCAGACCCTCGGGGGTCCCAGTTCCTCCCGGTGCCACAGGCAGGGGCTGGGGCAGGGAGGGGAAAACCACCTCCCAAGGACAGGCCACTGGCTGTGCCCAGGGCAAACGGGGGCTCTGGGCACCCCGTGCCCTCCCTGCCAGCCTGGAGGCGGGTGATGGCACAGCCCTGCAGGGATCCGGGCGGGATGATTTTCCCTTCCTGAAGAATTTCACAGGAATAGCTGCACGAAAGGCCGGCGGCTTCGATTTCAAAGGGATGCCAGTGCCGGGGCCGGATGGGCTGGCGAGCAGGTGGAGGGGTCCATCCTGGGAGCACCCCACGGGGCTGTGGGCTGGCACCCACCCGGCCAGGGGGGCAGCTGAGTCCTGCCCCTGCCACCCTCTCCTTGGGGACACCGGGAGCACCACCAGGAGCAATCCTCAGCCCTGAACCCCTCCTACCCCGGGCACAGCCCTGTGTGATGCCAATGCACACACACGTGCACAGACCATGCCCACCGTGACCTCTGTGCCCCCAGCCACGCTCCTTGCCGTGGGCAGGTGCAGTGGGGAGGGAAGATGGGGGATTCTGGGGACAGTCTCCAAACAAGGGGGTGGAGCACAAGTTGTGTCCCCCTGGCAATGCCGTGTGTGAGGCCTCCAGTCACCCCCTGGCCTTGGGTCCCCTGCAGGTGTTTGTGGTGACAACCCAGCCCATGGTGCAAGGACACTGTGGCCATGGCTCAGGGACAGGAGGTGACGTGTGTGACAACCCAGGGATGCTCACTGCAGCCTGGGCACCCTGTCAGCCCATCACCCCACCCTGCTGCTGGCCAGCACCCCTCCCTGGCCATGGCCACGGGGTCCCTGGGCTGTGACCTCCTGTCCACGCAGCGGTGACACAAAGCAGGCAGCAGACAGGTGGCACGGGGCATGTCCCCACCCCCAGGAGCCCTGGGAGCCTGAGGGACCAGCACAGGGACCACGTGGGACTCAGGGCACGGGGCAGGAGGGCAGTGGGTGCCCTGGGGGAGCCCCGGCTGGGAGAATGAGGAACGAGAGGGGACAGTGCCCATCGCACCACCTAACCGAGAGTATTTCAGGCTGGTGAGGGTGGTGGCAGCACAAGAGGCTGCTTTCAGCCCCTGGTGGCACTGGGACACGTCCCCAGCGGTGGGAGCGCCCTCCCATTGAAAGGGAACCTGGACTGAGCCATGTTCTGTCCTCAGCCACCTCGCTCAGCCCTCCAGACCCTTCTGGGGGAGCAGAGGACCCAGGTGAGCCTCAGGAACAGACGTTCACTCTGAGCCCCACTGATGGCAGCAGCTGCAGATTGGAGCAGCTGCCTGATGGAGGCAGGGGAAGGGCTGGAGCTCCCTCCCAGCTGGCTCAGCCCCGGGAAGAGCCGCTTATCCAGCCCCAGGCCGGGCCGTGGGGCAACCGTGTGCCCCCCCCAGCTGATCTTCAGTGCCCACCCCCGTTCCTTGGCATCCTAAGGACGGGCAGAGGAGGCTCCGTGTTGCTCCCAGACAACACCCCAAGCCGGCACAGGAGCCCTTTCACCCGCAGCCCCGCTCGCCCCCCGAAGTGAAGCTCCTTCCCCAGGACGCCCCATCCCGGGGCGGTGCCGGCCCCGGGTCCCGGGGCACAGACACACTCGGCCCTTTCTCCTGCTCGGCGCTGGCAGGAGGCTCCATCGCCGCACAAAGCGCCTCCTTGTTCGCCCGGCCCCGGGCCGGCTTGTGGGGAATGGCAGGGAATCGCCTCCGTTTCCTGCTGGAGTTTTATTACATTCACCGTATAAATAAATAAATACGATCCCGAGGAGAAGGGGAGAGCACGGGGCAGGCTGGAGCCAGGCAGGACGTGGGCTGGGGCTGAGCCCCGCGGCACCGGGGCTGGGGGCACCCCGGGAGGGGGCAGGGGATGCCCCACGGCAGCTGTGTGCCCGGGATGTCCCACGGCAGCTGTGTGCCCGGGATGTCCGTGCTCCCTGGGCCCTCGTGCCTTTCCAAGAAGCAGCTGAAAGCAGCAAAATCCAGGAGGCAGCTCTGCAGCCCCAGGGCTGCTGTGAGTGCTCAGCCAGGGACTGTGGGCACCAGCCCCGCTACTTGGCTGGAGGAGAAACATTCTCCCAGGCAATTTGGGAAGTGTGGGAGTCCCCTCCTGCCCTGCCACCTCCCCATCCATTGCTGTGCCACCCCTGAATGATGCCATGGGCCAAGCACCCTGCACCAGTTCAGGCTGGGGGTGCCTGGACACGGCCAAGGCATCCTCTGGGGAGCAGAAGCATCCCTGCAGAGCTCAGCCCCAGCCCATCGTGTGCCCCAGGAGTGGGGACAGCTCTTGGAACCTGCTGGAAATGCTTTTATCACCCAAGTGACTGGGCCAAGCTGCCCACCTGGTTGCCAAGTCCAACCACAGGTCTCCAGTCCATCCTCACTGTCACCTGCCACCCCTCCGGGTGCCCCACAGCCACGGGGGCTCTCACCAGCCTGGTGCTGTGGTTCTCCAGCTGCTTGGACCCAGCAGGAAGAATCCTGGCACTTTCAGGGCTTTTGCTTTGGGTTGGTGTCAGCTCCTCCAGCCCAAGCACGGGGAGCAGCCAGACTGAGGCTCTCCCGTCTCCAACACCACTGGTGAGTGTTTGTCCTTTCCCTGTTTCTGGGCAGAGTTGGTCAGTGCTGGGAAATGCTGTGTTGCCTTTCTTCTTCTCTTCCCAGGCCCTGGACACCTTCTAGTGGGTGGCATCCCAGCCCATGGCAGGGAGTTGGAATGAGAGGATCTGTAAGGTCCCTTCCAGCCCAAACCGTTCTAGGACTCTGGGATTCTATGAAACCAGCCCTTGTTCAGGTCACAGTCCCCTTCCTGATGGTTCCTACCCAAGGCTGGGTCACTCCTTGCTCTGGACAAACCATCTGGCACCAGCATCCTCCTCCCTGTGCTGGTTCCTCTGTGAGTACCTCTCTCTTCTCATCTCCACATGGAGCACACTTGGACACCATCACCTCTCACCTGGCCAGAGGAGCAGCTCCAGGAGGATGTTCCTCAGCTGAGTGTCTAACTCACTCACCAGAGAGCTGCTGCAGTGCAACAATTCCATCCCCACCTTCCCTGGCCCCTCTCTGGAAGGAGCTGCTGCAGGTGAGATGTGGCAGTAAGGAGAGGAGTTACTCCAGACCCTCATTTCTCAAGGAACAGACCCTGACATCCCAGCAGGGCCAGCTCAAGGGACACAGAATTTTGATGACTCTGGGGCAAAGGATTTTCAGCTGTGCTGGAGGTGGACCCAGAGCCCTTCTGCCCCTCCCACCACCTGCAGGGTTTGGGTTCATGTCCAAACACAGGATTCCTGGTGGATCAGCTCCTTATCACCCCGACTGGTCAGATGGGCTCTGACACCCCTGAGAGATCAGCAAATAACCCTCCCCTGGCTGGCACCCACAAACACTCCACTGGGAAGCCTGGACACAACCCTGATCTCCCTGGGGGAGAAGGTATTTAGGCACAGGGGATCCAGACCAGCAAAGAATTACACTCAAGATGACCCAAGTGTGTTCCAGGCAAAAGATGTGACCGCCTGTAGCTCTGCTTGGATCAGCAGGGAACACCCCAACCCCCCGGGCACCCGTCCCTTGGGCAGCACTGGTGAGTGCAGGCAGGAAGCTGGAGGGGTGCATCCCACCAGGGAAGGACTTTGCACTGGAGTAGCATCGGCGTGACCTATTTCTAGCTTAAAAACACCCTAATGCGCCAACATCTCTGAAAAGACTCAAGAAAACAAAGTTTAACCCACAAAAAAATAAAAGCAGCACCATGGTGGGAGCCGGTCGCTCCCTTTCTTTTCCAGAAAATATTTTCACAAGATGGGGCAGTGCCACGTCAGGTCCATCACCATCATCATCACGGCACCAGGAGCTCAAGGCTTGGAGTGGAAACCCTCAGGTATGTCAAACAAAAACACGGTTCCCCGTTCGCCGGCTAATCCTGTTCTCCTCCGGGGGAAAAAAACACAAAGCTCCCAGATTCATTCAGCCCAACTCAGCACTTTTGGGTTTTGCTGATGGTGCCTAAATATAGTTCGTGAGAAACAAATAATCTTTCAGGGATTTCTGCTCCCCCCGTGTCTCCAACCACCTTGTTTAAAGGTCAGTGGCTGCGGGGAGGGCTCTCGCCCCGCTGGCACTGCTGCCCTTGGGCAGGAGCCTGGAGGTGAGGAAAGGAGCTTTTGGATGTGTCACCAGGGTTGTGAGGTGGGCCACAGCAGTGCCGGGGTGGGCTCTGGGGTGGCTCCACTCTGTCCCTGTCCCCAGCTCCAGCCTGTCCCTCTCCTGCCCCCCAAATGGCACCGACCCCTCGGGCATGTGCCGGCGGCTGGAGGAGACGGGGAGGGCAAAGGCTGTTATTGGGGAAGTCAGCAGCTGGAGGTGACATCCCTGGGAGTGTTCATGGACAGTTTGGATGGGACTCTGAGCAACCTGGTCTAGAGGAAGGTTTCCCCATCCATGGCAGGGGGTGGGATTGGATGGTCTTTAATGTCCCTTCAACCCAAACCATTCCATGATTCCATGATCTCATGCCAGAGTGGCACCAGACCACAGGTCCCAGCTCCCTTTGTGCTAAGCCTCTTCCCCTGATGTTCAGCTGCGTGTTCCTGCCTTTGTTCTGTCCTGGGGTACCCCTGAGTTATCCTTTCCCCCCTCTCCATCCCTAATCCTACCCTGTTCAATGGGCAAAGAGCCAAGGGTAGGGAGCTGGTGATGGCCAGCAGAGTCAGAAGGTCCCATCAGCCCTCCAGGCTCCCCAAAACCAGGGCTGGCAGAACCAAACATGCCTCCAGGTCTCCAGCAGAGCCTGGCCTGAGGGAATGCCACATCCCATGGCCCACCATGGCTGCCTGAGGGTCGTGCTGGCAGCACTCAGGGCAGAACCCAACCAGCCTCTTGGCTGGGTCAAATCCTCTCTGCTCATGGCTCCCAGTAATCCAGGTTTGCTGCAAATGCCCCAGAAGCAGCAGTGAGGTGTCTGAGAGGGATTTGGGATGTCTGCATGCTGAGATGGGTGGCCTTGGCTGGTGGCAGGGAGGGCAGCATGTTGGCAAACCCTAGCCCAGCCCTGTGCTCTGTGTTCTGATGGGCTCCCTGGCACCTCCCAAGCATTCCCATCCCGTGGAGGTGCCCGCCCATCCTGTGGGAGCAGGAAGTCCAGGCAGCTGCCTGTGGTGCTGCCCTGCTTCCCACCAGACTCCCATCCCCAACCCACCCTGGGAGGGGACAGTCCCCAGCTCCACGGGGGTTTGGTGTGTGCCATGTCTGTAACCCCTCCACAGGCTCTGCCCTGGCAGCAGGTCATGTCCCAAACCCCTGCTGGCCCCACTCCCCTCCACTCCCCTCCCCTCCCACCACATTTTCCACCCTCACTGCAAATCTCCAGCACAGGAAAATGTGAGGCCATGGAAAACCAAGCTGGCCCCTGTCAGCCAGGCCACCTTCCTCCTCCTCCAGCCCCTTCATCTCTCAGACCACAGAGTGCCCAGCTCTGGGATCTCCAGTGTCCCACCCCAGCCTGTTCCCCACTCTCCCTAGGCAGGACCCAGAGCCCCCCAAGCTGCAGGGAGCCTGTTTTGGGATGCACTGAGGGTTTCATGGAGCAGCCAGAGCTCCAAGTGTGTGTTTGGTGCTGCTGGTGAAGGCCCTGTGGTTCCCCATCCGCCTTTCCCTGTGTAGTTCCAAGCCCAGGTCCTACACTGGCTCCAGCCTTTGTGACCCTGATCAGGATGCAGCATCCCCAGGGTGCACAGGGCCAGGGACACACCAAGGGGAGAAGAGCTGGGAATCACCCTGACCCTGTCCCCACCACGCTGGTGGATCACCACCTTTCTCCCAGCACTTCTCATTCCCCACCTGGTCCAGGATCCCACCCTCAGCTTTCAGACCTGTCTGCAAAATCGGGAGTCTCCATTTGCCTGTGACACTCCCCAGCCTTCTCTATCTTTTCTGGACTCCCCACTCTCCCCCCAGCCTGCCAGGCACAATTCCTGCCTGGCTTTACACAAGAGAATGCTGCACACTGGGGGAGAGGCAGGGGAGACACTGGGATACACTGGACACGACACATTCATGGGAAGGGGGGCATGGACCAGAAAGACCCTGGAAAAAGAGCTCTTTATTTTTTTCCCAAAAGCCGAAAAAAGAAGTCCAGCAACATCAGAGAGCTCCCACTTCCTTGATCAGCTGAGGGGTTGGGGATGCACACGCCAGACCCATCCCAAAAGCATCCTTAACTGAGAGCTGTGTCATCCCTTGGGAGCTCCGAAAGGGGTGCTCGTGTCGGCTCTGGAGCCACAGCAAACAGTCGTTCCAAAACAACTGCTAATTGTTCCCAGCTAGGGACAGACCTTGGATACTCATCAGCGCGTGGCACCGGCCCTAATGCGTTTCGCAGGATGGCCGGGAATGGTGGCAGCGGAGCGGGGGAAGGGTCCTAAGGGGGGTGGGTGGGTGTAGAGTGGGGAGGTGGGATTTGTGTTTACCCTGCTTTCGGTGAAAGGGAAAATCTGCTCCGGGCTCCTCTGGGGTTTCACGGCAGTTCCTCGAGGGATGGAGCGGGGATTTGGGAGTCCCCAGGGATCCCAGTGCCCCTCAGCACCACTGCGAGTGCCAGCCCAGGGCTCCCTTCTGCCCGCCCAATGTCCCCCCCTGCTCTGCCTTCGGGCATCCCAAAAGCTCCCGGAGCCAGGGCTGGGATGGCACGAGCCCACGGACAACACCAGCCTGACCCAGCCCCGGGACGTCCCAACATCCACCCAGCAGAGAACAAGCTCCCAAAACCTGGCAGATGCTGGAAACACCTCCGGCACTGAATGCCGGCACACGGGATTCCCTCTGGCCGGGTCCCGACGCCGCCGGAGGGGTTTGCATCTGGAAACGGGTGCCGGGAGCCTCTGGGAGCATTTGCTCTGCCGGGGGGGATCCCCTGAGTGACCACACCGGGTGGGGACGCGAGGTACCCCCAAACACCCCGTAAGCAACAGACGCCTCCTCCCTCCCCCGGCCAGCGGCACGCTGGGGAAGAAAGGAATTTCTGTGTAAATCCTATTTACCGTCGGGTTTCTCACTTCCCCTCCGGCAGACAATCCCGGCCCTCAGCGCAGCGCTGCATGAAGGGGCTGTTTAATATATTTTTGGAAGTAGGGGGGGGGAAAAAAAACCCCTCTCTGAAAAGAGCCTCTTTCAGCTAATAATGAAGTGAATATTATATTAAGAGTGAAAACATATTCAGGGGAACTTACAGAGGGAGACAGAAAACCTTTTCATAACACCCTGGCCACAAACACAACTGCCAATTAAACCGGCCCCGCTCGCCGGTCGGTGCCAACACAAACGCGGGGCCGGGAGCGGAGCACGGAGCGTTCCGTGCCCGGCGGGGCTCGGCCCGGGCCGGCGGCACCGAGGGGCTGCCACTGCCAGGACTGTCAGAGCCGGCCCTGGGGATAACGGGGTGTGAGGGAGTCCCCGGTGCTGTCCCAGGGGAATGGGGGTATCTGCCCGAGGGGCTTCAGCACCAGGGGGGTTCTCGGTGCCTGTCCTACCCCGCGGGCTCCAGTGGCAAGAGGGTCCTCGGTCCCTGTCCCTACC
Organism: Lepidothrix coronata; assembly: GCF_001604755.1. NCBI lineage: Eukaryota > Metazoa > Chordata > Aves > Passeriformes > Pipridae > Lepidothrix > Lepidothrix coronata. Next base: position 76,275 of record NW_016690288.1, read on the forward strand.
CAGGGGAATGTGGTGCCTGGTGACTCAAGGGGGTCCAGCACCACAGGGGCCCTTTGTCCCTGTCCCCCCAGGGCCTCCAGTGCCAAGGGAGTCCTTGGTCCCTGTCCTGACCCAGGAATAAGGGGTGCCCTGTGACTTGAGGGGCTCCAGTGCCATGGGGGTCCTCTGTTCTTGTCCCAACTCGGAGAATCCAGTGCCATGGGGGTCCTTGGTCTCTGTCCCTGCCTGGCAGAACGAGGTGACCGGTGACTCAAGGGGCTCCAGTGCCATGGGGTGCTTGGTCCTTGTGCCAGCACAGGGGCTTCAGTGCTATGGGGGTCCTCAGTTCCTGACTCAGCCCGAGGGCTCCAGTGCCACTGGGGTCCTTAGTTCCTGTTCTGACCCGGGGGAATGGGGTTCCCAGTGATTTGAGGGGCTCCAGCACCACAGGGATCCTCAATCCCTGCTTGCAGCCACTGGTTCTGCCTCCCCTCTGCCCTGCCAGCAGCACAGGGATGATTGAGGGAGGGTGCCCAAGCCTCCAGGCCCCTGGGATCAGCAGGATTGCTCCAGGCTTGGCAGAGGGTGCTGAGCACCCACCCAGGCAGAGCTGACGGGACCAACATCCCCACACGTGGCAGGAAGGTTTGGAGGGGTGGAAGCTGCATCTCCCACCACAGCACCCCCAGGCTGGGGGAGGAGACCTGTGACCAGGCAGGAGGTGCCACAACCTGGGGCACCTTCCAGCATCCCCGTTCCACGTGCCCTGGATGTCTCAGCCCAGCTTCAGCTCTGCCATCCCACATCTTTTGCTCACCTGCCAGTGGTCTCATCCCACCCTCGTCCCCAGCAGAGCACAGCCCACGCTGTGGTGGGGACAGGGACACCCACCAAGGCTCCCCAGGGTTTCTGTGCCAGCTGCCAGCAGAGGGGATGGGCACAGAGTGGGGTCTCACTGCCCCCATCGTGTCCTTGGGGGCTCAGTGGTGTGGGGACACCAGGCTGGGAGATGCAGAGGTGACACAGGAGCACCCACAGGTGACACACAGGGGCTGTGATTCACACCCCACACAGCCCCAAAGGAGCCAGATCAACGGGGTTGAGGGGACACAACACCTCAGGGCTGGGCAAACACCCACACCAGGAAAACATCACCTGAGATCAGATAATCTTGGAATTGAGCAAACTTGGAGCTGGAGGTTGACATTTGATAAACCCAAACTGGAAATACAAGAGCACTGCTGAGCTGGGACCAACCTTCGGAGCAGCTTCTCCAGGGAACACACTGAGGGTGTTTGTCAAAAAGTATTTGATATGGGGGGAGGGGGAAAGGGGAGGCATTTTGGCCAAAATCAAAAATTCCAGTAGGAAACTTCTCCAAGCCTGTGTTTTTTGACTACCAACCAGAAAGTGTGGTTCTCTGCAGAGATTTTTGTCTCTTTAAGTTAAGGATTTGTATTTCTGTTTTAATGCCAAGTCAGGTCCAAACACACCTTTGATTTTGCCCAGAGGCTGAAAGATTGTATTTCTTCCTTCAATAACAACCAAAAAAAAAAAAATTAAATAAATAAAGCTCAGGAAAGTAATTTTTGGCCATAATTTGGTAAGGAAAAGTGGAAAAACGCACTTCAGCAAGGTCTAGTTCACCATGGGAAGTGTCAGATAGCAGCAAACTGCCCGTTAATCTGGAGAGGGACCTTGGATCAAATACAAGTCACCAGCGTGGGCTGAGTGACAGGGAAGTGGCTGCTGTTCTCTGCCACTGGCAGCAGGACTGGAGAAGACCTTCCAGAGGCTTGGAAAGCTCCTCAGTGTGCCACAGCAGCCACACCACCCACCCCCAGTCCTGCAGTTCAGATTTAGCAGATGAAACGCCTTCCCTGCTGGGTTTGGTCCCCAGTGTGGGGAGCAGGAGGTGCTGCCTTTCCAAGGTCATCGGTGGACAGGGATGTGCCAAGTTTCCACTCATGGATCCAGCTGCCCACACTTGATCATCCCAAGGGCTGGCAGGGAAGTGCCAGCACAGCCCATGGCAGGGAGCTCCATGACAGGCACTGGCTCCTGCTGGAAAAACTTCTGTGTTTATGTCTTATCCCAGGAAAAGTTTCTCCACTTCTTTTAGGGAAGAGGCACCAGCTCCCAAGCAAAATTATCAGGATAACCGGTGCAGAAAAACACCAATATCCAGATTTAAAGCCCATCAGAAAGGAATGCCGATCACTGGCCTTTGGAGAAGCATTGGGAAGGAGGCATTGCCATCTAGTGTCGGGCCGGGAAAGGGCTCGGCAGCACAAACCGGGACTGACTGGGGGGATCGGTTTTAGACCCTCCCGGAAAAAAGCAGGGACAAGTGGACAGACAAGAGCACCCGGGACAGGTGAACAGTTGGGAAGCCCCTGCTGTGGAATTCACAGAATCCCAGAATGGTTTGGGCTGGAAGGGACCTTAAAAGCCATCCAGTCCCACCCCCTGCCACGGGCAGGGACACCTTCCACTAGCCCAGGTTGCTCCAAGCCCCGTCCAACCTGGCCTGGGACACTTCCAGGGATGGGGCAGCCACAGCTTCTCTGGGCAACCTGTGCCAGGGTCTCACCACCCTCATTCCTTCCCAATATCCCATCTATCCCTGCCCTCTGGCAGTGGGAAGCCATTGCCTCTTGTCCTGTCCCTCAGTCTCTTGTCCCAAGTCCCTCTCCAGCTCTCCTGGAGCCCCTTTAGGGACTGGAAGGAGCTCTAAGGTTTCCCCAGAGCCTTCTCTTCTCCAGGTGAACCCCCCCAGCTCTCCCAGCCTGGCTCCAGAGCAGAGGGGCTCCAGCCCTGGGAGCATCTTTGGCTCTGCATTTATTCAATTCCAGCCTCACCCCCACATGAGCACACAGTGGAATTTGCTCCCAAAGAACCCAACTCCAGGGAAGCTGGAGGAGTCACAGGATGTGCAGGGGACAAAGCTGGCATTCTTCAGCAATTTTAAATTTAGCACCAACACTCACAGGAACATCCAGCCAAAACAAAGAGCACAACACGCTGTTGCCCACAAAGGGAGTCAGCTCTACAGCAACAAACCAAACCCCATTCCCAAATTCCAGCTCCTTTCAGGCATTAATCCCTCTTGCACAATAAACTGGCACAGCCTTAATGCTCAGGTTGGTTTATTTTCTCAGAACAAAAATATCAAACGTAAGTTTTTAAAGAACAGCCTGTGCAAATACAAAACTTCACGGCATCCTCCTCCCACCTACTGATTCCCTAAAAGCAGCCTGGAACCTGCAGGAGGTAGGATGTCAGGGCAGAGAGAAGGAACACTTTCCTCTCTCTGACAGCAGGGCTTAATTCTTCTGGAAAATGTCTCAAAACACAGCAAACAAACCCAACTTCATGAAAATCAGTTTGTGTACAAAAATCGGAACTTTCACTTCATCTCTCAAAGCAGACAGTGCTCCTGCTCCTTCTCCCAAAACGTGATGCTGGAATCTCCACGTGCCCCCAGGTGGGCCTCCCTCCTGTCCAAGGGCTGGGCAGCTGGAAAGGTCCTAGGATGACAAAACATCACAGTCAGTGTCTCCCAGACATCACCTGCACAGTTTAATCCATTGCAGAATTAAATGGTCCGTGGTTACCAGCACAGCTCCAGTGGCCCCAAAAGAAACACCTGGAATTCTCTGGATTAACACAGGTGAAACAGGCACAGGGAAAGCCCCATAAAATCCATTCAACTTCCTCGTGGAGGACTTGGATAAAACTGAGTATTAAGTGACAAGAGCTCAAAAGTGGCCAGCCCAGCTCAGGGAAGCCCCAGAGAACTCTTCAGGCCACCCCCTTTCCTGCACAGGGGCATCCATGCTTCCCATCCCTTGTGCTTTTCCACTTCTATTCTGGGAAACCAAAGCCTGGATACTCACTCTTTGCCTTTGGAGACAGTCCTGTGTCTCCCGGAAGATTCACTGTTCTCCTCATCCCATTTTCCTATTGTTTCTCCCCATGTTTCCCTGCTCCCAGCTCCTTCCTGGTGCAGGACAGGAGCACTGGGAGGCCTGGGATGGATCACAGAGCATCCCCAGTGCTTTGGGTGTTGTTACCTGCCCTCAACCCATTGCTCCCACTTACAGTTGGGTCCTCACCAGTCCTGGAGCCCTGGCACACATGGAGAAATGGCAGATTCCATATCCAGCTAAGCCCCTTTCTCTCATCTCAGCCCCCACCCCATCCCTCCCTCCTTTTCCAGAAGGAAACCAGCACCTTGGTGCAGCATCAGCTTTCTCTGGATAAGAACCAGGCGTGTTTCTACCCTGTGATTCCTCCTTCCCCAGCTCTGAATTTCAAAGGGGAACCTCTTGGGTCACTGATCAGGACTTGGCTCTCCTGCCTCACCTTCTAATGGCTCTACTGACCTCGCTGCCAAAAACTCATCTGCTCCTTCAAAGCCTCTCCCAGCCACACCTTCCCTCTGCTCCTGCAGAGCCAGGACCTTCCCCTCCCTGGCCCTCAGACCCAGCACCTTCTCCTGTGCCTGGTGTCACATCCTGCTGCTTGTGGTCTTGCTGCCAGTGGGACCTCTGAGGTACCAATGAAGAAATGATGATACAGGGGGTACTTCCCTGATTTATCAGTAAAAATGGTACCAAATCACTGAGGAAACATCAGCCTTGTCCCTCTGTCATCCATAGGATAAACAGCAAAGACTGAACAGATAAAAATCAGGAAAATCCTTGGAAACCTTTCCCCAGGATAACCCCTTCTGCGTATCCTGCAGCAGCTCTGAGGGTCAAAGGATCCCAGCCAAGAGGTGCCCGACTCAGCTCAGGAATACCAGGAGCCCAAACCCGTTTTTATACTTTTCCAGCACCCTGGCTCAGCCAGCCCAGCTGCACCGGCCATGCCTGCACATGGAAATCAAATTACTGGTAGCAAAATAAGGAAGCTTGTCCCTTAGAGGATATCAACTTACAGGCTGCTAACCAGGAGGCAGAAAAAGCAGGAATTGTGAGGGAAAGGGCCGCTTTACAGAGTGAAGGATGAGAAGATGAAGCATCACATGATGCTCAGAATCCACACCTCGTTCATTGTACATCCTTGAAAGGCACCACAGGATCACTGGATAATTAGGGCTGTGAGGAACATCAGGAGTCTCCAGCCCAGCCTCCTGCTCACCCCAGTGACTCATCTCCCTCCGCTGACCCCAGAGCAGCCGGGATTGTCGGGATTGTCAGTCCCTGTGCTCGGAGCCACACGGAACCCGTGACTCAAGGGCCACCCTGCCAGAAAACTGAGCCTGAATCAGCACAATGTGCCTCTCTCAAGGGCTGTCCCCAACTCAAAGTTTGGGATAATAAAAGCACAAAAGCGTAGAGGAACTTTCAAGGCTGCCAGAAACACAGGAGTGAAGATTTCCAGCCTCGCACAAACTGGGATTCAAGGCAGAGTCACCATCCTGGTTCCCCCACATCCACCAAGAGCCTCATTTCACAGGCTCCTTTTACTGCCAAACCTTCCAAAACTAGGGGTACATGATGTTCCTGACATACAAGACACCCAGAGCCAGTTCAGGCTGGCAGCACTTTCCAGTGTCTCCCCTGAGCAGGAGAAGGGGGAGAGGAAGTTTCTAAAGAAGGAAAACGACTGGAGGACACTTGAGCTGATCTCTTCTCTTTGAAAATGAATCAGAGAGAGAAATGCTTAAATCATTTCTCCAGTTCACAGCATGAAGTTCTATCAGCCAGGACAAGGAAAGAAAGGCTTGAAGTGTGGGGGGAAAAAAAAAAAAATCCTTACCCTTGATGTGCTACAGTGTTCTGTGTGTTGTCAGACTAAAGCATCCTTGCTCCTGCTAAAATGCGACTGACTTCCACTCTGCTCCTTGTCAGTCTGATCCCATCCTCACACAGTACTTCCTTCATGTGTTCCCAACAGGAATACTTCAAAGCTGATCCCTGCATGTTCCCACTGGCTGTTGGCTGTGGTTTGGGGTGTCTAACTGGGTACAAACCTACAGCTACTGATGCTTCGTGTGCACCAGGAAAATAAAGGATCAAACCGAGAGGGTTTCGTGGCTGCTATTTGAAGTAATAAAGTCTTTACACGCAGCTAATTAAAAAAATATTCAAACTGAAACCCTAAAGCCATTTCAGGGAGTGTTTGATCAGCTCATCTCTTTCATTTCCACCTAATGGCTCCACAATCAGAGGAGAAGTGGAGGGGAACCACAGGGCCCTGCAGACACGGGAGCTGGAAGGGGTTCAAAGCCTCTGCTGCTCCTGCACGGAGGGGAACAGCCCAATCCAGGCAGGACCCTGCTCCAAGATTGTTTCCTTCACTTAACAGCAGGTTGGCAGCAACTCAGCGAGGCACAGGCTGCCTTTGAAGTTCACACACAGGCCTGTTGGTCCCGGCTATTTTAATTCCTCCTTTGCAATGACAAGGCCAACCATCAATTCACAGTGAGCAACATGCCAGGTCATAGGTCATTTATATCCACAGTCACCTTTACTCTGCATTAAAGCCATAATTAACAGTTAATGTTTAACTGAGGCTTTACAATTTGGTCTAAGTCGCTTTTTTTTGCACAGAAAACTGCTGGTGCATCTTTCCCAGCTCCCCCTTCTCCTGCCTCCATTCTCTAGCAGGGCTGCAGGGAAGCACTAAACACAGCAGATGAAGTTTTTATCAAGGCAGGAGGAAATTGCAAAGTTGGAGTTGTGCATTTAAACCATCTCTCCTGACAGTTCAGCCCTGGCTACACCCATACCTCGAGGTGCCAGCAGCACTGCACTGGGATAACCCCTCAGTGAGAAGAGTGTTCCTCAAGGGAAGTATCCAAGAAATCAGGTTGGTGGGGGCAGCCTGGAAGGCTTTTATATCCCAGAAAAGTGACCTCAAAGGATATTCAGAGAAATGCAGCCTCCTCATGTCTCTTAGGGGAGACAGAGCACCTTCTCTTCATTGCTTGTGTTGGATCTAAATGGGATTTGCAATGGGCATGGAGAAGAAAGGAAGGGAAGTAGCCAGAAGGATCCAGCACATCCAACACCACAGCTCCACATGAGCCTGCTGGGAACAGCAACCATCTGAAAAGGGCTCTTCCCTCAGACCCTGCCCAGCCCCACAGGCACTGCCACTCTGGAATGACAGCCTGGAGAAAAACCACCACAGCCAGGAGGGAAGCAATCTCATGGAGCCCACAAGAGGCTAGTGACAGGCTGCAGAGTGCCAAGAAGAAAGCCCAGAAGCACCAGGCTGCTCTCAGCAGCTGATAACTCCACGTCTGGGCAATCCACCCTGACACAGAACAGCAACAGCTATTTCCAACTCCAGGCTGTCCTGCTCTGTCTGGACACAAGGCATTGCCATCCCTGGGGGCTTTCTCTGAGTATGCCATGAGAGAATTCCCTAATTAGGGACCACTTATGTGCTCTCTGAGGAAGTGGCTCTGCAGTCAGCCCTGCCCTCCCCTCTCCTCAAGTGCTGTTTGGGGATGTCCAGCTGTGAGTGCTTCAAGTGGCCACTTCAATGTCGAGGTGGCTGTGGGTGTTCCTGCAGAGCACACAGCACCCAGACACTCATCCAGACATCCAAAGGCTGGCACAAACTCCAACTGCCCCATCTAAGGTGCCCAAATTCACAGAGGAAGGTGGAAGGAGCAGATGTGCTGCTCCTCGTGTCTAGAGCCAAGCTACATGAACTCCCACTGCCCTCTTAAATGCTTTTTTCTCACCATTTTTTCCCCCCAGTCAATTTGTCATGATCCTCAGCTCTGCAAAGGATCCACAGCAAGTTCCAAGCGCTGCCTGTATGCCAGACAGACAGCTCAGTGGCAGCAGGAATTCTCCAGAGATCTCTAACAAGTCTCGACTCCAAAGGCCCTGAATGCTGATGACATGCACTGCCATCCTGAACCTGAGGTGATGGAAGTAGGAGCTGTCAAGTCTGCTCAGATCTGGGATAGGACAAGGATTCCTAATGTAAAAAGGAAGAACAGAAAGCAGAGCTCATTCCTAAGCACTTCTAAAAAAAACCCAAAAAAAACCAAACCACCAAAACCCAAATCCCCTTCAAACAGCACCCAGATAAAGCAGAAAAACCACTTCTTCAGAGAGCAAGAGGTCCCACAAGAGGGACAATTATGAGAAGGTGAAAGAAGGGATGAACTCTTCAACACACACTTCTGACTCAGAAGGGACTTCACCCAGCAAGTCAGGGCTGACACTGATCCTTAGGGCAGCTCCCAGTCCTTGAAGAGCTCAGATAACTCCCAGGTCAATAATGCCCAGCATTCTATGGAATCAACAGCCCCGACAGAGCAGGGTGGGCAGTGCAGGAGGCACATCAAGGTCATGTCTGTCCTTACTGGAAATAACTCTCCAGCTCTGCAAAGCAGCTCCCAGCAGTGCCAAGGCACTCCCTGCATCTGAAGCAAGAAGTCTTTCCAAAAGCACGTTCCCCAAATCCAAAGCCCCTGTTGGGATCTCCTGGTGGTGACAGACACAGACAGGGCCTGTTTGCAAAGTGCTGCTGCTCCAGTGTCAGACACGACCCTCAGTGCCCAGGGGCTGTTCCAGCAGGGATGCAGCTCCCAATCCATCAGCTGGTGGAAAGGACATTCCAACACAGAGCGGTTGAGGGAGCTGGGGGGACTCAGCCTGGAGAAAAGGAGGCTCAGGGGGGACCTTCTGGCTCTGCAACTCCCTGACAGGAGGGGGGAGCCGGGGGGGGTCGGGCTCTGCTCCAGGGAACAAGGGACAGGAGGAGAGGGAACGGCCTCCAGCTGTGCCAGGGGAGGCTCAGGTTGGATACTGGGGAAAGTTTCTTCATGGAATGGCTTGTCCAGCCCTGGCACAGCTGCCCAGGGCAGGGGTGGAGTCCCAGTTCCTGGAGGGGTTTAACAGACGTGTGGAAGTGGCACTTGGGGACATGGATCAGTGGTGGCCTTGGCAGTGCTGGGGGAAGGGTTGGACTCGATGACCTTAGAGGGCTTTTCCAACACAAAAAATTCTGAGATTCACTGACTCCATGCACTGGGATGCAGTGCTTGGCAGCTGAGAAGCAGAGGAGTATTTCCCAAAACCACAATGAACACTTTTAGGGCCCTCAGCACTTATTTAATTTAACCTCAGCTGTCTCTGCATTTAAAGCTCTTCCCAAGTCTGTCACTGTTTCCCTGCTCACTTTGCTGGAGCACAGAGCTGGCAGGTTTAAGACTCTGTACCCTCTTGTAACCAGGAGAGCATCTCCCCTGAAGGGTGTCAGGTCAGTAAAAGTTTTCATGGACATTTAAAATCCCTGGATTTAAAACTAAGAGAAATAGATAGGACAAAAACATCTCTTCTGCTAGTTCAGAGAGAACACCTGGAGATTCCAGAGCAGCAGGACTGCTGCCCAGCCAGGGCACCACTGAAGGGGTGGAGAAAGAAGGTTTAAAAATTATAATTCAGAGAAAAAATTAGGATAACTGTGTGTTTTCTTGCTGCTGGAAGTGAGGGCCAGTGACTAAATGCCCTGCAAAGCTAAAAGTTCATAAAGAAATTCCCATCTTACACATAACCCATTCTCTTTAAACTGCACCTGCATGATAAACCAGGAGTTATCATGGGAATGAGAAGAGCCCAGGACCTTCTTCATGCTCTACTGGTTTGTAACAGCAGAATATTTTGTATTAGAGCTCCTGGCAAAGGCTCTGAGAAGTAAAACCCCACACAGGGGTATTCCCTGGGGACTCAGCCTGGCCTTCCCAGGGCCAGGTGGCCTCAGGCAGGAGCTGGGGGAAAACAAGACTCACAGAAAGCTGGAAAAGCCCTCTGAGAGCATCAGGTCCAACCATCAGTGCAGCACCACCTTGTTCACCACTAAACCACGTCCTAAGTGCCACATCCACGTGTTTTCTGTACACTTCCAGGGATGGTGACTCCACCACTGCTCTGGACAGCCTACTCCAATGCTTTACAACCCTTCCCACTGAGAAGTTTTCCCTGATATCCAACCTAAACCTACCCTGGCACAGCTTGAGGCCATTTCCTCTGGTCCTGTCCCTTGATCCCTGGGAGCAGAGCCCGACCCCCACCTGGCTCCCCCCTCCTGCCAGAGATGCAGCCAGGGATCTGCTCCTGCCTCACCTGGGAGCTTTGTGTTTGAGCACAAAGGGGGAATCCCAGGCTTTAGGCACTTCTTAAGTCAGAGAGGACAGCCCAGGGCCCCAAGGCAGTCCTTGGATGAGGCTGGAAGACTGACACTGTAGGACACTGAGATATTGCGCAGATCTCCCTCTTTCCCCTTTCACATCCTATTTTGGCTTCTAAGCCCCAGCCAGACCTCCCAGTCTGGAAAAACCTCCCCTAGTGCATCCAGGCCCATGTCCAGTATGCCTACTGAGAAAGCATGTCAGGGCATCCCTAAAACCAGGTCCTGCAGTCCTCTCTCCAGAGTTTCCAGAGCCCAAGATCCTACCACAGAGACATTACAGGTATTGCTGCAGGAAGGAACTGCAGAACAACTCTGACAAAAAAGAAAAAAAAAAAAAAAAGGCAAGATGCTAGAAGAGGAGAGAGCTGGAGGGAAAACAAAAAACCCCAACCCAACCACCTCATTAAAAGCTTTTCTCCTTCCTCTGCTTAACAAGGAGAATGCTTAATTAAGTCCTCCTTCAAGCCTTCCCCCTCGCCCAGCCAGGCTCAGCAGAAAGCAGAGATTTAACAATTTCCTTTGCAGCACAGGACACCTCTGTGGGACAGGAATTTGCATATTCTAAAGGAGCAGTGAATCGCTGGTTCTGTGTTGCTCAGCAGTGGGGAGGGACAGGCTCAGCAGGAGGCACATTTCAGATCCCAGGAACAACCAGAGCAGGAGGGGAAGGAGCAAGTTGCTGTTTACTCCAAGTCTGGAGCTTTCCCAAGGCAGGACTTTGTTTTATGCACAGACTCCGTTTATTTGCAAGTCTCTTTCAGCTTATTAGGTCAGTTTAACTGGCAACTGCTGCTGATTTTAAACCCAATTATAGTCACTTCTACCTGGTGACACAGCCCCAGTTCTACAGCCAATTCTCACCCATTAATGCCTTCAGAATTGGTAGGACTTGCTATTCATGGCAATCACAAGTTTGACCTCAGAGTTACTGTTTCCTGCCATAATTTCAGCCCTGTTTGTTTGCACTGGAACATTTCCCCGTGTGCTCCCAACTCCTGGGACCACTTCTCCTGTGTACTGAGCTGAGGTGCACATTAGAGACAAGCTTTCAACTTTGGCTCACCTATAATGAAAAAAAAAAAAAAAGCTCAAATGCTCATCTTTCTGGGACAAAAGTATCACCAAGGAGCCTCTACTAGAACCCAGACATTCCTAAGGAATTTGTCCCCACTCCTCATGATTTAGATCTCTTACAATGAAGGACCACAGTAATACAATGATAAATTCCTTTTTGTTTTTAACTGCTGGGTCTTTCAAACAACCACCAAAAGCTCCCATAAGCCAGCAGGCCTCAGCCCACCATCCTGCAGCTTTGGGGACACCAAGGACGACTTCCAGCTCGGCACATCCCAGGAAACTGGGCTTGACACACCTGCAGCACACAGAGGGGACAGAGGCAGGTAAATACCCCAAACCCAGAGAGGGACAAGCAGGGACACAAGACATTTCCAAGGAACTGCAGCAGGATGGATTTAAGAAAGTGTTTGTGCCTCTATATTTCCCTCTGAGTATTCCCAAATTCCCCCAGGAAGTACCACGAGCAGCCTTGCATTTCACCAAAGAAAAGATCTATTTTGACCACAAACTGCATTAAAAAGGTGAGAATTGTGTTCTGAGCAAGATGTTGTTTGTAGCAATTTGAGGAACTGGACTCTACAGGGAGAAGGACACAAATGATGGAATGCTTTGGCTTGGAAGGAACCTTAAAGATCATATTGTTCCATGGGCAGGGACACCTTCCACTAGCCCAGGTTGTTCCAAGCCCTGTCCAAGCTGGCCCTGGACACTTGCAGGGATGGGGCAGCCACAGCTTCTCTGGGCAACCAGTGCCAGGGCCTCACCACCCTCCCAGGGAAGGATTTCTTCCTAATAGTCAATGTAAATCTCCCCTCTTTCAGCTTAAAACCGTTCTCCCTCGTCCTATCACCGCAAAATCCCTTGCAAAGACACCAGGCAGGAGGATGCTCAGGTGTGCCCAGGTTTGGGTGCAGTTGTACAAAACGTACAACACAGCCCTGGGTTATTCAGTGCAGAAGAATGAACCTTGTCCCTGCAGCAGAGCAGGACTCCCCAAAGGCACAGCACCCAGGAAGGAGCTCTGAGGCAGGGGAGGGATGCAGCAGTGTTCCAGGAGGGAGGAAAAGCCACAGCTACAGCTCCAAGACATTTGGGAGCTGGACCACGGGTCAGCTCAGTGCTCCACAAGCACCTGCCAGCTGGTATGCAGGAAAGTTTTTCATAACTATTGTGATTCCACTGGATCATCAACCATGGCACTCCCAGGCCATCTCCTCACTCAGTGCCTTACACAGAAGGGATGGAGCCAGACTGCCCCAGTACAGCTTGTGCCCTAAACTGGTACAAGGCTGTCAGAAAACACTAAAGAACGTTCTGCTTCCACCCTGACTAATTCCCAGTGCCTTTGACAGGGAGCAGGAGCTCCTGCTGGAACTGCTTTGCTCCTCTCTGAATGTGTAATGAGGTTTTAAAGCAGCAGCCCAACCTCCAGCTCAAAGGCCCTGCAGGAACCTCCTCCAGCAAAGGGACTTCTCTTGCCATGAATGAACAGCAGAATCCTGTTTAGGTCTTGGTGATTTATGTTTGTCTGGGAGACTTGGTCTATTTTTAATGCTGCAACTAAAATCAACTTCCAAGCTGTGTAAGGTGGGAGAACTCCACACACTGGGGTCAGTGGATAAACTCTGGCTGATGAGTTCAGCCCAATCCTTAAGCTCAGCCCTACAGAAGTGTCTCCTTTTCCCTTTCCCTTTGTACTTCTCAGTCTCCCCTAACCAAACCCACTGGTTTACTTCCACCAGCTCTGTGGAAATCACCACCTTCACAAGCCACTTTTTGGGAAACAAGAGGCCACAGAACCTTCCCAGGGGAGGACCCGTGTGGTGCCCCAGATCACCACAATCCCTCAGACTCCCACCACAAAGCAGGGCCAAGCTGATGCCCAGAGCCACACAAAAAGCTTCCCAGGTCAGGGAAGCTCATTCCCATCAGGAATGAGACCCAAGGTCCTACAGGCTTCCAAACTGGACTTCAGCAAGTGGAGAAGCAGAGCCTCTTGCCAAGCCCAGAGCCACAGATTTCCTGCACAAGACCTCGTCAGCCTTAAATCCCCTTTCAGAGCTCCTTTCTTGGGGCAGGTACCTGTGACAGGTGTCACCAGTGTCATCCCACAGCCAGGGCAGAAGGATTTGTGCTCTGAGGCCACACACTCAGCTTGGCCCAAGGCACAGGGGCAGCAGGAAGGGTAGAGGTTACAAAAAGAGGCACATCCAGCCAGGAGAGGGTTGTGTTCTTTTAGGACCCAACCTCTTCCTCGAACACTGCCTTAACTCCCTCACAAGCACAGACAAAAGAGCCAAGCTTAAAAAACACCACTGCACTGATGGAAAGGCTGCCAATATTCATTTTCTGCAAGCAAGGAGGTGCTGCCTGTGCTTCAGGAGAGAGAGAAAACAGCAGCAAAGTGACGGCCCCGAGCTGGGGATGCTTCCTGACAGAAGGCTGCTGTCATTTTCCACAACTCCTTCCCTTGGGTTTACCCCAAAGCAAGAGACCAGAAAAGATTTCCACTCCCCCCCCCTTGTACCCCCCTGAAGGTTTTGACAAAAAAAGGAAAAAAAAAAAAAAGAATGATCAAAGAGCCTTTGTGCATTTATAAACCCGTCAATTTTGCTGGAAGATTTAAGGCTTTAAAGAGTCCAAAACAGCCATTTGAAATTTTTTCTCCAAACAGGTTTTTTAATATTTAAAAAAAACCCCAAAAAACAAAACAAAAAAACCAAACCAGAAATAAAATATTTAGATTTTTCTGAAGTGAGGCATTCCAACAGCTCCAGACAGGAGAGCTGGAGGGGAGGAGGAAATCCAATTCTTAAGTTTGACAGGAACAATTTTTTTTTTTGTTTCTTTTAATTGGCAGAGAAACAAGACTACAGAGCTATTCCTCCCCCCTGGCTCTGAGCAGGAATAGCTGGGATAAGCAGCACAGGAAACAACAAACCAAACTTACTCAACTCCTGGCAGTTCCAGGTCCCTGTCCCAGGAAAAATTCCCCGAGCTGATGATGCAGCAACATTCCACCATCCCGCCCTTCCCCTTCACCTTCCACTTTGCCTCCAAGACCCTCCCACGCAGAAGAGAAGCAGGTTCCCCACCTGAGAACACAGCACAGAGGTTTGGGGAGAGCTCAGCCTTTTTTTTCCCCACAGCCTGGTTACCTTGATTCCTGCTCAGCCACAAGAGCTGTCAAACATTCTGCAGCACATGTCCTTCTCCGTTTCCACGTACTCCTCGTAGCACCTGCAGAGCAGAGACAGGATGGCATCAGGGGCTGGGGACTGCCAGGGCCACAACCCAAAAACAGAGCTTATTTTTTCTGTAGAATATTACTTTTCTACACAAATACATTAGCCTGATGTAACAGTGTGTTTGCAGCACAGACACAGCTCATCCAAGTCCTTCTCTCTGCCACGTCAGGGAAGAAGAGCTGGAAATGTTGTGCCTCCTCCTCAGATCTTGGGTATCTGCTTTACTGGTAGAGACATAGCTTTCTAATCCAACTTAAATCATTTATTTGCCTTTTGGGAGCCAGATGATTTCTACCCCAGTTTTGGAAGTGTGGGACAGTGCAGAGGAACCCCACCTGTGTGCTGTGGGATAGTTTTGTGTCTCCCTGGGGGAGCTCCTTCAGCACCCAGGAGATATTGCCTGAGTGCCCTACACCAGGATATCCACCATGGACACAGGATGGGCAGGGGACAGCAGGGATTTGTGTCAGGACTAAGTGGATGACAAGGCAGATGTTCCCTCCTCTGTTCTCGCTTCAAAAAAGCAGAAGCTTCCCAGCCTGCTCCATTTGAATCCCTGCTTATCCAGGCACAGCATCCCCTGCTCCCTGTGCTCTCACCTCACCGGTGAGGAATCCCTGAGCCACAGGGTGACTCAGTTTGGGAGCTGTCCCAGGGAGCAGTGCCTGCCCACAGGGTCAGTTTTCCTGCATCTGCTGCCATATAAGGCCAAAAGCAAAAGGTTTTTGTGCAACACGGCAGAACCAGCCCCAGGGTGGCTCCAGCTCTCCCAGCCCTGCCCTCAGCACCTCTGGGCCCAGAGCCCTCAGAAGGTTTGGTGAAGTGAAATCCCAGCACAGCAAATCTCTCCTGGTAAGGCTCAGACAGACGTGGCTGAGCAGATCGTGGATGCCCATCTGTGGATGGCACATTCCCACACCAGCCACAGCAGGAAATCCAAGAGCCCCTTGTTTGGAGGGGCAGATTCATGCCAGACATTGGAACGGCCCCACTTCATCCCGGATTTGATGCAACACAAGCCTTCCAACAGAATTCCCAAATCCAGCAGCAGAATTTGCACCAAGACCACCACAGCTGGTACCAGGCACACATTCCACATGCCCCTCACCCTGGATTCTGCCTTTTCTCCAGGGAAGTGAATTTTGCCAAGAACTTGGTTCAGTTGGTAAACAGATGCTTTCCAAAGCTTTGTTTCAGACAGCAAAAGGGAGCTGCTGATTAACATGACATTCCTCTTAGCAGAAGATAAATGTACCCAGTAAGGAAGTGAAAAGCCTCTAAAAACAGGATTTTGATCCGTACTCCAATTTCTGAAGCATTTGCCAGATCACACTGCAAGTTTTCTCAGGCAAAGGCAACATTCCAGATGGAGCTTGAGGTAAGGCCTCATTAACAACACCCAATTAACACTGGCTTCATCTATTTCTTACTAATTCCACTCTTTGCCAGTGGTAAAAGATCCCACCTGCAGAGATGCCTCCAGCTCTGGGGTCCTGAGCACAGGAAGGACTTGAACCTGCTGGAGCAAGTCCAGAGGAGGCCACAGAGATACTCCAAGAGCTGAAGCCTCTCTGCTTGGAGCCAGGCTGGGAGAACTGGGGGTGTTCACCTGGAGAAGAGAAGGCTCCAGGGACACCTGAGAGCCCCTTCCAGGGCTTAAAGGGGCTCCAGGAGAGCTGGAGAGGGACTTGGGACAAGGGATGGAGGGACAGGACAAGGGGGAAAGGCTTCAAACTGCCAGAGGGCAGGGTTGGATGGGATGTTGGGAAGGAATTGTTGGGTGTGAGGGTGGGGAGGTCCTGGCACAGGTTGGGCAGAGAAGCTGTGGCTGCCCCTGGATCCCTGGAAGTGTCCAAGGCCAAGCTGGATGGGGTTTGGAGCAACCTGGGCTAGTGGAAGGTGTCCCTGCCCATGGCAGAGGGTAGGACTGGATGGGCTTTAAAGGTCCCACCCAACCCAATCCATTCTATGGTTAAAAACAAAAAATACACCAATTTTACCAGGCACTGAAGCAGGAACTGCAGGACAACAGTGGTTTAATGCACACTCAGCTCTGACACACCTTTGGCTGTAGGTGCTGCTCCCTCCAGAGCTGGAGCAGACAGAGGCACAAATGCCTTGTTGCTTCCTGGCAGCACCACCTCAACACTGTCAGCAAGATTCCTCTTTTACCTGCCAACATATTTCAAACAAACCTAAGGGAACACAAGAGGCTTCTAGAATGAGGCCTTCCAGCCCTGAACACGACCCAACCTCCAAGAGCAGCCAGATCTAGTGCAGAACTCCCTGCCCTCACCTCACAGTCTGGGAGCTCCACACCCAGAGGGAGATCTGGATGAATACAAGGGCTTTATTTCAAATTTCCACACCAACAGCTAATCCTGCCTTCGAGCTCTTTGTGCTTCAGAAGTAACAGAACAAGTTTGAAGACTTGGTGTCATCACAGACTGTCAAAGATGATGTGGATACACAGGACACTGATGTGACAGAACAGCTCTGCACCAGAACATTCCCTGGAGAAGGCACTCAGCCCTCCAGACTGGCTTTTCCAGCAGCACCAGCCATTCTTTTTAGATGTTGTTGCTGCCTACAAACCTTTCTGCAAGTGCCTGGCAGCGACACACAAAAGGGGGTTCGTATTCCAGGGCTGCTTTGTGAGCTCTGGAGCTGGGCATGGCATCACTCCTGCCCCTGTGAACAGTGCCAGGACAGCACATACTTTTGGGAACTAGTTGGTGCTTCTGGCAGTTTCAAAGGAAGAGCAGAATGAGGGCAGAGACAAGCATTACTCATGTTTTGGTGGGGCTGGGCCATGACTAAAGCTGGCAGGGTTGTCCTGTACTCAGCCTGAGGGTGAAGGTAGAGTTTGCCTTCAGGGCTGCTCACTTATTACCTCTAAGCCAGCAAGAAATTCACTTTTAACAAACAGCAGTATTTGCAGCATTGTGCACTGAAGCACTTGCAGTGCAGAAAAGCTGCTGTGATTAACCAACACGTCTTAAAGGGAATCAAAATCATACTCATTAATCCAGGACATGATCAGCTGGAGGTCCAGCCAACTGCATTTCACAGAGTCACAGAATATTCCGAGTTGGAAGGGACCCACAAGGATCTTCAAGTCCAACTCTTCACTGACTGACCCCTCCAGACACTGAACCCACAACCTTGGCATTATTAGCACCAAGCTCTAACCAACTGAGCTAAATCCACTGGGTTTGAGGCATTTTGGCAGCCCCCACATCCCTGTCCTCATCCTTACCTGCTCCCATCCCACCAAAGCAACTGTATGGAAAGGGTGGTTGCTCCCAGCTCCTCACCTGCAGCTGCTGTGCCTCAAAAATGCTTCAAGCAGTTTTCCCCACCTGCCTTTTCCCAAGTCACTCACTAACCCAACAGTTTGGTGTTTGGTTTTGTTTTTTTTTTTTTTTTAACAGTTTAAATGTTTTGGAATGGGTGTTCCAGCCCATCTAAGCCCTCCAGGGATGGAAAGGAGGGCTCTCACCTTGCCCACTTCTTCAGCTCGTTGTTGATGTCACGGTTGAAGGGCTGGATTTGCTGGGCTCTAGTCAGGAAATCCCGGGATTTGCTGTATTCCTTCATGCAGAGACAAGCCTGGGAAGAAGACGGGTGCATTGCAAGGTAAATACAGACTCACTGCCCTTCTTCAGGACTCAACAACAAACACTCCTGAGACAGAGCCAGGTAGCTCAGGAACCCCCCAGGAGAAGCTCCAGGTGACAGACTCCCAGAGGGAAGGGGCAGGTGCAGCCAAACCACCAGAATTCAGGGGTTCCCTCCACAGCCAGGCCGGGGGGTTCCGGGATGATAAAACCAGAAGGATTTCTTTGTGCCCACCTGGCCACACCTGAACAGGGCTTTGACATTTCCCTGGTCCACCTCCAAGGCTTTCTTCCCGTATTTCAAAGCTCGCTCAGGACATTCCAGTTTCAGGTAAGTGAGGGAGAGGTTCAGGAGCAGAGGCACCTTGGAAGTGTTGATCTGGCTCCGCTCGGCCTCGCTGGAACAGCTGCGATCCAGGATGGAGAGAGCCTGAGCAGAGAGGGGGAAAAAACAACCAGTGCACAACAAATCCCTGCTGGAAAGTGAGGAATCCACCTCATCCAACAGCCACACCCATGTTTCTGCTCACCTCAGTCAGCTAAAAGTAATAACAATCAGAACTGTAAATAGCACGTGGCATTCTCAGCTCAGCCACGTGGCCACGGGTTTAGGAGCTGATCAAGGAACTTGAAAGCAGCAGAATGAAAAGAAAATTACATCCAGGACTCAGATTTTAAGGACAAACATGGAAGAGAAATGTTACAGGGACAAAGGCAAGTTAAATTAATTTTGTTTCAAAAATAGCAAGGAAAAGCAACCCTGAATCTTTACCACCTCTGGAACTGTGGCAGATGCATTCCAGTTTGGGAATAACTGAGCATTTCCATGTCAGGAGAGGGAGTTGGGGGGGCTCAGCCTGGAGAAAAGGAGGCTCAGGGGGGACTTTCTCACTCTCTCCAAATCCCTGACAGGAGAGTGGAACCAGGGGGGTTGGGCTCTGCTCCCAGGGAACAAGGGGCAGAACAAGAGGAAAAGGCCTCAAGTTGCAGGAGGCAACTGCAGGAGAGGTTTAGGTTGGATTTTAGGGAGAATTTCTTCATGGAAAGGGTTGTCCAGCCCTGGCACAGCTGTCCAGGGCAGTGGTGGAGTCCCCATCCTTGGAGAGATTTAACAGATGTGTGGATGTGGCACTTGGGGACATGGGTTAGTGGTGGCCTTGGCAGTGCTGGGGGATGGTTGGAGTCAATGATCTCAAAGGGCTTTCCCAACCCTAAGGACTCTGTGACTCTATTCCCTCATTCACCACAGCTGCCTCCACAAAACCAGGTGCCCAAGCCCTGTTCTTCGATACCAAACTATGCCTGGGAAGAGACAATGAAGTTATTTGCTCTCTAACCTGTACCTGCTGTGGTGAGCTAACAACAATCCCTGCTTCCACAGCTTTTCCCAAAGCACATCCCGCCTTTTCCTGGCTCCATACCCTTTTGTATCTGTGCTTGGCAACCCCAAAGTTCTGCTTATGGAAGAAGTAGTTGCCAAACTCTTTCTCCGTGGCTGCCACTTTCAACACCTTCTCTAGAGGAAACGTGTCCTTCTGTGCCTGGGGAAAGAAATACCTGAATTTCAGCTCAAACAAAAGGAAACAAGCACAGAGCCCAGACAGGACAGCCCTGCACAGCCCCCTCTTATTCACAAAGCAGCAGCCAGGCCCTTGCCAAGGCCAGGCCATCACCATGTGGCATCTCCCCAGTCAGGCTGAAACTTTTTGTGCTGGTAATTCCTGATGAAGAGGTCAGGAAGCTCCCCAGGCCCACAGTAGGGCTGAAAAAAGCAGGAATGTGCCCTTAAATCCTGCCCAACTCTCTCAGCACACAGCTGAGTTAACACAAATGCTGTCACTGGCACAAAGCTGCTTGAAAGGCTCTGCTGCTCCAATTGCTCTCAGGGCAGCTCTGGGACAGCCTGACAGCCCCCCAAGAGACACCAACCAGCAAAAAAAAAAAAAAAAAAGCCCCAAGAATCATAAAAAAGGATAAAAATGGAGGGACAGGTTTTGTCCTGGGTCTGTAAGTTGGAACCAGCACACAGAGAGAGGTCAGTCAGCCAGAAAGGGTGGGCAAGGAGGGAGTGCTACAAGTGTGGTTTCCTCACAGGGCTGTGGGGGAAAAAATCAGCCTGTGCTGGGGGCAGGAGAGGGGCAGGAGAGGCTCCCCCATCAGCCTCTGCCCCCACTCACTGACCCACAGCCACAGCCCAAAGCCCTTGACATGAAAAGGGGAATTAACAATAACACCGTAACTCACCAGGGAGGGAAGAACAGGGAAGGAGCACTTGGGAGAGCAGCCAAGAGGCTGGGACAAAAGGGTGGGGGCTGGAGGGGGCACTGGGACTGAGCAGGATTGTTACAGACGGCTCCTTCCTGCTCCTTAGAGGAATTCCTGGAAGCTGGTGCCCTCTAGTTGTAAACATGAGGTTTCTGGTAAAGCTAAAAATAACCAGGAGCAGTTCCACCGACTCCTTCCAGCCCAGAGGAGCAAACAAAGGCAGCACCCGCACCGGGAGGGACACAGAGGGCAGGGACTCTGGATGTTTTTTCCATTCCCCTCAAACATAACCAGGAGCCACGAAAACCACAGGGCAGGGCAAGGACAGGGCAGGACAACGACCCCCGCCCCGTGTGTGTCGTTCCCAAACCTTACTAAGGGGACTCACGTCACTCAGCTCGAAGAACACGTCGCACTCCTCCGAGTCGATGAAGTCCAGCAGCTCAACGTGGAAGAGCACGGTGGTGTCCGGGGGGATGTGAGGGGGGCAGCCCCGCGGGCCGTACGCGTACTTGGGGCTGAACCAGAACCGCGCCACCTCGCCCCGGGCCATGGACATCAGCCCCAGCTCCAGCCCCCACAGCGTGATGTCTGCCACAACCAGGGGTGCCAGGGGTGAGGCTCACGGCCACCAAACCCCCCTCACACGCCGAGCAATGAGTTTTCCCAAAGCCTGAAGGAAAGAACTCCTTGGGAGCTCCCGCGTCAGCGGCTCCGCGGTGGATTATCAGGCTGAGGGGCCAAGCACAAGGTATCACAGATCCAGGGTGGTCTGGGTGGGATGGGACCTTAGAGATCATCCAGCCCAACCCCTGCCATGAGCAGGGACAGCTCCTACTAGGCCAGGGTGCTCCAAGCCCCATCCAGCCTGGAAAAGAACAGCATCTCCTCTCTGGTGATTTCAAACAGGTGGGAAACACCTCCCTGCCCCTCCTGGGCAGAGGGTTACAGGTGCACATTCCCTCTCCCATCTGAACCACGGGCATTTTGGGCTCCACTGACAACCTTTTAAGGTTTCAAACAACCTAAAGGCACCAAAAAGCATTTGAATTGAAATGTCTCAACACAACCCCGAGCCCCAAAATGTCTCAACACAATCCCGAGCCCCAAAATGTCTCAACACAACCCCGAGCCCCAAAATGTCTCAACACAATCCCGAGCCCCAAAATGTCTCAACACAATCCCGAGCCCCAAAATGTCTCAACACAATCCCGAGCCCCAAAATGTCTCAACACAATCCCGAGCCCCAAAATGTCTCAACACAACCCCGAGCCCCAAAATGTCTCAACACAATCCCGAGCCCCAGGACCAACTTTGTGGCTCAAACCTACCTCTTCCAAGTTTCATCAGCTTTGGATACTTGCCGTGCCCATAGGAACAGAAGGGGTTATTCCAGTTTCCCAGGTACCCAGAGTACTTCACTGTGTAAAGGGAGGAGTGGGGAGAAGAGAAAAGCAAGAGTTTGGTTTCACATCCAGTGACAGCAACACCAGGAGCACACTCAGGGCTGGATGTGCAACACTCTTTTTTCCTGCTTTTTTCCTTCTGGTGTGGAACAGCAGAGGCAGCACAAACCCTTGTGTTCTACACCAAAAACCTGGTGCCATTCAAGCAGCCCAGCGGTGCTGTGTGTTTTAACAACATCCCCAGACAAAGCAGCTGCTTAACACTCCTGAGCTAATTAAGAGATGTGATTTTTGTGCTTTTAAGAATTGGAAACTTCAGCTGAGCAAATTAAAATGCCCCAGTTATCTACAGAAATACTTAACAAAGCATTCCCTAACCAAAGCTGGAGACCTGGAGAGAGAGGAACAAAGGGGAAAACATACCCTCCAACCTGTGAATCTGTGACTCCAGGTCTCCTCAGTTAAAAAACACACTGTAATGGGTGTTCCCTGATCCAGCACCAGCCCTGAAACCACTTCAGGAACCAATTCCAGCTTCAAACTTCTCTGTGAGCACAGGTGGGCCCTGGAAATCTTGCTTTTCCTCAAGGTCAAGATGCCCTTTCCTTTAATCTGTCAGCCACAAGAAGTTACACAGGGTATCCCAAGTGCTAAAACACTGATAAGGAGAACAGACAGTCTCCAAAACAGAAAGACACAGCACTTTGAAGTGCCTGTTCTGGTCTTTGCCAGCCACCAGCACCTCAACATAACAGGCTTGGGGCTCTTCCACAACAGGCTCTGCCCTCTTTGTCTCCCCCAGCACCTTCCTCCGGCCCTGCCACCCCAACCAAACCTGGCACTGAGACACAGGGCACACGGATGGGCACCACACCCTCACTCCAGCTCACACTGCCAAGGAGTTTAAGCTTTTAGCCCTGGTGAACGCAGACTAAACTTATTAAGTGCTGTTTAAAAGCTGCTCAGGGGCCTGATGTACCCATGAATTCGGGCACCACGGTGCTGCTGAACACCACAATTAACTCCCCGGGGTGGCCAAGCTGAGCTCAGGCAGGACCCAGCACCAGGAGGGGGACACAGAGCCCCGAGGGGCTGCGGGAATCATGGAACGGCTCGGGTTGGAAGGGACATCAAAGACCACGGAAAATGAGATCATCCCACCACTGCCATGGGCACGGACACCTCCCACGAGCCCAGGGTGCCCTAAGCCCCGTCCAGCCTGCCCCTGGACACTTCCAGGAGTGGGGCAGCCACAGCTTCTCTGGGCACCCGGTGACCCTCTCGCGGCCCACGGGAGGCTCCGGCTCCCCAGGCCCGGCTGTACCTGCCACGGAGGCGGACGGCGGCACGAGCTGCCCGGTGCCGGGGCGCAGCTGCTCCTTGCGCACCCCGCCATTGCCGGTCAGGTCCTGCAAGGGCTGAGAGGGCGCCGGGGCTGCGGCCGGTCCCGGGTCACGGTCCCGGTCCCCCCTCGGCCGCCGCCACCTTCCCCTGGGCCCGGCTCCCGCCTCGCCCGCCATCATGGCCGCGGCCACGCCCCCGCGCGCTCCGCCAATCACCGCCCGCCAAGGGCGGCGCCACCGACCAATCGCGCTCCGAGCAGCGGCCCCGGCCCGGCGCTCCCGCTTTAGAGACACGCGAGGAGGGACACGCCCCTGGGCGGGGCTGGGCCAATGGGAGGCGGGACGTCACGGGGCGCCGCGGTGCACGCTGGGAGGTGTAGTTCAATGCCGCCATTGCCGCCATTTCCTTGGAACAAAAAACCCCTCCGAAGAACAACAAAAAAGACAGAAAAAACCCCCCAACCCCCCAAAAAAAAACAAGAAAAAAAGAAAAAAAAAAGAAAAAAAAAGAAAAAGAC
Organism: Lepidothrix coronata; assembly: GCF_001604755.1. Lineage (NCBI taxonomy): Eukaryota > Metazoa > Chordata > Aves > Passeriformes > Pipridae > Lepidothrix > Lepidothrix coronata. The sequence continues at coordinate 99,901 of NW_016690288.1, forward strand.
CCAAAACC
>NW_016690288.1:100379-102768 GCF_001604755.1 Lepidothrix coronata
AAAAAACCCCTCCGAAGAACAACAAAAAAGACAGAAAAAACCCCCCAACCCCCCAAAAAAAAACAAGAAAAAAAGAAAAAAAAAAGAAAAAAAAAAGAAAAAAACAAACAGATGCAAAATAAAAGCAGGAAGAAACTCACGTTCTTGAGATGTTTCGAGGTCACCACAAAAGAACATGAGAATGAGTTTTTTACTCCCAGAAAGTTGTATTTTGAGGAGAGGAAGGAAGAGAAAGGAAGGGAAGGGAGAGGAGAAAGAGGCAAGAAAGGAAAATGGGCAAAAAAAAGAAAAAAGAAGGGAAGGATAAAACAGAACTCCTTCAGCCTCTTGCTCGCTTCTCCCACCCCATTCCATCCCCCAAAGCTTGGAGAGAAGTCATCTCCATGCCCAGCTTCCCATGGGATGCTCAGAGCGAAGCCAGTGGGATGCTCACGAGCCAAACACCTCCATGAACCGGGAGTTTATTACACAAGAAACCATTTATTTGCCCAGACAAAAGGAATTCCACACAGGAGGAGCAGTGCTTGCTTCCCTTCTGGTCTTTTCCAGAAGGATAAAAGGTTTTCACCAGACAACAACAACAAAAAAAACCAACACTGGTTTAACCAGGAACAAGTAGTTAATAAGAAAATTATCTTCACTTAGTCGATCTTAAAGTTATCTTATACTTGGCTGATAGCAAAGTGCTTTGGTGAGAATGTTCCTGGGGGGATGAGGGAAACCCCAGCAGCATTTGGGAGCAGTGGCTGCAAACTGGAGGCAAACACTGGATCTTATCTCAGCTCCTGCCCAGCCATGTGGGGTGTGTGCCCGGTGGGCAGCCCTTCCCTGGAGTGTGCCCTGTCCTTGGGGCAGGGTGGGGGGACAAGAGCCTGCCTGGCCTCTCCCTGTGGGCAGGGAAGAGCCTCTGGAAGGGCTGAGGCTGCAGGAGAGGACCAGCTGGACTCTCCTGTGGGAGTGTAACCATCCTCTGCTACCACCTAAACGCGCCTAAACGAACACTCCCACAACGCCTTAGATGGAATTGGTAAGGAGATTTTATTGTAGGGTTTGCCCCAGGCAGGGTACAACTCAACAGGTCGGGAGGAAGAACAGAAAAGCCTCGAACATAAAATGGCTCCAGCTTTATATCCTCGAGATAGGGAAGGTGCCAAAACAAGGGGAGGAGTGAAGGCGGAGTACACATATTATGACCATATAAGGAAAAAAAACATAAATATGCATAATACTGCAGCAAAATTCAACCAATCAGAACCCGAGAATCACATACACAGGGAAAAAGGTATAACATATGCAAAGCTATACAGTGACAATAAACCAAATACAGAATTTATAATTTTCAATCCCTCAAGTCTCCATCCCGCTGAGGGGCTGCTGGTCCCACTGCCTGGGGCTGATTGGAGAGAAGCTGAGGCACGTCCGTGGGGTCCCGTGGAGGGCACGTGAGTGGTGGGGTCTCCAGGGGGTGTTTCTGTGTGAGCAGAGGGAGCACCCGAGGCTGGTCCTCCTTTTTGGGGTCCTGGGGTGCCTGGTGGGTCCCAGTCTGACCCCTGGAGCTTCCCTTGGCTCACCAGACTCCCATGTCCTGCAGCCCCAGCTCAGGACACAGTCTCCCCTTTCCCTGGGGAAATGGCCAATTCCCTGCCCCACCACTCCTTGTCCTGTCACTCCAGTTCCTTACGCAGAGTCCCTCTCCAGCTTCCTTGCAGGCCCCTTCAGATCATGGAATGGGCCGTGAGGTCTCCACACAACCTTCTCTTCTCCAAGCTGGGCAGTCCCAGCTCTCAGCCCGTCTCAGCCAAGGCTGTGTGCAGGGTTGTCCTCTCATGGAAACCGTGGTGCTGCAGAACAAGCTTCAGCAGCAGAGTAGGGTCCTTCCCCTCTCCACTAAGAGCACAAAACACCAGCCTTGACCTCAGCAATCCCCGTTCCCAGCCTGTCCCAAATGCCTGAAACATGGTTGGCCTGCAAGGATCTCCCTATGGAAAAGCTTGTGTGTTAGTTTGGTCTGGGCCTTCCCTGGTGACCAGTTTGTGACCAAGGAAGGGCCCAGATTTACCCGGTATTCCCTACGATTTTTACATAAGCCAGGCTATAAGAAGAAAGGAGGAAAGGCCTTTGCTCTCTTTCCTTCTGGTGGCTTGGAGGTGCAGGTTCCCTGCTGTTGAGTCTGCCGTGTTGGGGAGCGAGGCCTGGTTAGGCCTTGTCGACCTTGGGAGGCAGAGGTTGCCGGCGATCGTTCCAGAGTGACTTTCAGTTATCACAAGGAGAGTAGTGAGATATTTCTTTGCTAACTCTTTTAGCTGCTAGATATTGGGCTACTAATAATATATATAATGGCCAGTCTTCGCGAGCGAAGATTTGGGAAAGGTCATTAACCCTTCGAGCC
>NW_016690288.1:102929-132154 GCF_001604755.1 Lepidothrix coronata
GAGACCCAGCGTGCGCTGAACTGAGCCCACCCTTTAATCCTGAGGTTCATCTGCCGGGGCCAAGCAAACTTGGACAGTGGCAGTGAGGTCCCCAGGACGTAGGTTTGTTTAGAGTGACCTTCTCTTAGATGGATTGCCTTACAAGGCTGATGAGCTCCATCTGCCCTGGGGGCTGGGAATCGAACCCTAACCACTAGACCACCAGAGGCCCCTATTGGGCTACTAATTGGGATATATATATATCTATATATATATTTTATTTTGGTTTTGTTCCTTTTCCCTTCCCCCTCCCCTTTCCCTTGCGAAATTGTATACACCTTGTGAAATCGTATATATTTCAATTGTATATAACCGTAACATAGCTGTAAATATATTTATATATATATCACTTTAGCTGTCTCTCTCTCTCTCGTTTTGGGTTTTCTTAGTTGTTTTTCTCCCTCTTCTCCCTGAGGTTTGGTGGGGGGGGGGGGACGGGACAGGGACAGGAGACTTCTTGTGGTAAGGTCTGGAGACTTGGCACGGAGCCAGCTTCGAACCACATCAGCTCGTCTGCCTGAAAAGTGCGAGCCAGGGTCTTTGTGGCACATCCTTCCCAAAAAAAGAAAGTTTGAGTTGGGCGGGCTGACTGCTGGCTGACGTGGGGTCACTGAGAGACAAGAGCTGAGTGGGCCAGGGTGCCTGGGATCACCGGGGTGACCAGGATCACCAGGGTGCCTGGGATCACCGGGGTGACCAGGGTGACCAGGATCACCAGGGTGACCGGGATCCGGTTCCGCCTCCGCGCCGGGGGAAGCGTCCGCTTCCCCCGGCGCGGAGGCGGAGCCGGATCCCGGATCCCGAGCCCGCATCCCGCGCTCGCCCCCTCGGGGCAGGAGGATCGGCGGAGCGCACATGGCGCTGTACAGCGCGGCCGCCGCGGTGCTGGACGGGCTGGAGCGCGGCCAGGGCGGCCTCAAGAGCCTCGTGTACAACAGCGGCTTCCCGGTGCGCCCGGAGGGGGAAGGGAGGGACGGGGAGACCCGGGAAGAGAGGGGTGGTGGTGGTGTCGGACCCGGGGGTGTGGGGGAGCCCCGGGGTGTGCGGCGATGCTGAGCCCTGCCCGCCCCGCAGCACGTCCGGCAGCTGTACGCGCTGGTGTCCGAGACCCTCCGCTACGCGCCGGTGCTCGAGAAGCTGCTGGATGGAGCCGCGCTGCTGCAGGCCGAGAAGAAGCTGCCCCCGCAGCTGGCCAAGGTACGGGGGGGGCGAGGTGTCCCCGGAGCCGTGGGGTCCCGGGGCTGGGATGTCTCCAACCCGAGGGGTCCCGGGGCTGGGATGTCCCGAACTCGTGGGGTCCCGGGGCTGGGATGTCCCAAACCCTTGGGGTCCTGGGGCTGGGATGTCCCGAACCCGTGGGGTCCCGGGGCTGGGATGTCTCCAACCCGAGGGGTCCCGGGGCTGGGACGTCCCGAACCTGTGAGGTCCCGGGGCTGGGATGTCCCGAACCCGAGGAGTCCGTGGGCTGGAATATCTCCAACCCGAGGGGTCCCGGGGCTGGGATGTCCTGGAGCTGAGATGTAGCAGAGCCAGGATGTCCCTGGAGCTGTGGGGTCCCTGGAGCCATGCGGTCCCTGGGGCTGTGATGTCCCGGGGCTGGGATGTCTCCAACCCGAGGGGTCCCGGGGCTGGGATGTCCCGAACTCGTGGGGTCCCGGGGCTGGGATGTCCCAAACCCTTGGGGTCCCGGGGCTGGGATGTCCCGAACTCGTGGGGTCCCGGGGCTGGGATGTCTCCAACCCGAGGGGTCCGGGGGCTGGGATGTCCTGGAGCCGGGATGTAGCAGAGCCAGGATGTCCCTGGAGCTGTGGGGTCCCTGGAGCCATGCAGTCCCTGGGGCTGTGGTGTCCCGGGGCTGGGATGTCCTGGAGCCGAGATATACCAGAGCCAGGATGTCCCTGGAGCCATGCAGTCCCTGGGGCTGTGATGTCTTGGAGCCGGGATGTCCCTGGAGCTGTGGTGTCCCAGAGCCGAGCTGTCCCTGGGGCCGTGGTGTCCCTGAGGCCCTGGTGTCCCGGCTCACCCCGTGCCCTCCCCGCAGGTGCTGGTGTATGACCTGCTCTTCGGCAAAGGGCTCAAGTGCGGGGGCCGCTGGAAGGCGCTGGCCCGGCGGCACCGGGCGCGGCTGGAGGCCGAGCTGGCCCGGCTGAAGGTGCGGCACAAGGTGAGCCGCAACGAGGACCTGCTGGCCCCGGAGCAGGCGAGTCCCGCAGGTGAGAGGGCTCAGGGCTGGGTGGGCACCATGTGCTGGGAGCTGTGGGGGGCTGTGTCTGACCCGCCTGGCCCCCGCAGCCTCCCAGGTCCCGCGCTACGTCCGGGTCAACACCCTGAAGACTTGTGTGGACGATGTGATCGACTTCTTCAAGCGCCAGGGATACTCCTACCTGGGCAAGGCAGCCAGGTGAGGGTTTCTTCCTGCTGTCCCACCTTACCTGGGGTGTCAGCAAGCAGCAGGGGCTTGGGATGAGGTCTGGAGGGTTGAAGGGTTGCTGGTCTTGGTGCTCAGGGTGGCTGGGTCGAGGTTTCCATCACCCCACACTCTTAGTTTCTGCCTCTCTGGGTGCTGCCTGGAGCTGGGGAGGAACTGTGGGATGAGAGGGATTCTCAGCCTGGGCTCTGGAGGGCTCTGCCATGGCCACAGTGAGCCAGGACTATGTGTATTCATCCTCCACATGTCTCATGGGCAGCTTGGAGGAGCTGAGGGCCCTCTCCGGAAAGAAGTTCTTGTTGGATCCTCATCTCCCAGAGCTGCTGGTTTTCCCTCCGCAGACAGACCTCCACGACAACCTGCTGTATACTTCAGGACACATCATTCTGCAGGACAAGGTGGAGGAACTGGGGAGCAGGAGGATGCAGGGATGGGAAAACCGTTGATGGGGTGGAGGGTCAGGTCCTTCCACGAGGGCTGGGCTTTGCTGCAGCACTTAGGTCTAAGCAGAAACTGTGGATGCAGCCTTCCCTGAGGCTTTGCTTCCATAGCCTGTAGGTTTGGGATGAATTCCTGGGCTATAAAACCCTCCATGGGAGCTGGGGGACCAGCAGCTGGGAGGAGCACGGGGCTGTGGACTGGGTAAAACTTCCAGTGGAGGGTTGTGGTGGCCTTGGCCCTGTGTCACTGTGGTCCCTGTGACCACACAGTGCCAGCTGTGCCCTGAGGAGGGGTTGGGGTGCTGCTGCCCACCCCTCTCACAGGCTTGTCCTTCTTGCAGGCCAGCTGCCTCCCTGCCTTCCTCCTCAGCCCTACTGCTGGTTCCCACGTCATCGATGCCTGTGCTGCCCCTGGGAACAAAACCAGCCACCTGGCTGCCATCCTGAGGAACAAGGGGTGAGGGCAGGTTTGTAGGGGGGGTGGAAGGAGAAGGAAAGGTGGCCGTGGTCCCCACAAGCCCATAGAGAGCACAAGAAGGTGGCAGAGGCTGTCACCCTGCCCCAAAAACTCAGGTGAGCTGGTGGCTCTGACAGCACTGGGCCACTGGAACACCTGAGGGGAGGTGAATCACGTCGGGGTTCACTCCCAGCCCCTGACCACGGATCTGCTCCATACCCCTGCGGGGTGAGGGCAGCTCCCAGGCTGTGCCTGCCTGGTGTCTGGGGGTTCCTGGGGCCGGGTGGGGTGTTCATGCCTGTCTTGGGCACTGTGCTCTGCCTTCAGCCAGATCTTTGCCTTTGACGTGGACCCCAAGCGTGTGGCCACCATGAACACGCTGCTGGCACGGGCAGGGGTCACTGGCTGCCAGCTGGCCCAGCAGGACTTCCTGGCCGTGGACCCTGGAGACCCCAAGTACAGCAGGGTGACCCATATCCTGCTCGACCCATCCTGCAGCGGCTCAGGTAACACAGGGGGCTCTGGCTGCTCCTGAGTAGCCGGGTTGGGGGTGTGCAGACCCCCGGTGACAGCTCCTGTCCTGCAGGGATGGTGACCCGGGGGCCAGGGGAGGAGGTGGCCCCGAGTGCTGAGCGGCTGCAGGCGCTGGCCGGGTTCCAGCGGCGGGTCCTGGGCCACGCCCTGAGCTTCCCGGCCCTCCGGCGCCTGGTCTACTCCACCTGCTCCCTGCACCGCGAGGAGAACGAGGACGTGGTGCAGGCTGTGCTGCAGGAGCGGGGCTCAGCCTTCAGGTGGGTCTGCCTGGGGGGCTCAGGGGGCTGTAGGGCAGGGTTTGGTGCTGACCCTCATTCCAATCCGCAGGCTGGTGACCGCCTTCCCATCCTGGCCCTGCCGAGGACTCGCTGCCTTCCCTGGAGCCGAGAGCTGCCTCCGAGCGTCCCCGGCAGAGACCCTCACCCAGGGCTTCTTTGTGGCTGTGCTGGAGCGGTGCGAGGAAGGGGCTGATGCCCCCAGGTGAGAGGGCTCTGAGGGGCTCCAGCTGCTTCTGGGGGGCACCACGGCCAAGGCCAGGGTTGCTGGGCACCCAGGGGAGGGTGTGAGGGGAGGTGGAGGGGTCTGGGTGGGTGCAGGAGCAGGAGGCAGGAGCTGGGGCACTGGTGGGTTGGCTCAGGATGTTTGCTCTTGTCTGCAGCTCCCTGCCTGTGGCAGCTGAGGAGAAGCCACAGCCCAGAGAGGAAACGGAGCCAGGAGCAGCTCCCAGGAAGAGGAAAAGGAAAAAGCAGCGGGTGAAAGAGTGAAACAGTTTTTTGGACTGCCCCCTGCCCAGCTGGGGCTGCAGGGAACACTCCTACTGCCTGGGCACAAGTCAGGCTTTGTGCCAGCTGCAGCTGCGGTGGGAAGTCTGTAACCCCTGCACTGAGTGCCAGCCCTGGGGTCACCTCAGTACCAGGGAGGGGGAACTGGTCACCCAGGGCTGCCCCTTGCAGCCAACCCCCCTCAGGTTTGCCCCCAAGGCAACCTCCACTCTGCACCCTGCAGGGCTGGGGTGCTGCAGCTCAATGAAAGGGGTTGTTTTATCATGTCCCCCCCCCAAAAAAAAGTCCTGACCCCAGCCTGATGTGGAGCTTCAAAAAAGCTTTTAACTGTAGAAATGAAGCAGAATAAAGTTTCTCTACTGTCGTTTCCAGCTTGTTTGTGCAGTCCTGCCCTGCTCATAGTGGAGGCAAAGCAGGAAGGGAAAAAGTGAATTAATAATAATGATAATCCTGTCCCTGCACCTGCCTTTGACCAGGGGGAGCAAGGACACACGAGCCAGTGTGCTGGAAGTGGCACCTGAACCCCACCAGCCCCACATGTCCCTGCCCAGCCCCAGGAATCGCACACGTGTGAACACAGTCGTTTTATTTTAAACCAGGGACAGAAGAAGCAAGGAAACAAAAATTGCACATTCACACTAAAATCCTCATCAGCCACACCAGGAATGATCCAAGTCTTGAGTCAGTTAAAACCCAGCCTCTCCCCAGGCACAGGGGGCTCTCCCAGCAGGGGCTGTGTGGCAGGGAAGGGACAGCCTGGCACCTCACAGGGCTGGGCGTGTGGGACTACACGGACCTTGTCCCTGCTCATTCCCATCTCCCTCTGGCACACAGGTCTTGCTGGAGCAGATCTGGCCAAACTCTGGCACCCCTGAGGATAGGGAGTGGGTGCTCTCCTGGCCCACCACCCTGCCTGGGGCAGAGGGAGGGATACCCAGGGTCAGTCTTGGTGGGCACTAATCCTGTCCCAGCCACTTCCTCAAACTCCAAGGATATGTTTTCTCAGCCTGGCTGCTCTCAGCCCACTGCACCCTCAGCTATGCTGGTGAAGGATGGCCAGAACCACCCCCACCAGCACCTGCAGGTCCTTTGTGTCCCCTCTGTGCCACACAGAGCCTGTCACCTGCCCTTCCTGCCCGGAGAGACACCTTGTCCCTGGCACTCAGCACCGTAACATGAGAGCTCCTGCTCCTCACCCTCAGAGAAATAATTAAAAAAAAGAGAGGAAAAAAAAAGAAAGAAAAGGTTTAGTCACATCCACATACATCACTTTTAAAAGGAAGGGGATGATGTACAGCAGGGGGAGCACGGCAGAGCCCACGGGATGCAGCTGCCTTTCCCAGCACAGCACATCTTGGTGGGCACAGCCGGGGTGGGAACAGCTAAGCACTAACAGCTGGCAACCTCACTGAACCAAGCTTGAAGGAATTTGAAGGCAATTTAGCTTAAATATAAAAATAAATTTTTATTTTGTTAAAAAACGTTTAAATATTTGTAATTTTTTTTTTGTCTTTTTTTCTTGCTTTTTTTTTTTAATTTAGACCTCAGCAGACACACACACTCACACGGCTCGGAGAGTAAAAACCTGGCAGCAGAGCACTCCTGGGAATGGGGTGCCCATCCCTTGCCCTGGGCAAGGCAGGAGGTGGCTCTTGGGTGACCCCCAGCTCTGGCAGTCTCTTCCCATGAAGCTCCCAGGCAGGGAAGGGTGGGATCCCCGCTCCTGGCTGGATGGGGACAGGGGAGGCAGCATTGCAGCTCCTCAGAGCTGGTAAAACCCAAAGGGAGGGGGATGAGCTAAAAATGAAAAGCACTTTGGACTTGGGAGGGGTGAGGAGAACCCATCCGCTCTGGAATCCTGGGAGTGGCTCCACATCTCCCCCTCCCAGGTGGGGAGGGGGCACCAGGAGTGAGAGGAAGGGAGGGGAGAGACTGCCAGGGTTGAAACCACCCCCCCCCCGGCCCAGCTGCCTTTCAGTCACGACATGGAAGGGACAACTCCCCAGCACGAGCAGCCACGCAGTGATGCTACTGTCAACACCCAATTAGCTGGGGCACGTCCCCCCCCCAGGGACCGGCGCCCCCCAAAAAAGAAACTCCAAACAGCAAATCCGGCATAACCAACATGCCGCCACACACACGGTTCAGCTCTTCCTCCAAACTCGATTCAGTGAGCGCACAACGGGAGCACGGATAAAGCAGACCAGGGGGAGCGGGGTGGGGGCAGCCCACAGCCCCACGGAGCAGCGGGGATGGGAGAGGGGTGGGGGGATCCCCATCCTCACCCCGTGCCTCCAGCACAGGCCCAGGGGTATGGTGTGTCCTTGGCTAGAGGTGACAAATTAGGTCACTCAGCTGCAGCCATGCTGGTCAGCCACGGCACCGGGGCAGCACCAGGCTGGCACCAACCCCAGTGGCAGGGATGGGACTGTGTTCACCAGGCCACGGGATGACAATGGGAAAGACTTTGGGACTGGTGAAGATGGGGTCCCTGGGCAGCCTGGAGCTGCAGCATGGCCCCAGTGGGGCTCTGAGCGGGACAAAGCCCCAGGGCTGGCTGAGGGCTGAGGGGGGGCACAGGAACAGCTGGAAGAAGCAAATGGGGAAAAATTTACACGTCATTAAACATGGCAAAATAAAGTGAGGGAAGGGACGTTGTGGATATGTACAGAGGGTTGTCCAGCCTTGGCTCTGAACTGTTCAAGTAACAAGAGTTTGGTTTATCCCATCCCAGCCACCCGGCACAGGCTCTGGTGAGTGGCAGGGATGGGGCCTGGTCCCACCACAGGGACAGCTCCAGCCTGGAGCCCCCCACACGTGGGCCAGAGGGGCCCAGCAGCACCGGGGTCACTTTTTGCGGGTGTGCTGCCTCCGTGCCTGCAGCCGCTGGCGAGCGCCCGTCTTGGATCCTGCCCCGATGGAGAAGGTGGGGGCGGACGAACCTGGAAGCAGAAAGGTGGCTCAGGGCCCTGCAGCCTTGGGGGCAGCATAATGCCCACCCTGGGAACAGTGTGATGCCCAACACGGGAACAGTGTGATGCCCGACACGGGAACAGTGTGATGCCTGGCATGGGAACAGCGTGATGCCCAACACAGGAACAGTGTGATGCCCACCCTGGGAGGAACAGGTTTGGTGTCCCTCAAGCCCAGCATGTACCACCTGAGCCAGCTCCCAGAACACATCTGGGAGCCCTGCTACTGTCCCCAGCCCGAGGAGACACCATGACCCACGAGCTCCCCAAGGCTGGAGCACCATCTCACTCCTTACCAAAGGATGAGCCGACTCCTCCAAAGCCTGAGGCAGGAGTGCTGGGTGTCCTGAAGGAAAGGGTGCTGCTTCCACTGCCCACAGCTCCTGGGACGGGTGCGTTCTGCCCAAAGGTGGGCGCAGGAGCTCCTGCAAATCACAGAATCAGCAACAGGTCACTGTGAGCTGGGGTTGGCAAAGGAAGAAGAGCCTTTGGGAGCCAGTGGCACCCACAGGACACACAGGACTCTGCAGGGGCTGAAGCTCCTGGCCTCTGCTCCCAAAAAGCCCTTTTAATGCCAAAGTTACACTCTCTGGGTAATCCCTGGGCTCTCCTGGCAGCGGGGCTGCACAGAAGGATTTGCCAGGGAGGAACAAAGGCCTCTGTCTTTCTACATCAAGCAGTTGCTCAGCGTGTGGGTTTTAGTTCTGGTGGTAGCTGGGATGGCCCAGTGAAGGTGTGAAATGTTAGGGAAACCCTGAAAGTGAGGACAAAGACATGGTAGTCACTGGCTGGCAACTTCTCTGCCTGCCAAGGAGCTCCAGGTGGCTGTTAGGGACTGGCACAACCTTGGCTCCTGCAGGACACCTGGCTGGGGGTAGAGCCAGGGAGCTGGTGCCTTCAGAAGGGCCGTGGAGAGTTTAAGGATTCCCCTCCACCACTGAGGGCTGAGGCTCTGGACAGGGAGGATTGGAAGTGCCTTCCCTTTGCACAGAGAGGCTCTGCACAGCAGGAGCACCGGCCTCTCCAGGACTGTGGAGCCTGGGAGCTTGGCAATGTCCATCAGGAATGCTGCTGCCCAACTCCAAACCCCCAACATGGCCTGCAGTGACAGGACAAGGAGTAATGGGTTCAAAGTGAAAGAGGGGACATACAGGTTACATAGTGAAAACATTCTTCCCTGTGAGGGTGGTGAGGCCCTGGCACAGGTTGCCCAGAGAAGCTGTAGCTGCCTTCCGTCCCTGGAAGTGTCCAAGGCCAGGTTGGACAGGGGTTGGAGCAACCTGGGCTAGTGGAAGGTGTCCCTGCCCATAGCAGGGGAGTGAAACATGATCTTTAAGGTCCCTTCCAACCCAAACCATTCCATGCTGACTCACCTCCGAAGGCGGGCTTGCTGTTGGAGGTGCTGGTCATGGTGAAGGCAAAGGGGGTGCTCTGGCCCGGTGCCCCCAGCGTGTTCTGCTGCAGGGAGGAGCCGAAGGGCGCTGCTGCCGGGGCCGTCCCGCTCTGCCCAGCCCCGAAGTTGAAGGCCACGGCCGGGGAGCCGCTGCTGAGGCCCGGCGCGTTCATCCCGAAGGCGCCGGCCGAGGGGCCCGGCTGGGTGGTGGCCCCGAAGGTGAACGGAGACGGGGTGGTGCCGAAGACGGTGCCACCGGCGCTGCTGCTCGTGGTCTGGGTGGTGGCACCGAAGCTGGATGTGGTGGAGGTGGCTGTCCCGAAGGAGAACACCGAGGTGGTGGTGCCGCCGAACGCTGCCTGGGTGCTGCTGGTGCCGAAGGAGCCCTGGGCGCTGGTCGTGCCAAAGGCTGTCTGGGCACCGCTGCCAAATGCTGGTTGAGCCGCCGACTGTGCCAGGGGGGCTCCGAAACTGAACGGGGGGGCGAAGCTGACGGGGCCGGCAGCGGGTTTGCTGGCAGACGCTTGGCTGTCGGCAGCCCCGGCGCTGAAGGCGCTCCCAGTGCCGGGGTACGGCGGTGGTGGCTTTGCACCGGCGCTGAAGGAGCTGCCAAAAGCTGAAACGGAGGAGCCGAATGTCAGCGGCGCTTGAGCTGTGGTGGCTGGGGCAGAGGAGGTCAGTGTGGTGCCCCCAAATATGCTAAAGCCCGCAGTGGTGGTGGCAGCAGCTGTGGAACTTGAAGGTGCCTGGCCAAAGGCAGGGCCTGCTGCGGCAGTGGTGGTGGCAGTGACCGTGGCCAGAGGTGGCTTCCCGAACTGGAACACGGGCCCTGGGGTGGCAAAGTTGGTTTCTGTGCTGGGAGCGGAGCTGGCCGGGGCCCCGAACAGGAAGGGCTGTGCCGCGCTGGTGGAGGTGGCAGCGGTGACGGTGACAGCCGAGCTGGCGGCAGGGCCCGTGGAGGCGGGCGGGGTCAGTCCGAAGCTGAAGACGGGTTTAATGGTGGCATCCGTGGAGGAGCTCTGGGTGGTGGCTGTCGTAGCTGCAGTGGTGAAAATGATGTTGGGAAGGCCCGTGAACGCCGGGGTAGGCGAGGAGGCTCCGGGCCGCTCTGGGGCTGGTTGTGCCGTCGGTTTGAAGGCGAAAGGAGAGACTTTTGCTGGAGACGAGGCTGTGGTGACGCTGCCGAAGATGGGCTTGAACATGGTGGTGGTGGTGGTGGAGGACGTCGAGGAAGGGCCTGAGCTCGCAGACACGGTGGCTGTGGTGGAGGTGACAGCCGTGCAGGCTGCCGTGCTCTCGCTCTTCAGCACAGCACCAAAGATGGGTTTGAACATGGGGGTGGGCATGGCAGTAGTCGTGGTGGCCATGGCAGTGGCTGCAGTGGGCACAGCAGTGGTCGGGGTGGGCGCAGCAGTGGCTGTAATGGGCATGGCAGTGGCCGTGGTGGGCACAGCAGTGGCCACGGTCGCCGCTGGCTGGCTGGCAGGAGGGGTATTCAGCATTCCAAACAGGATGCTTGGCTTCGGGAGAGAGGGAGATCTGCTGGGGGTCTGGCCCAGCTCAGTGAACGCAGAAGGTGCCAGGCTGTTTGGGGGCTGCACCCCCAGGGCAGGGGGGGCAGGTGTGCTCAGCACGGGCACAGGCTTGATGTCGGCAGAGGTGTCAGGCAGAGAGCTTGACTCCAGAGACACCGTGGGGGCGGGTGGCTGTGCAGCTGATGGAGGTGGTTGGGATGCTGCTGCAGCTCCAGTGGTGTCTGGAAAGGGGGAGAGAGCTTATTTAGGGATAGAGGGGCACCTACAGACAGCCCGCCCTTCTGCCAGGCACCCACCTGCTGGTGCAAAGCCTCCTGGAGCAGCCCCCACCACACCCAGCCCTCCACACTTACCACAGCCCCCAGCAGGACCAGGGGCTTGGTGTCCCCAAATGTGCCCCTTTGAGACCTACCTGCCAGCTCTGCTGCCAGAGGAGCATTTGAGCAGGAGGGTTTGTCACCTGCCTCACAGAGGAAACGTGGAGCTCCTGCTGTGACTGCCCGGCTCTGCCGGGGTCCCATTCTGCTGACCCTCCTCCCCCCCCTCACCTGGTGCTGTGGGTGCAGCCTGGCTGCTCTGCATCTTCTTCAGGCTGTCCAGGAGTGAGGAGCTGGCCAATGTAGGAGCTGTGGAGGCAGGTGCAGGCCCTGAGGAGGTCACGGTGAACACCAGCGGCTTGGACACGGGCGTCATCTCTGCAGTGGTGCTGGGGACTGCATCTACAGGGAAGGAGCAAGGAATCAGGATCCACAACCGGCTGTGGGGGACAGACCCTTAGCAGAGCTTCTCCAGCAGGCAGGGAAACAACACCAACACCCCACAGCCCTGGGGAACCTCACACAGCACCCTGGGGACACTGGGGCATGAGATCTCCTCACTGTGAAGGCAAAAAGAGCAGCCCCAGACTGAGGCAGGACAAACCCAGGTGCTTCCCCAGACTGTGCTACAGACAGCCCACTGCTCTACCAGCCCACACCTGGGCTTGCTCCTGCCACCCTTCATGTTCCCAGCCCGCCCTTACCAGCCTTATCCTCCAAGACACTGTTGAACCACTGCAGCATTGCCTTCTTCTCCGCATCCAGGTCCTCCGAGGTGATGGAGTAGCCCAGCTGAGGCGGCGGGGGCTGCCAAGAGAGAGCAGCAGCAGCTTAGCTCCTTCCCAGGGAAGCAGAGCCTCTCGGAAGGTGTGCTGGCGACTGGCCGTGGCAAGCCCCGTGAAGCAGCTGGTCCTGCCGCAGCTACCGCGGAGCTCCGGTCCCCGACTCTGCTGGACCCCCGGCGTGGCACTGAGGGCACGGCAGGCCTTCCCCAGGCATTACCTGGTCCGGCAGCAGGCAGCACAACCACGCACAGCCCACCAGACACTGGGGCTGGGGACAGCGTCACTTCCCACTCGGCCAAGGACGGGGCCTCCTTCCTGAGGGCAGGCAGGTCAGTGTCCCCCCAGCCCTGCAGAAATTGCAGTGAGCACATTCTATTGCCAGAGCGGGGCCAGAGGGGCTGCGAGACAGCGACGTACCAGCACCAGCTGGTCCCCACGGAGCGACGACAGCAACGGGATCTTCCGCTTGCGCTTCCCGCTGCTCCCCGGCGCCGACGGCGGGCTCAGGGAATTCTGCTTCTTCCACACCGGCGACTCCGCCACTGCAGAAGGAGATAGGTCAGGCCCAGCTCCGGGCAGGTGCCTGGTTGTACTGATGGGGCTGTCCCAACCCCTCTCTGGATGGCCCATCTTGGAGGGCAGAGCCAGGGGCAAGGCTTTCAGCTGCTCTGATGCCCTGGAAGAGCAGCTGGAAGAGAGGGGAGACTGGGACAAGAGCCTGCTGGGGCTCTGTGGGTCAGCAACCCCTTCCCAACTCCAGGGACGGTCCCTGCACCGTACCATGGGGCCCACCTGCCACAGGCACAGAGGGCTGCCTCTCCATTTTAGCTGAGGAAGCATTGGAATAAGCTCAGCCTGGAATTTGATCAGAGCTCCACTCACCACAGCAGGTCTTGGCCAAGGCTGACACCTGAACCCGTGCTGGGTTGGGAGCTGGAGTTCCCCCTTGCAAGCCAGTTCCCAGGCATCTGCTAGTACCCCAACACTGTCAGCACCCCCCTAATCACCTGGAAATCCCACTAGGGCAGTCCCTGAGGCCAGCTGAAGTAGCACTGCTTTGGGAGCAGCACATTCTGAGTTTCCAGATGACCTCTCAAGCCAATCTCACTGCAGGCCTTAGCTACCTCAGCTACCTCCTGTTGTGATTTTGCTCACCTTGGTGGCCCATTCAACCCAGGTGCAGAGCCAGGGCCCACCTACACTCACCTTTCTCTGTCTGCAGCTCCTTGTCCGACTTCACTGGGGTGGAAGTGTTGGAACGATGTGACTCCTCTTCCCTGTGCAAACAGGAGACAGCCAGTTAGGATCAATCCTGGGCTCAGCCCCATCCCAGGGAACAGGACGAGACTGAACACACTGAGGATTCCCACCAGCACCCCTGGTGTTTCTTTGCTGCCTGCAAACAGACCTTGGGACAAGAACCTTGTGCAGCTCCAGGCAGAGGAGCTGCTTCCTGCTCCAGCCCCAGCTTGGCTGGGCCTGCACCCCCTCCTCAGGATGGGTCAGCCCTGGGGGGCAGCTGGGGGTCCTGGATAGGAGCACTGCCCCTCACAAGTTAGACTCAGCCTGTCACCAGGTGATTGTGTCAACCAGGTGATCGTGTTGACTTCAGTTCTGACACAACCTCAGGCTCCTCTGATTTGGGAGAGAGGAGAACATGGGCTGTGCTCGAAGGCAGGCACTACGATACAGCCCTGGGATTTGATTTTGAGGAGATGGCAAAAATCAGGGCCTGTCTTTTCCCAGTGTTCCAGCAACCACCAACCCAGGCCGTGCCACTGCCATAAGGCACCATCACCTCTGCAGCAACTTGAGCCCTTATATCTCCGACCCGGCCTGGGAGCAGGGCAGGGGTGGCACTGCAATGCCACAAGGCAACAGGGGGGCCAATCGACACGACAAGGGGGTCTCCACACCAGTGAGTGACCCACCATCACGTCTTGGAGAGGAGTCTGGACTGTCCCAGCTCCAGTGGAAAGTGGGACTTGGGCACTGGGTTGGCTGGGAAGGCGACAGCTCCGTTCCCAGCTGGCTCTGTGAGAGGCTGGTTACCTGGCTTTCTTCAGAGGCCACTCTGGGGTCTGGGGACGGGAGGACGCTGGGCTGGACATTGGGGACACGTTCACACCACTTCTCTTCCACAGCTGGAATAAAGAGACACCAGCAATAACTCGCTGGGGGGCTGGCAGGGAGCAGAGCCCTCTCCCCCCTGCTCATCCCCACTCAATCCCATCACCCGGGACTGTGGATAATGAGCCCAACGAGTCCAGAGCCCCTCCTGCTTCACCACCACTTAACTCCCTTCCACATTTTGGGAAGCTCAATGCCTGGCCACCCCAAGCTGAACCCACATGGGGAAAAAGCAGCGTCCAGGGCTAGGACACTGCTGGGCTAGCTCTTGCCTTTGTGTGACACAGACAGGGGCCACCCAGCTGCCTTGGGCACCCTCATGTGTGTGGGGCTGCTCTGGCAGGAGCCAGCACCTCCTTGCCAGGAGTTCAGAGCAGGATCCCAACGCAAGGATCTGACTCTCCCCTGCCCCAGCAAACCTCTCCCTACCACTTCTTGGAGCAAAGCTTTCCCCACACAGACAGAGCTCCAGTGGCCATGGCTAAGTGTCCCTGGCACATCTGCAAGCCCAAGCAGGATACAAGCAGTGCTGCATCAGTGAGCAGCTGGGACCTGGGTCAGAGAGGGAACACATGGCTCCCACACTGCTGACTCCAGCTCAAAAGGTGTCAGCGCAGCAAAGCCTTTTTTTTTTTAACTTTCACCTGCATCTATCCAGCCTTGCAGACTGGCCAGGGATGAGGAGGGAGAGTAAAACAGCCTCATCCTTGGTTTGGTGCAAAAGCAGCAGGGCAGCTCAGCCTGGGACTCCCCAGAAAACAAGGAACATTGCTGCTGGACCCACAGCCCACCTGGCCCTCGGGGACGTGAGCTGAGCCACACCAGAAACAGGCAGCCAGCCACGCTGCTCTTGATGAGCCCAGCACTGGGATTCCACGGGTGATCCCAGAGGAATGTGCAGCCCAGGTGTCCGTACCTGTGCCAGGCCCCGGCTGGAGCTGTAGGAGCTGGTGATGGCGTTGCGGATGGAGCTGGGGATGCCCCCGGAGTACGTGTTGCTGAGGGAGCTCATGGAGGACGTGCGGGACCTCTTGTTGGAGCAGTCGTCGGGGCAGTGAGAGACAAGGCCCCTCTTCAGAGAGCCCGGCCTGCAGGAGGGGTGTGAAGGCTCGGTGAGCTCCCCTGCTCTGCCCAAAAGTCCTTTCCATGCCAGGCAGGTGGAGGAAGGCAATCCCACTCCTTACAGGCTTGGGAATAACCCTCAGCAGCAGCACAGCCCTGCTGTCACAGGGTGACAGACCGACAGCCTCTCCTGCTCTCCCCCAAAGCCAGGCTCTGCAAGCAAAATCCAAGCCCCTTTTCCAGATCCCACAGATTTTTGCTCTCCCCGCCCCCCCATCCCAGAAATTGCTTTTGGCCCAGTGGGCACTTACTTGGGTACGAGAGAGGCGGGGGCACCGTTGGCTACCAGCGGCTCAAACGCTGATTGCCCACTTCCACTGCTGTC
This sequence comes from Lepidothrix coronata, assembly GCF_001604755.1. Taxonomy (NCBI): domain Eukaryota; kingdom Metazoa; phylum Chordata; class Aves; order Passeriformes; family Pipridae; genus Lepidothrix; species Lepidothrix coronata. Next base: position 118,189 of record NW_016690288.1, read on the forward strand.
GTGGCGCCTGCGGGAGAGAGGGTGGAAGCCTGGGGCAGTATGGAAGCCTCTCCCAGCCTGGGGAGAGGCCCCTTTCCAGGCAGGCTCAACACTGGGAGAGCTCAAACCCTGCTTGTTTTCCTGGGACCCAATACCCAGGACAAAGTTCTTCCACATCTGCAGACTCCTGCGGATTTTCTCTCGCCCCGGGCCTGTCCTCACTGACTCTCACCCCAAATGCCAACATCCTGCTGGGCACAGCAGTTTGGGCATAAGAAAACAAAAATCTTTTGCACAAGTCCTTTACTCTAAGCCAAAATGCTTCCAGAAATGAGCTGCTGAATCTCTCTGAACTGACCCGAGCTTTGAAACTCCCATCTCCAACTTTCTGCCGAACCAATGCCCTGGACTGTTTGAGTCAGAAGCCGAATTCCCCTTCCCACAATGATTCCATGAGGATCTGAAGTGTGAAAGTCCCAAAGCAAAGCTTGCTGTGAAGCAGAGCTGGAGGTGTAGGACAGCTCTCCTCAAGCTCTGAGCACGCCTACCCCACAGCACAGGCCACCCCGCGCTCTCCAGCTGACACAGCTCCTTTCTGCCCTCCAGGGTCCCGGAATTTTCTGCCTACGAGCATTCCTTGTGCTTCCCAGACAGGAATGCCTTCAAAATTGGCTTTTGTGGCAGAGTTGTGTATCGGCATATTAAAACAGAATAAAGAAAACCCCTGAGCTGATCCCCTCTGTGCACCCATCCTGTTGTTGTCCTGCTTGGCTCAGATAAACCAAGTCAAGCATCCAAAGATGGGAATTCGGTGCTGGAGGAGGATGGCGTGCCCTGCCTTGCCCTGCCGTGCTCTCTGGGTCACCTCCAGCAGCAGGACAATGTGCCTGGGCACTGCCCAAGCCACTCTCTGCAGTGTTCCAGCTCCCTGCCCAGACCAGCCCCAGCCCAGAGGGAACAGCCTCCATGGACACAACTGGGAAGGATGAAGCAAGTTGGAGCAAGTCCAGAGAAGGCCACAAAGTTGGTAGGGGGACTGGAGCAACTTCCCTATGGAGACAGGCTAAGAAAGCTGGGGCTGCTCAGCCTGGAGAAGAGAAGGTTCCAGGGAGAACTCAGTAGCCTTCCAGGATCTGAAGGGGCCTACAACAGAGCTGGAGAAGGACTGCAGCAGGAAGTGTAGTGACAGGACAAGGAGTGATGAGTTCACACTGAAAAAGGGGACATTTAGGTTGGCTATACCGAAGAAATTCTTCCCTGTGAGGGTGGGGACGCCATGGCACAGGTTACACAGAGAAGCTGTGGCTGCCCAATCCCTGGAAGTGTCCAACGCCAGGTTGGAGCAACCTGGTCTAGTGGAAGGTGCCCCTGCCCATGGCAGGGGGTGGAATGAGATGGTTTTTAAGGTTCCTTCCAACCCAGGCCATTCCATGACTGCATGAGTGCAGGGCAGTGAGGCAGTGCTGTGCCTGGGCTGTTGGACTCCAGCAGACCTTGCAGTCAGGATTTACTCCTGGTCCTTCCCAGGGCGCTGGCAAAAACACTGCACCCTCCTTCCCTGAGGCTCAGGGCTGCAAGTCGCTGACCTCGACTAACAGAAGCAGCAGTGTCTCCTGTTTACCCTCACATTTCACCTCCCTTTGCTCACTCAGCCCATGAAGGAAATGTGTGGAGCTTTCCAAGAGGGATCCTTCCAGCCAGGGATCCCATCTCTCTTGGGAGCCCAGGGCTGACTGAAGGACAGAGCCCGCAGCAGACACCAGCACTTCCCACCACGCCTTCCCAGTCTGCAAATCCCTGTGAGAAGACAAACCATTCCCCAGCCAAGCTTCCCAAACCACATCCCAGCCCTTCCCAACCCCAGCCAGGCAAAGGAACACACGGGACCCACACCTAAACCACATCCCTTTGATCTCAAGGACAACAGGAGCCTCAGAGGACTGTCTGACACAGCCCCAAGGGCCAGGTGATGGATGGGGTGTGCTTCCTCCCTGCAGTTCCCTTACCACAGTGCTCTTCCAGCCCAGATCCTGGTCACACCACACATGGCACTCTCTGGGACAGATCCCATTGGTCACCACTGGAGCGAGAGCCCCATCTGTGACCTTCCCAACACACCACCAGTGACCTGAACTGCTCCCTCATTACCTTCTCTTGCTCTCCTGATCGTTGGCAAAGGTCTGCTCCTCCTCCTCCTCTTCTTCCACAGCCCTTTTCCTGCTCTCTCTGATGGCATTCAGCACAGTCTCCTTGGCACACGGGTCAGGGCTGCTGGTGGCTGAGAAGGCCAGGGGTGAGACCAGCTGCTCCAGGCTGGGGGGCAGAGCAGAGCACACTGTTAGGCTAGCTGGGATCACTGCTCAGAATTCCCCCACGGAAAGGGGGACACGGCTCTTCTGGAGGTTTAGATCACACCATCCTCCCAGCCATGTGGCAGCACTCAGGATGGGATGGTACTCCCAGGGCTGATAATGCGGCTTCCCCCAGTGTGTCTCGATATCCCCTGTGGCTAATAAGGGGGTTCCCCCCGATGTGTCCAGTATTCCTGTGGTTATAAGGGGGCTTCCCCCGGTGTGTCCCTGCAGTACTCCCTGTGATTCCCTCCAGTGTGTCCCGGTCCCCTCAGTGGCTGATAACCGGGCTCCTCGCGGTGTGTCCCCGTCCTCTCTGTGATTCCTCGGTGTGTCCCGCAATCCCCCTCTGTGATTCCCCGGTGTATCCCGGAATCCCCCTCTGATCCTCCCGGTGTATCCCAGTCCCCCGGAACTCACGCCGGGGCGCGGGTGATACTGGCGGCGGGCGGTGCGATCCTCACGGTGACGGGGCTGCGGAGCGGGCCGGCCCGGCGGGCCCAGGGCGCGGCGCGGGGCGAGCCGCCCTCCCAGCGGGCGGTGGTCAGGCCGAGCGGCGCGGCCGGGCGGGGTTGCGGCAGCGGGTACCGGCGGCGAGGGGGCTGCGGCGGGCAGCGCGGGGCCCTGCGGGACACAGCGCGGTCAGTGCGTGGCGGGCCTCCCCCCGCCCGCTCCCCCCATCCCTCCCGTCCTTACCCGGGCTGTGCTCGGCGCGGCGCGGCCCTCACGGCCGGGCCGCCGTTGGCGGCGGGTTTGGCGGGCGGGCGCGACGCGGGCGGGCCGGGCCGCATGGCGCACCAGGCGCCCGCCGCGCCCAGCGCCGCCGCGCCCAGCAGCGCGCCCCGCAGCAGCACGCAGGCCAGGGCGAGCGCCAGCGCCGCGGCCACGGCCAGCGCGGCCCTCACGGCCCCGTCCCGCCCGCCCGGCCCCGCGCCCGCCATCGCCGCGCGCCCGCCGCTCCCGGCGTGCTCTGCGCGCGCACAGCGCGGGGGCGGGGTTTTTAAATGGTGGGCGGTGCCTCAGGGATGGGCCGGGCTACACGGAGGCGGGGCTTAGCGGGTGGGGGTGGGTTCCGGGTTGAGCGGGGACGGCCCTCTGGCGTAACTGTGGGCGGGGCTTAGAAAGTGGGCGTGGTCTCAGAGGGGTGGGCGGGGCTCTGCGGGTGAGCGGGACCGGGGCTCCCGGGTGGGCGGGGCTTTTTGAGGTGGGCGGAGCTCTCCGGTGCGAGCGGAGCCGACCCTCTGGAGCCGAACCTCCAGAAGAGCCGACCCTCTCGGCGCTCCCCGTGGGAGGGGCTTCGCGGGCGCGGAGCTTCCACGGCATCCGGGGCTGGGGGGGCGGGCGGGAGAGGCTTCCAGATGAGAGGGGGTGGGAGTGGCTTGTAGCGGTGGGCGGGGCTTCCCGGCCGAGCGGAGCCGCCCCCCGCGGGCTCCCGGCATGCGCTGCGCGGCGCGGTTAGAGGGCCTTTAGTGGCGGGCGTGGCCTCGCCCGGCCCCGCCCCAGCCCCTCCCACGTGTCCCCGCCCGGCCCCGAGACCCCCCGAAGCCCCCGGTGCTGTCCCGCTCTGAGGGCAGGGCCGGGGACAGTCACCCACGTGGCGCTGTGGGAGGGTCGCAGTGGCTCGCTGTGCCAGGGGGGACCCCGGGGGACATGGCTGTCCCAGGGGATATCCTGTCCTGCTGCCGGCCAGTCGGGTCCTGAGGAGCAGGGACCACGGCAGGGACCAGGGCTGAGAGGAATCGTGGCCGAGTCATGACAGGCTGAGACAACGACAGGGACAATGGCAAAGACTGTGCAGGAAGGGATAATGGGAGGGACAATGGCAGGAAGGGACCGTGGCAGGGATCATACAGAACACTGCCGTGGGGACACCCCATGGTGTCACCCCAGGTCCAGGTGGCCCTGGCAGGGCTGGGAGACACTGAGTGTGCCCAGCGTGGGCTAAGCACGGTTAGGAAGGGACATTCCCCCGAGATCCCTGTCCGTGGGCCACCCAGCAGCAGGACCCTCTTGCCACGGCCCTGCAGCGCAGGATGGTCTGCACGGCCCCCCCACTGCAGCATCTGCCCCCCAGGAGGAGTCGCAGGGCTGGGCTGAAGGCTTTATTGAAAAATCCCAAACACACGACGGGTCATTGTTATCATACAATGAAAAACCAAACCAACCCGCCCTGCACCGGGGGGGGGCAGCCCCTGCCCCTGTCACCAGCACCGGGGACACCGCGGGGACCCCCGCCCGTGATACAAAAGGGACAGTGGATTCGGCCGAGGGCGGTGCCACTGTCCCCACGCCCCCGCTGCCCCCGCGCCGCTCCCCGGCCCCGAGGCCTGAGGTAGTTGGGGGTGCAGGCGAGACCCTCCCCCAAAAAAGCAGGGAGGGTGCTGGGGCTCCCCGTGTCCGGCAGGAACGGGATGGTTGGTATTGCATCCGAGGGGAGCCAGCGCGGGGTGGGATGGGGAGGCAGCGGGACCCCCGTGGGGAGCCTCCAGGTCCCCCCAGCAGGCTGGGGGTGGCAGCAGGGCTGGCTGGGGACGCGGGGTCAGCGGGTCCCTGATCGGTGGACGGCTGCGCTGGGCGGTGGCAGCTCCGAGGCCGCGGCGGTGGTGGCAGGTCCCACTGCCCCGGAGGCTGGGGGATGTCACTGGGAAAGCACGCGGGGACAGCCCAGCTGCTTCCCAAAGGGAGAAAGGCCAAATCCTGCCCCCAGCAGGGGAGGGACGCTCTGGCCCCAGCAGGAGCACCAGCAGGACCGCAGGGGACGGGGACATCTGGGGGGCCCGGAGGTGGCAACACCCCCCTGCCCTCCGAGCCCCCTGCTCAAGGCACAAAGGTTCCCTGGCTAGTGCCCATCTCTCCCCACGGCCATGCTGGCACCAGTCCCCCCTGCACCCAAGAGGCTGGTGGTGACACCGGGATGGCACCAAAGCGAGCGGGGACAGGGAGCTGCTTGCTCTGGTTTTGGGGTGCTCTGGTTTTGGGGCACCCTGGCTGCCCCCCGAAACCCTCTGTGCTGCCCTAGAGCCACACCCCCGTCCCCAGGAGCTGGTGGCTTGTGCGGTGGCACCGTGGTGGCCCAACCCCGTGCCCAGCACCTTGCGGAGGGTTTATTGCTGGCATGAACACAGTGATCTGTCGGGGCAGGGCAGCCCAGCTCAGGGGGGCGCTGCGGGGGGCGTTTTGGGAACCTGGGATGTGGGGTAGGAGCTCATGGCAGCGTCCCTCCTGCTGCCGGCCCCTCTCCCGGCTGCTCCCGGCACTGCGGTGTCCCCAGACAGGGTATCCCACGGGAACGCCACCGCCCCACCCTGCAGTGGCCAAAGGCACTCGGTGCCCCCGCCGAGGGGGAGCACACCTAGCACCAAGCCCAGCAGCACTCCAAAAGCTGCCCCCCACCCGCTGGCACCCCCGGGGCCTTCAGCAGGCTCATCCCCGGGGCGGGGGGACGGTCACGCCGAGCCACGGGCTGGGTTAAGGCTGGAAAAGCAGCGAGAGGCGAAAGAAGCCCGAGCGCTCTCGCTCAGCCAGAGCCGGCTCTAAGAGTTCCCAGAATCTGTGCAAAAACAAAACTAAAGGGTTAAAGACCCCCCCGGAGACCCCCCCACCCCCCAGCAGCTCTAATAAATACACGTGCACTTTGCAGAGCCCCCGGCCCCGGGGCCTCGCCGGGTGGCTCCCGGGGCTCCGGAGGCGGCTCCTGGGGGATGAGGGGGGCGTGTGCTTCGGGGAGGCTTCTGCACCGGATCCGTGGGGATCTTCCCAAAAGGCTGCATCGAACGGGGTCCCAGGGGTGTCCCCTGCGAGGCCCCAGGTGTCCCCCGGGGGCTGCTGCTGCCACTGGGGCTACTCTGCAGCTGGAGGGGGAAGAGAGGGTCAGGGGGTGCAGTGCCTCCCAATATCCCACTGTCCCATCCCTCTGGGAGCAGCAGCACCCAAGCCCCCTGCCCAGGGGTGATGTGGATCCCACAAGTCGGAGTCTCCAGGGATTTGCCTGTGTGTGCCAACTACCCCTGGGTTTGTGCCAGCTGGAGTGAAAGCCACGCCTGCCCACTGCCAGGACAGCAGGCAGGGCTTCTCCATCCTGCCCTGCTCCTTCCCGGAGCAGTTTCCCAGCTGGAGCAGGACTGGCAGCACTCACCATCCTCCTCCCAGCCCTCGGCCACTCCGGCCAGCTCGTAGTGCTTCTTGCGCAGCTCCCCCAGCTTCTGCCGCTCCTTCTGCAGCTGGTTCTCCAGCTCCAGCACCCGCACCTGGGGGACACCACCCAGGACATGCCCACCCAGCACCCTGGCACGGGGTGGGGCTGAGCAACCCCCTTTCACACCCGTTATCCCCCCGGTATTGAGCCCAAAGACCACCGAGGTACATCCCGCAGGTGCTCTGGTGACAAGCAGACGTGGGGAGGGGTGGGGTTCAGGTGGCTGCTGCCTGTGCAGGCAGGTGAAGGCAGAATGACCCATGTGGGCACCCTGGGAAGAGGAATTTCCTGGGGCTGCCCCGTGCCAGGCAGAGGTGGGTGCTGTGGGGAGGCCATGGGCTGCTGGGAAGGGACTGAGAACCAACTGCATGTGGCTCCTGGGCAAACCCATCTGTGGCCTTCACACCTTGGGTTTCTCCCATGCTGGTGCTGCCTGGGGGCAGCTGGGCAGGGTGACCCCCCCAGCTTGGTGCTCCTCCATCTCTCCCCCAGCCTGGGTAGCCCAAGCGAGACATCAGTGGGTGCGTTTCCCAAAATATGGGAACATCCTACCTGCGAGTCCATCTCCTGACGCTTGATCTGGGTGAGTGTCATGCTGGAGAAGTCCATGCTGTCTGTGGAGAAAGACAACACCAGCACCCCTCAAGCTCTACTCCCTGCTTGGACCCCCCAGCAGCTCCCAGGATGCTGGCAGGGTCTGGCACCATGGCAGGGATCCACATGGCAGGGAGTGAGGGGCAGCTGTAGACAGAGACCACCAGGGCACAGCCAGATGAGGGTGCTGAGGACCAAGAGCAGAGGTTTTGGGGCAGGTCTGTGCTCCAAGCATTAGGCTTGGAGGAAATGACCTCAAGTTGTGCCAGGAGAGGTTTAGGTTGGGTATTAGGGCAAATTTCTTCATTGAAAGTGTTGTCAGCCCTGGCACAGGCTGCCCAGGGAAATGGTGGAGTCACCATCCCTGGAAGGATTTAAAAGCTGTGTAGATGTGGCACTTGGGGACATGGGTTCATGATGGGCTCGATGGTTCTAGAGGGCTTTTCCAACCCAAGTGATTCCATGACTTTACAATCCCTGCAGCCCCACACTCACCTTTCTCCTCCACCTGTGACCTCCCAGCTTTGGTGGAGGCCACCACACCGGCTGTGGCCTGGTTGACCCCCCGGGAGGCTTGTTGGAGCTTGCAAAGGTTGGCGCTGTCCTTGTCTGCCTTAACCTGCCGGGACAGCCAGGAGGGATCACTTCCACCCCACCAGCCCTACGATTTGGGGTGACCACAAGGTGCCCCAGGGTCACCCCAAACCTCCTACCTTGGAGGCTGCCACCAGCTGAGCGGTGCTGGCCGCGATCTCCCGGGAACAGACCATCAGCTCCTCGAATGTCCCCTTGCCTTGCACCACCAGGTCGGCAGCGTCACTGTGGGAGGGCAGAGAGGGGCTGGAGCATCGTCCTGCCACCCCTGTGTCCCCTCCCTGTGGGCACAGCAGGACTCTGCCATCCTCTCCACGCTCTGGTGACAGTGGCACTTACACCATGACGGTGGCACCCCAGCCCACGGCCTTGGAGGCGGAGATGAGACCCTCGGTCCAGCGGGAATTCTTGGCGTAGAACTCCTTGGGGGATGCTGCTCCCTGCCATGGGGAAAGGCATGGCTGGGGACAGGGGACCCCCACTCTTGGTGGAAAGCAGGAGGTTGGGGTGTCATTTCAGATACGTGTGGGAGCTGGGGAGACACCCAGCACGGGGGGTTGCATGGGAAGGGAGATCAAGGATCTCTGTGACACCCTGGGAATCAGAGCCAGGGTGAGACCCTGGGGCTGGGGCAGCAGCTCCTGGCAGCTGGTGGGGACGCTCCAATGGGCCAAGGGTTGGAACAGCATGTTCGACCAAGTGTGTGGTGGCCCCTGGCTGGCCAAGCACCTCTGATCTGCACCCCTGTACCAGCTCACCCGTCCACTCTCCACGATCTCTCTCTGGAGGTCCTTGGAGGCCAGGACCAGGACGTGGATGGCCTGCATGAGGCCCGTGCAGGAGCCCAGGATCCTGTGAGACAAACCCCTCTGAGCCCTCTGTGGGGTGCCTGTGGCACCAGTCCCATCCTGCCTGCCCGGCTCTCTCCAGTTCCCTGACCAACACTCACCTCTCGTTCACTTCCAGTTTGACCCCAGTGTCACCGGCCCGTGCCTTGCTCAGCATCTCCTGGTAGGGGGGGAGAGGCTGTGCTGAGCCCTGTGCCCGGTGGCAGGCCTGCACAGTGCCCGTGGTTTCCCCATGCACAGGGTGCCCTCACCTCGATGCGGGCAGACGCCGTCTCGATGGCCGCGGCCGTCGCCGCCATCTCCTTGTCCACCAGGTCACCCAGCTCCTCCTGCTTGACGTCCAGCCCTCTGGGACGCAGCTCCTGGGGACGGGATGGGATGAAAGGGAACGTCCAGGGGTGGCACCAGCCCCTCTGGCGGTGCCCACCACAGCCTGACCCCATCCCACCAGCCCTCTGGGGGAACCCACCTCTGCAATGGTGCTGATCCGGCCCAGGCAGGCTGTCACTGGGCTGCAGTCAGCACCTCCCACTGTCCCTGGGTCTTGCAGGGCACTGAGGTAGCTCAGGGCCTCGCTGCCACACTGCCTGCACAGCTCCAGCAGACCTGTGTTGGCAGCACAGGGGGTGAGGGGGCCACATGGAGGGATGGAGGTGTCTGGTCCCTGCCTGCCCTGGCATCCTGCCCATCCTGATCCTACTTGTCCCAGCATCCTGCCCAGCTGGTCTCCTGGCACCTTCTCACCCCAGCATCCTTCCCACCCAGTCCCCTGCATTCCATGACCTCGGCCCACCTCGGTCCTGGCCCACCCCAACCCCTGTCTGTTCCAATCCCTGCCCGTTCCAGCATCCTGTTTATCTTGGCCCTGTCTGCCCCTGTCCACCACAGCCCCTTCCTGTCCCAGAATCCTTCCCTGCCTACCCCAGCATCCTTCCCACTCTGTCCCCTGCCTGCAATGACCCTTGTCCACCCCAGCCCCTGCCCACCTTGGCTCCTACCTGCCCCAGAATTCTACTCAGCCCCTGCCCATCCCAGCATTCTGCCTACCAAATCCTCTGCCCGCCCTGATCTCCTCCCCACCTTGGCCCTTGGCCCACCCCTGCCTCCTCCCCACCCTGGCATCTGCCCACGCCATGCCCTGCCCGTGGGGCAGCACTCACGGTCAGCGGGCTCCACGGGGGCCACGTGGGAGGTCGCGCTGCCCTGCAGGAGGGTGTCGCTGACCAGGTGGGCGAAGAGGGCCAGGCAGGGCAGCAGGGAGCCCAGGGCTGCGGCGGGACAGGGGGCACACACCTCAGCCCCCTCCGCGCTGCCCACCCAGCCCTGCATGCCAGGGCTGCCCCTGTGCCCTCCCCCTGCCCAGGGCTGCCCCTGTGCCCTCCCCCTGCCCAGGGCTGCCCCTGTGCCCTCGCCCCCAGGGCTGCCCCTGTGCCCTCGCCCCCAGGGCTGCCCGTTCTCACCTGTGCCATCCGACAGGTACTTGCCGTGTGCGTCCCGCAGCCGCTCCACGCACTCGGAGGCTGCCAGCGTGCGGGACAGGAGGCAATCTGCAGGCAGAGGGCAGGCAGGGCTCAGCCAGGCCGGCAGGGAGCGGGCAGGCCGGGATAACGCCCGGTTTGGGAGCCTCACCTGCCGAGCCGGTGCAGCCGATGTGGGCGGGATCCTCCATGCGAGCCAGGGCATCCTGCACCATCCGCTCGGCCTCGCGGGCGGTGCCCCGCAGCAGGGATCGCTGCTCCTCGGCCAGGCGCCGCTGCAGCGCCTGCTCTGCGCCCTCCTGCCAACCCCACAGGGGTGTCGGGGGCCCTGCTGTGCCACCGGCATCCCCCTCACCCAGCCCTGCCGAACCCCCGTGGCCTGGAGGGATGGGGCTGCCCCGGGGTACCTTGTCTCTCAGCTGGGTCTGCAGCGACTCCAGCTCGGTCCTGCTGCTCTCCTGCTCCCGGCTGAGCGTGTCCCGCAGCTGCTGCAGCTCTGCCCGCAGCGCTGCCATGTCCTGCCCGTGCCGCTCCGCTGCCTGGCTCAGCCGGTCCCGCTCCTGCTCCAGGCTGCTGATCCGGGAGTTCTGCTCCGCTCCCGCCTGGGGGGGAATGAAATGGTGGTCGGGGCTGTGCCGAGGGTGAACCCTCCAGTCTGGGGTCTGGTTCCTAGTCCAGGCTCGGGCCACCCCCACTGTCCCTGCAGGCGTAGCCCTGCATCACCACCTGGCAGTGATGATCTCACCTGGTGACAACCGAGGCTCCCAGGGAGCCCTTTCACTTTTATTCAGTGAAAATTCACTTTTATCATGACCGTCACCATCCTGATGCAGGAATGGATGCGGACTGTGGCTGTGGCCTTGGAGCTCTGCCCCATCCCTGTCCTGCTGCAGTGTCTGCCCACCCTGGGAATGGATAACTGCATTTTCCTGCCAGCTTCTCCCTCCTCCACCAAGCCCAGACATCCCTGCTATGCTCCACATCTCCACAGGCATGGGATACCCTCTGGCATGTCTTGCAGTGTGTGGCACACTGCTGCCTGAGTTTACAATGGGCAGAGTTCTTCCAGGGCTTTTATTCCATGATCCCTGCTGCTGGAGCCCATTGCTCCACATGCTCCTGCACCCAGGAGCATGAAACCCCGTGGTGTGACCATCCAACCCACCCAGATGTGGAGAGGAAGAGGACAGGGTTCTCAGGCCAGTGGTGGGTATCATGTCTCAGAAGGGTAAGGCCTGGCTGCCCACCCCAGGGCTGTGTGAGGGGTTGCAGGCCCCCCCCCACGCTCTCACCTGCGTGCTGGACTCCAGTGTGCCCTGGAGCACCTGCAGCTCCTGCCTGCTGGCTGCCAGCTCCCGCTTCAGCGTCTCCAGCACCTCTGCCTGCTCCTGAGACTGCGGCAAGGGGAGAGGTTGGCAGCACTGGTGCCCCATGGGGGGGCCCCTGCTCATCCCTGCTGTGCCCCCCCATCCATACTCACCTTCCTCTGTGCCTGCTCGCTCACCCTCTGGAAGGAGTCCTCCAGCTCCTTCTTCTCCCGCTCCACATCCCCCTGGGCCTGCCTGGCCACCGTCACCTGCTTGGTCACCTCCGCGTTCTGCGATGGCAGAGTGAGCTCAGCATCCCCCTGTGCCCGGGGGGGTACAGCTGGCAGAGGGCATGCCAGGGGAGTTTTTGGGGAGCCCACCTTGCGCAGCAGGTCGGCGTGGTTCTGCACCAGCTCGCTGTACTTCTCCTTCAGTTTGCTGTAGCGCTGCTCGTTGGCCTGCGCCCGTCCTGCCATGCAGGGACACTGAGGTGAGCCCTCAGGCCCTCCCCAGGGGCTCACCCCCACCCCAGGCTGGTCCCAGCTCCCCCTGCTCACTCTCGATCTCCGTCAGGCTCCGCTGAGCCTTCTCGGTGTCCTCCCGCTGCTTCTTGAGCTCCTCCAGCTCCGTGCGCAGGAACTCGCTCTCGTCCTGCGCCTGCTGCTTCAGGTGCTGCTGCTCGGCCAGCTCAGCCTCCAGCTCGCTGGCACGGCCCCTCAGCTGCACCGCACCCCGTGCGCTCTGCGGGCACAGCCGGGGGCTGACGGTGCCATTCGGTGCCCGGCGGGCCTGTCCGATACCCACCAGTACTGCCCAATGCCCACCAGTACCATCCAACACCCACCAGTACTGCCCAATGCCCACCAGTACCATCCAACACCCACCAGTACTGCCCAATGCCCACCAGTACCATCCAACACCCACCAGTACATTCTAACACCCACCAGTACCATCCAATGCCCACCAGTACCATTCAACACCCACCAGTACCATCCAACACCCACCAGTAATGCCCAATATCCACCAGTAGCATCCAATGCCCACCAGTACTGCCCAGTGCCCACCAGTACCATCCAATACCCACCAGTACATTCTAACACCTACCAGTACCATCCAATGCCCACCAGTACCATCCAACACCCACCAGTACTATCCTACACTCACCTGTACCATCCAACACCCACCAGTATTATCCAGTACCCACCAGTATCATCTGATGCCCACCAGTACTGCCCAATGCCCACTAGTACCATCCAATGCCTACCAGTACTGCCCAATGCCCACTAGTACCATCCAATGCCTACCAGTACCATCCAGCAGCCCCCGCCATGGGTACCACCCCACAGACCCCCAAATGCATCCAGCTGAAGCACCGAGGGTGCTGAGCCCATCCCCTCTGCAGGAATGCAGCCCCCTGGCACACCTGGAGACCCCCAGGGTGGGCAGGGATGCAGAAGCCATTGGGGACAGGGCAGGGCAGAGATGGGGACACCACCTTGCCCATCCAGGGGTAGAGCCACCACCCCACATTCCCAGTGTGAGCCCCCGGGTCTCATCCTGCCCACCTGGTTGTCACCCACCTCGGCCTTGAAGTTCTCCAGCTCCTCCTTCAGGGCTGCGATCTCCCCGTAGAGCTGCTCGATTAACCGGTCCCTGGGAAGGAGAGACACAGGGTACCTCCTCAGTGCCATGGGGACACGTCCTGGGAGGGGAGGTGTCCCCCGTGCCACCGCGGCTGTGGTGCCATTGCAGGAAGGGAGGTCCTGGTACGATCCCGGCCTGCTCACTTGTCATCCTTGTTCATCCCGTTCTGGCTGTTGAAGTTGAAGGGGTCGCAGCTGAAGGCGCTGCCGAAGATGTCGTCAAACTTGTTGTCAAACAGGCTCTGCGGGAAGAGCAGGACGGACCTGGAGTGACCCCCCCACCACCTGGGAACCCTCACCCCCTCCATGTCCCCAGTGTCACTGCCAAACCAGCCCACGAGCTGCCTGGACACTGGGGCTGGATCCCCCCACTGCTCCCAGGGCACTGAGTGTGTTGAACTGCCATGGGGCATCTCTGGTCCATCCCCACTTAACTCCCAGGGGGAGAAGATCCCCAAAGCCATGTCACCACACGCTCCTTCCCCTCCTCACTCAGTGAGGGAACAACCTTTGGTGGAGAGGAGGGTGAAGACCTAAAGTGGAAGATGCTCAAAGCCAAACCTCTCCTCGCCCATCACTGGAGGGCACCACACCACTGAGCAGCACTGGGAGACAAATCCAGGCTGGCTCAGCCCTGGCAGCACCCAGCTGGGACATCCAGCTCCCAGCTGGGGCATCCAGCACCCACTCACCCCCCAGCAGTGACACTCCCCAGTTCCCAAAGCCATCCCTGCTGTCTCAGCCCCCACCACGGTGTGGATTTGGAGAAGTAACTCCGGGCTCGGAGCTGGAGGGCCCCTTCCACCCTCACCTGCGAGGCCGTGTCCATCTCCACCAGGTCTGTGATGGGCTCGCTGTCAGGGGAGGACGCCTCAGCAGGGATCACCACCACAGGGCTGATGTGCTCCGACAGCGCCGAGGCTCGCAGGAAGTTGGGGGGGTTCTGGGGAGGGATGGCAGCAGGGTGAGGGGAAGGG
>NW_016690288.1:133638-146326 GCF_001604755.1 Lepidothrix coronata
CAGTTCCCACAGTTCATCACCTTCAGTTCCCACAGGAGCATCTCCCCCAGGAGCAGGGTACTTCCCTCCAGGATTTCCAGTTTTGGGGAGGAGCAGCAGTGCCCAACCACACCAGTTCTGGCTCCCATCCCTCTCAACCACCTCAGCACCCCACCTGGGATCTCGATGATGTTGATACCTGTCTCAAGGTTAGTCCCTGGGGGGGTCAGAGCCCACGGCCAGCCCTGATATCTGCTGTTTGCAGTTTGTGACCTTGGTTTTGAACCAAGCTGTCCCTCAGCACCTTGACATCCTCCCCCTGTTCTCAGTGGCCAGTTTTTGTTTTGGCTGCCCCGAATAATCACACACCAGAGGCCACAGCACATCCCTGCTCTCTGCTTTTCAATCTCTGTGCCCTGGGAGCACCCCCAGAGCACCAGCACTCCAGCTCTGGGCACTTACTTTCGGAACTGCTCCAGGAAGCGATCCCGGTGGCCCTGCAGCGTATCCGCTGGCAGACCTGGAAGAAGCAGCAAGCAGAAACATCACTGGGTGTCTTCATGGATCAAGGGACAAGCTATCAGCACAGCCACATGGGAGATGGCCACCCTCCTCTGGGAGTCTGAATGCTCCTGCTGCAGGAGGGGACCACACCCCAGGGAAGGGGAAAGCACGGAGGCCAGGCAGCTGCCACCACAATTCCAGGTCCTGAGGGACGTGGGTTTGGCACTGCCTTGTCTTGGTGACTCCTTTTATCTCCCCAAAAAGGCTGGGAAGGGGATGGGGGCGAACAGCCCAGCCTGAGCAGGGGGGTGACCCCCAGTGTCTCCCTCCGTGTCCCTCCCTGCCCAAGGTGGTGGCGCTGGGGACACTCACACGAGTGGAGCTTGAAGAGCAGCTTGACGGTGTAGTCATAGAGGTGGCTGCAGTCCAGGATGACCTGGATGAGCGGGGCCAGGCGACACTGCCCCGCCGCCGTCACCGACACCGAGCGCGACATGTCCAGGGAGCTGAACACTGCGGGGGGGGAGCACGAGATCGGGATCTGGGAGCACGAGATCGGGATCTGGGAGCACCAGCAGCGCTGGTGGGTGCCACGCTGTGTCTGCCAGATCCACAAATGTCACCCACAGCAGGAGACATTCAGCTGGAGCAAGATACCCACTGGCCCCTGGGGACCCAGCCTGCAGAGGGGTAAGCTCAGCAGGAGGGGAAATTCCCACCCAGGACTCCCACCCAGGCTTGGGAACACTTCAGCCTGCAGCTGGGCCTGACTCCTGCAGTGTCCCTGGGCAGAGCTGACACACAGCCCCTGTGCTCTGTCTGTCACTGTCATCCCACTGGCAGTCAAGTGTGCTGGCTGTGCTGGCAGGAGATGCTCCAAAACCAGCCAGGAGCAGCTGGAGACCATCTCATTCCACCTCCTGCCATGGGCAGGGACACTTTCCACTAGCCCAGGTTGCTCCAAGCCCCATCCAACCTGGCCTGGAACACTCTCAGGGATGGAGCAGCCACAGATTCTCTGCCCAACTGTGCCAGGGTCTCACCACCCTCCCAGCCAAGAATTCCTTCCCAATATCCCATCTAACCCTGCCCTCGGGCATTGGGAAGCCATTCCCCCTTGTCCTGTCCCTCCACCCCTTGTCCCAGGTCCCTCTCCAGCTCTCCTGGAGCCCCTTTAGGCACTGGAAGGGGTTCTCAGGTCTCCTGGACCTCTCTCCAGCTGAACACCCCCAGCTTTCCCAGCCTGACTCCAGAGCAGAGGGGCTCCAGCCCTTGGAGCACCTTTGTGGTTTCCTCTGGACTTGCTCCAGCAGCTCCACATCCTTCTGATGTTGAGAGCCCCAGAGCTGGAGGCAGCTCTGCAGGTGGGAATTCACCAGAGTGGAGCAGAGGGGCAGAATCCCCCCTTCCCCTGCTGCCCACACTGTGGGATCAGCCCAGCAGAAAGGAGGCTTTTTGGGCTGCCAGTGCACGTGGTTGGGGCATGTTGAGCATCTCCTCACACCCCCAAATCCTTCTCGCAGGGCTGCTCTCCATCCCTTCATCCCCCAGCCTGGACTGATACCAGGGGTTGCCCTGCCCCAGTGCAGCACCTTCTGCTTAGCCTTGTTGAACCATAATTCAGGTGAAGTGCCCAGAAGAGCTGAGCTGTGGTGCCCTCAGCCAGCACCCCCACAGAGCCTCCCCCCAGCTCGGCTCAGCCCCCCACGGAGGGCGTGGACCCCCACAGAGCCCTCATCCCACCCTCTGTCAGGGTAGCACAGGAGCTTACCTGTCTGGAAGAGGTTCAGCTCACACTCCAGGTAGTCAAACATCTCCACCGTCAGCTGAAAACTGGGAAACAGGGATAAGGGTGGTGGGGGACTGTCCCCATGGCCACCCATGGGCCTCACCCTGTGCCAGGTCCCACCCTGGCAGGATGAGGGGTGCTCCAGTGTGGATGCACCAGCCTTTCCCAGGGCTCTGCTGGGGCAGGTGGAAGGTCCCATCCCTGCTGGGTGGTGCCCCCCTGGCTGCACCCACCCCTCCCTCACCTCCCCCTGCCCTGCACTCACAAGTTGTTCACGTCGTTCTCCCCGGCCTCGTCCAGCTGCCGGTCGGACATCTGGAGATTGCCAGGGAAGCGGGGATTCTGTGGGGAAACAGGAATTGGGAAAGGGTTCCAGAGGATCTCCTGCTCCAGACAAAGCTCTGGGAGCACCCGGACCGTGATCCTGTGGGCTCGGTGCAAAGTCAGCTCCTGGATGTGCCAGGGGGGTGATGTGGGGGCGGAAGGGGGGTAACACAAGGTCTCCAAACCCTGCGTGACCACAGCATCCCTAATCCAGGTGCTTGTGTTCTCCCCAGCAAGAAAAGCTGATTCTCCCTGGGCTGAGAAACCTGCTGAGCAGGGAGGAGCTGTGAGCTGGGAGACAATATCTGCCCCAAGGGGCAAAGCCTCCTCCTGCAGCCCTGGCATTCTGGGGAAGGTCATGTCACACCTCCAAACTGAACCAGGGTGATGGGCACAGAAAACACCTCTTTGCAGCAGAGCTCTTCTACCTCTGCCCGCCTAGGATAGCTGGGAGGGGACGTGCACCCCAAAGCTGAGGGTCTTTTAATGCTTTTTGTAGCCCACCAACTCCCAGGTGTCCCCAAGAAACCCTGGGCCACCATGAATCCTTCCACTCCCAAAATGCTGGTCCTTGGGCTATTTTTGATCCAATTCTAATGGCCACTGGCAGCTTGGGAAATGTTTCATGGAGGCAGCAGGATGGTCATGACAGAGGGGAGGACCCAAGGGGGTGACAGCGTTGGAAAGGCTCTGCCAGCCCCTGTCCTGTCCCTGTCACCCCTTGCTGCAGCCTTGGGGACGGGGGGGCTCACCTTGGTGTGAAATTCCATCTTGGTTCTCAGCAGTTTGAGGTAGATGCTGCAGAGCTGCCCGTAGCCCTCGCTCAGGTGGCCCTGGAGACCCCAAAAAGCTGCTGAGATCCAGGGCAGGCTGCAGAAAAGCCTTTTCCCCCTGCAGAGCGAGTGACCCCTCCCTCACCTCCCCAAAACCACAGCCAAATGCTCCTTGCTGGCACCCAGCCCCTGGATGCAGGTTGGCTTCGCTGAAAGGCTTTGGGTCAGGACCTTCTCATCACCTTCTCTGCACGTTTCAATGTGGCTTTTGACCATCAAAGCCGGGTTTTACTGGGTTTTGCCATAAAATGGGAAAGAGGCCTTCGATTTTGGTGGGAGGGGACACGAATGTGACCAGCAAACCCACCCCAGGGAGGTGATGGCAGCCCTGGGTCAGCCCCGGCTGTGCTCAGCCCCTGGATCGTCCTGGGAGAGAGAATCCCCCGAGCCTCCAACCCCCCAGCCTGGCCAAGGGACCCCTGGGGTGTCCCCACCATGGTGGCCACTCACCCACATCCTGCTCATGTCACTCAGCTCATTCTTGTATCTCACGGAGTCTTTCAGGACCTGGAGGAATGACGGTGGCAATCAGCAGGCAGAGCACCAGGAAACAACATCCCACACTTGGAGCTGGCAACTGGGGTGAGGAATGGCAGGTCTTGGTGCATTCTCAGCCCTTTGTCCTGCTGGTGGTGTCACCACTGCCAGTCCCAGGTGTCCCAGTTTCCCCATCCACACACGGAGCAGGAGGATCCTCACTGGTGGCTCCTGCACTGAGCGGTTTCCTCTGGCACCGGCACTGCCACCGGCACCGGGGTTTGGAGCACAGGGGTTTGTGGGCAGGGCAGCACTGGGAAGGCTCTGGCACCAGTCCCCATGCAGAACTGACCCCCACGAGGGCACCAACCCTATGTGAGGGCTCTGGCACCAGTCCCCACCTAGGACTGGCCCCCGGGAAGGTACTGACCCTCCAGGAGAGCTCTGGCAATGGTGCCCTCTCAGGACTGACCCCCAGGAGGGCACTGAGCTACCAGGAGGGCACTGATCTCCCAGGAAGGCTCCGACTCCAGTACCCACCCAGGACTGACCCCCAGGAGGGCACCCACCCACCAGCATCTCCCACTGCCCGGTGCAGCCCCATGGGAGAAAGGATTTGGGCCCGGGGCAGTGGCTGAGCTGAGCTTTGGGCACTCACATTGGAATGTCCATCCCGGAGGAGCTTGTGGAAGACGTGGCAGAACTTCCAGCAGAGCACGGCATTGCCGGACAGTGGCAGCCGGTTCACCACTGACCAGAAGGTCTGGGCTCCCTTCTCGTGGTGTGTGCCCAGGATACACGGTGCTGGATGGTCAAGGAAATGCTTTTTGGCTTCCCATTTTTTCCCATTTGGTGATGGAGAGTGGCCACTCAAGGCCAGCTGTACCCACAGAGCCCAGGGGGGCCAGGCCACCACGGGGAGCTGATGCTGCCCAGCCCAGGCACACACTGTCCCCAAGGGTGGCACACACTGTCCCCAAGGGTGGCACACACTGGCCCAAAGGGTGGCACACACTGTCCCCTCTCCCCCAGCCCCAGATCACCACTCTGGGAAAACCATGGCACGTGGCTCTGCCCCCACCAAACCTTCCCAGCTGCCTGCCCAGGATACTGGGAATCTGCTTTTAGTGGCAGTGTGCTCAAGCATCCTTACCTCAGGACTCCAACCTGCTGTGGGCACCTTCCCCTCCAGCCCTCCCATGGGATGGCAGCGCCAGGAGCACCAGCCTGGGCACCCCTGACACTTGGATGCTGTGGCAGCAGGAGCAGGGAACCTGTGCCATGGTGGAAACACCCCCAAGAGCCCCTCAAGGTCCCATCCCACCACCCCCAGCACCTCTCCCCACACTCCCTCTTGCTGCTGCCCCTTTTCCGAGCAGCCCCAGCCCCGCTCCCACGCTCCTTGTGCCGCAGCCAGCTTTGGGAAGGATATTCCTGGCGTGTTTCTCCTTGACAGCCACTTCCTGCGCATTAATGGCCTTATTGATGCTGACGGTCTGCAAGGGAGAAGCGGTGGAGGGGGGTGAGATGGGAAGGGTTTGGGCTCCCCCCTGGTCCCCCCTCACCCACTGAGACCCCCTGGCTCTGCCGGCACCTGCCAGTGCCTGGGTCCCATCCAGGTCCCCGGCCCTGCTCGTGCCAGCTGGATGCTGACCTTTCCCGGATGCCTTTCTGGGATGTGGTTGGCATCCGCCGGGTTCAGCTGCTGCCAGGACTCATTTACTCGGGATAATAACGATGCAATTAAAGCAGTGCCCACAAAGAACCCTCTGCTGCCCTTGGAGCGCTGGGACAGGCGGAGGGAAGGAGAATCCCTCCCCTGCCCTTGGATCACAGGCAGCAGCTGGCGGCGCCTACTCTGCTTTTGGGGGAGCTGAGTGGGGAGGACAATTCAGAGACCACTGCAAATCGGGCAGTGGAGTGGCAGGACCACCTCCAGGGCTGCCTGGCAAGGTCCCAGCTGCTCCATGGGTTAGAGGGAGAGGAGCTGGACCCACAGGCAGGACTTCCTGTGCAGGTGTTGGGGACCTCAGGGAGCTCACACTGAGGAGCCTGGGCAGAACCAGCCACCATTTATCCTATGGAAAGCAGTGGCAGCCACTGGAAGCATTTTCCAGGCAGGATTTTTAACCCTACCCCATTTCTGATCCTACATGGGGGCACAGTGATGCTGGCTCGGGGTCACCCTCTCCCCAGGCTCCAGCATCGCCAAGTGCTTCCCTGGCACCTGCTCCGTGAGGATCCTGCTGCCCAGGGAAGGAACCATCTGGCTCAGCACTGCCAGGAGTAGCTCATTACTGACATAAACCAATTAAAGCAGAGGGATTAATCCCAACACCTCCCTCACTGCAATCCTGTGACTTTGCTTCCTGGCCCTCTCCAAGGTGGCCCCACACTGCTTCATCTCCACGGACCACGGTGACTCTGTGCTGAGCAGGGCTGGGGGGGGCCCTTAGGACCCCAAATATGGTGGGATACAGCCCAAATCCCCCAGGAAGTCCCTCTGCCACCAAAGCATGTCCCAGCTGGAGCAGGAACAATGATGGGCCGAGACAGTGACCTCACCCCCAGTGCACCCCCAGCCCAGCACTCCCATCCCAGAGCTGAGCACCCCCTTAGCTGAAGCTGCATCCTGGTGTCCCAGTATGAACCAGTTCTGCCGTGGGGATGCTGCTGCTCCATGGTGTTTGCAGCCCCATCCCTAGGGCACATCACCCTCACCACTTACTGGTGACCATGACCAGTAAAGACCACAGAGGTGACCATGGAGGTCACCAGCAAGACGCTGGAGGTGTATTTTGGGGTGTCAGGAGACCTGTATTGCCAGTTGCAAGGCACCCATCCCAGGCACCCAGAGCAGAACCTGGATCTCAGCTTGGTTTTTTAAGGAGGGCTGAAAGGAACATCGGCAATGGAGAGTCCTGACCCCACCAAACACCCCTTCCTGAGGAGCTGGATGGAGGCAACAGGTTCCCAGCACATGAGGACAAAGGTGGGAGTCACCTCTGCAGCTCTGCCCATCCCAGAGACCACAGCCCCTCGTCAGGAAAACCATATCAGCATATCAGGAAAATCAATTCAGCATTAAAAAAATCCCAAATAAACCATCAGGAAGGTGCCTCTGCCAGCAGCCACAGCCTGGAGAGGGATGTCCGTGTCCCAGAGGCTTGGAGCAAGATGCCCACATCCCAACAGTGCCAACAGCCTGGGGGATGCCCGTATCCCAACAGCCATCCCCAAGCCCCCCACTCCGTTTGGAGCACACATGATGTCTGTGTGGACAGCAGAAAGGTTTTCCAGGGAAAAGCAGGATCCCACATTCCTGTCCTGGTTGCTGTGGACACCCCATGTCCCCACTGCATTCCCAGGAGGGCAGGGCAGGGGTCCCATCCCGGGAGCCACTCGGAGATGCCCAAAGTGCCTCTCCAGCAGCTCTGGCAGTGCCCACATGAGGAAAGCAGAGAAACACGGGGCAGCAGCGAGGGACCAAGGCTGGAAGTGTTACCTCCAAGGGATCAGCGGGGTCATGGAGGGTGATTTGGCTGCAAAACTGGGTCAGGAAGGAGGGAAAATTGGGGCTGCCTGGACAGTGAGCCCTGACCTCTTTCTTACAAGGGGTCTTTCACCCCGACTCCCCGGCGCTGCTTCCTAACACCATCCTGCTCCTGCAGCTGATGGAATTTGAATTTTAATTTAATTATGAGCTTCTAACCTAAGAGGGCACCTTCTGACCCACCAGGCCACGTCCTGGGCAGCTCTGCTCCAGCTCTGGTTTTGTGCTGATGGAGGGATGTCAGCCCCCATCCCTGCGCCCACGGGTGCCCAAAGGGAACAGGGCAGGGGACACAGGGGACATGGGGCTGTCCCACACCCCACCCTGCTGCCAGGACAGGAAACCCCGGGGTTTCCTCTTGTGCAACAGGCCCGGAGGGAAGTGGGAGGAGAGGCCGGAGGGGCCATTGCACAAGGGGAGGTTTGAGGGGTGACGCTGCAATCCCGACACCCCGGTGGGACAGAGCTCAGTGGGGCAGGACCTGGGACAGGGCTGGGCACGGGGCTCTGCCAGGCTGGAGAATGGCTCCATGGGTGCTGCAAGGGCTAGGAATGCTGCAAGTGCTGGGAACACTGCAAGGGCTGGGAATGCTACAAGCACTGTTAGCTTTCCACCACTGAGCAGAGCAAGGAAATCCCACTGGCATGAGCATAGAAAGGCTCAGGCCATTTGGGAGAGGAGCAGTTTGGGACTATCTGTCCCAGAGCAGTAGGACCTGCCCAGATGCCTTTTCCTCCCTCTGCGACACCCAGATGGTTCCCAGGAACCTGTGGAAGGTCTCTTGCCCACGGCTTGATGGGCCACCATAGCCCTGTCCCATGGGAATTCAGCGCCGAATCCCACCGGCAACGAGCTCTGCCAGCCCTTGGGGTGATCTGGACTAACCCCATGGGAATCCCCAACCCCAGACTCATCCCAGCCCCTCCCACAAGCAGAGGCCACAGCAGGACAGAGTCCCCAAGCGGGGTGACCCCCCGTCCATGGCTCACGTCACGCGTCCGGGTGTGCGGCCGCCAGCTCCAGACAGGGACAGAGGAGCCCAAAACTGCATGGAAGGAGTGGGACAGGGCGACAGAGACTCTCTGAGCCCCAAGACACACTTCCCTCTGTCACACACACCCTCACCCCCCATCAGGTCTCCCCAGATTATGCTCTCAGGCTCTGATTCCAACATGTCCCGTTCGGAGGCGAAGAGCCAAGCTTGGCTCAGGAGCAGCGCGACGCCTTCCCGCTTCTTTCATTTCCAAAAGGAAATGAGTGTTGATTAAAGAATCCAGAGCTACTGCAAATTATTTGGAGAAACTGAGTAAGTCGCAGTGCAAATCCTCTTAGCAATGCTCCCTCATTTCTCCTTAATTCCTTTCTATAAATGGAGAGCCGGGACGGAGCATACCTCTGGAAAACCGCTCGCAAGCCCTGCAGACGCAGGGGCTCCGGGAAGGGAGTGAGCAGGGAGACCTGACTACAACAAGCCTGGAAGGAAAATCCACGAGCCTAATTAAAATGCAGATCCCAGCAGAGCAAAGCTTGGCTCCGGCCCTGGAGGTGTGCAGGACACAGGGTGCAGGGAGCTCTTCCGAGGCCACGTCTCTTTAAACATTACTCACCATCGGCACAGCTCAGTGGCAAATCCCGGCCTTGTTGGGGCTCAGGGAAGGTTTTTTTCTGGCAAAATCCTGGAGCAAAGCCAGCTGGATAACGCCAGGGGTGCTCAAAGCCCTGCTGGGGACTGGTGGGAGCTCCTGGGGACGCTTGGGGTGGCCGTGGTTCCCCCCATGCCGGGTGCCCATGGCCTGACAGCAGCAGCAGGAGCAGGGAATGAGCCTGGCTTTGTGCCCGCCAGCAGCTGGAGGGAAAGGGAGGCAGGAAGGCAGGAAGGCAGGAAAGCAGTGCTGGCAGGGATGGCTGTATGTAAAACCCAGGGATATATTTCTACATGTCAGGTAAGAGGATGCTCAGCACAACCCAAACTTCCCGCTCAGTCCTGAAGGCTTCCTGTGAGCATGGAGTGAGGGGACAGGAAAAATACCTTCCCAACACTTAATCCAGGCTATTTGGCTTCATCCACTGCTGGACCCATGAGTTTGGAAAGCAAGTGCTCCTGTCCTGGCTGAGCACACGTCAGAGCTGCTCCTCGTCCAGGCTGTGTGAGCACCTGAAGGTGCTGCTGCTCTTCTTGTCTCCTCCTCCCTCCAGATGAGAAATAATTCCCACAGTGACACAAGTTTCAGATTTCCCATTGCTGGAGCCACAAAAACAACCATTTTCCCCAAAGCAGTGATATTTTCCAGCAGTAGAGACCCCAAAACCTTGCTGCATCCTCCGGGCTCACTCCCAGTGGCAGTGGCTCAAGATGTCCCTCTCCAGGAGGAGATGCTGATGCCACCAGCCCCAGATGCCAGCAGGAAGAGGACCAAGGTGTCCAGTGATAGCCCTGAATCCCAAGGGACACCAGCATGGGGGCCTTGGGTGGGTGTTTGGGGACACCCTGCACCTGGAACACCCCAAACCAGCGTCACTGGGAAGGCAGCCACAGGCTCCGGGAGCCACACTGGAATCCGATGGCATCACCATGATGCTCTCCTTGGCAGAGACTTGCCCTGGCATTGCCTCCTCCAAGTCTGCTCTCCCGAGGCTGGCAGGATGATGACTTCAGATTGATGTCATCCTTGGTGCACCCACTGCCGGCCCCTGCGGCGCTCGGCGATGCCAACGGAGCAGTGTTATGGAGGAGCTCTTCCAGCACAGGTGGGGCTTCCAGGGCAAAAACACCTGGGCTAGACATTGCAGGGGTGGTGTGAGGATCAGGAGGTCTCCAACCACAAGGAGACACATGAGGCTGGAAGTTGCTGTCCGACTTCCACCACGCCTTTGCCTTGAGAGCTCTCGTCCGTTATCACGGTAGGAAGACCGTGATAAGTCGTAGGATGCCCATTTGGAGTGTGCCTGGACAGCCCACCCCACCAGCTGCCAGCTCCTCCAGGGCAGCAGAGGTTGGGATCCACAGGGTGATGCTCCTATGAGCTGTGTGTGCAAGGACTTGACCCACTGCTGGCTCCTCCAGAGCCTCCAGAGAAAATCCTGACTTCCACACCACCAGGAGAGCTGGGGCAGGATGAGACAGCACGATCCCATTGCTCCTCCACCTTCGAGGCAAAGAAGGAAGACAACCACCCAAGTGATCCATGGTGGGTCCTGAAGGCTCCAATGAGACACCCGATGCCAGGAGGGAAAGCTGGGCTGATCCTGGGAAGGGTTTGGCTCCACCAACCCCGGAGACAAGAACTCACCACTGTGAACATATCACTTCCCACCATGGGGGACCAGCACCCGGAGTGCTGGGCCACTGGGTTTCTCCAGGGCCATGAACAACTTTGCAGATAAATGAACAATTATGCAGATTAGTTACTCAGACATGTGGTTTTTAAATCCAGTTTAAAGGACGTGGACTTTTCCAATACACAGATAAACTTTGGAGGAAAAAAAAAAGGATGGTGAGGAAAGTGATTTTGGGGAGAACAGCCAGCAAAAAGCAAGGCTACATAAGCCAGACCTCACAGTGACCACTGGGGAAGCTCATACCTTAAAATTCGGATCCCCAGCTCCCGCTGCTGGGCACTTCCAACCCCCCCAGCACAACCAGAGCCCATCACGGGGGGCTGGATCCGAGGCGAGGCAGAAATCCAGGAGGATCCCCAGGATCCTCACCCCTCCATGACTGCCCCCCACAAAAACCATGCACATCCCCTCATTACTCTCTCCACTTAATCGCTGCTCGCTCTGACCCCACGTGTCCAGCCGGCTCGAGCCTTTCCCACGAGCTGCCCCAATATCCAGGCTTTTAATTTTAAATGGGGATTTTATGCAAGGATAATCTCTTCCAGCAGCGGTGATTTCTGCCTGGGGAGGGAGGGTGGCTGGGTGGTGCCAGGGTCAGCGGTCCAGGAAGGTCTTCCACCACCTTCAAATATTCCTGAAACATTCCCAGTGGTCCTGACCGGAGTCTTCTGCCTCCCAACAGATGCAAATATTTGGGCATTTTTTGGGACAGGAGGAAATAAAGGAGCAGATTTAAGGAGCCCATATCCAGATGTGCATTTCTGTGATCAGCTGCCATCCAGGACCCACCTTCCTTCCAGGAACACAGGGTGCCTGTCACCCTAGCAGGATGCTCCCAAATTAAGCTGGGATGTGGAGCAGGGTGGTGCCAAGGTAGTGTTGGTGGAAATTCTTCCTTGCAGTGCTTCTGGGTGAGCAGCAACTCCTGGGAGCAGGTTGGGGAATCCCTAACCTGTCATACCTCCAGGATATCTGGATCCTGCATCCCTCCCCCACTATCCCCCGGGATATCTGGATCCTGCAACGGTGCCAAGAACAGCCAGGACCCGCATGGGCTCCACGCTGCACCTGAGGGACCTGCTGGAGCACCGGGAATAGCCAAATCCCTCTTCCCGGGTGAACAGCGCAGGGACGATCACACTCCCTGCAGGAATGGACCCTAAAACCCCGCTTTTCACCCCAAACTTGTTTCTATCCCTTACAGCTGGGTGAGCTGCTGCTGTGACAGCAGCACTGGGCGTGGGGACACGGATGCATGGGGAGACATGGATGCGTGGGGACGCGGGTGCTGGTGGAGGCATGGATGTAGGGAGACATGGATGCGTGGGGACGCGGGTGCTCGTGGCGGCATGGAAGCACGGAGAGAGACATGGATGCACGGGGACACGGGTGCTCGCGGGGACACCGGGTGCTCGCGGGGACACCGGGTGCTCGTGGCACCGCCTGAACCCAGCCGAGCCGAGGGCCGGGGGGAGGCGAGTTACAGGGGTGGGCGGCTGGGGGCGAACCCTCCCCGGCTGCATCACGGCGGGGACGAGCCCCCCGCGGCCGCCACCCGAACCATCCGCGCTCCCCGCGACGTTCCACCGCGGACCGCCGGGACCGAGGCGGGCACGAACTTCCCCGGGTAGGAGCTTTCCCGGACGCGACCCCGCAATGCCCCTGGATGCCGGTCCGCGGGGGCGGAAGGCGGAGGGGGTGCGATGCTCCCCGGGAAGGAAGGGGGGTGTCCCGGGGTCGCGCACTTACCACCTTGCCCAGCTCCATGGCGGGGGCTGCGGGGGTCGGTGCGGGCTCAGCGCGGCGCGGCGGCGGCGGCGCCCATGGCGGCGGCCCCGGGGGCGGCGGCGCTGGAAGGTTCTGCCGGGCAGAGGCGGCGGAGCGGGGCGG
>NW_016690288.1:146624-169720 GCF_001604755.1 Lepidothrix coronata
GCGCTCCCCCCGCCCCGCGCCGGGTGCGGGGCAGCGGCGGAAGGGGGGGGGGTGGAGGGAGGATGGACGGAGGGTGGGGAGGGAGGGGGGCTCCGCGCCCCCCCGGGGCAGCCGGTGCGAGCCTTGCCCGAGCCCTGCCCTCCTGCTCCGTGTCCTGCCCTCCTGCTCCGTGTCCTGCCCTCCTGCTCCATGTCCTGCCCTCTTGCTCCACGTCCTCCCCGCTGCCTGAGCCCTGCTTCATCCCCCGCCCGACCCCCGGCCCCACTGCCAGATCTGCTGCCCCATCGCTGCCCCCCTGCTCCATCCCGTGCCTCATTTCCTGCCCCACCTGCACCATCCTGCTCCACTACCTGCCCCACTGCCAGACCCCTTGCTCTACCCTGCCTGGCCTCCTGCTCCACTGACAGATCTGTTGTCCCATCCCTGTTCCCCTGCTCCATCATCCCTTGTCCCACCTGCACCCTCCTGCTCCATCAACCTGCCCCACTGACTGATCCCCTGCTTGACCTCCTGCCCCACTGTCAGATCCCTGTCTTACCCCCGTCTGACCCTCTACCCTGTGTAGATCCCTGCTCTACTCCCTGTCCCCTGCCCTACTCTCTGCCCCCTGCCCTACCCCTGTGTCTGCCCCCTGTTCCTGCCCCATCCCCTGTGCCACCTGCACCTCCTGCCCCACAGCCTGGACTCCCTGTCCCACTGCCAGGGATCTCTGTCTTATCCCTGTGTGACCTCCTACCCCTGTTTTTTCCCCCCAGCTCCATCTCCTGCCCCATCTCTGTGCCTGGGGGTGAAGCTACACTGGCAGGTCTGGCTGGGACCTGCTCAGGGTTCCCCCGCCCCAGAGCCCACTCGAATCTCGGTTCCAACAACAAAAGCAATTAAACCAGCGTGCTAACGAGCCCTGTGCCCGGAGCCAACCACTCACAGGCTCGCTGACCACCACGGCCACCTCACCACAGCACAGGCAAGCACCCAGGCAGGAGGATTTGAGTTTTTCCCAGCTCCTCCCTGTGCTCAAGGAACATTTTCCGACGGGAGGCACAAAAGAAACGCAAGCAATTCTCCTATCACTCCGTGAATCCCCCAAAAGCAACCCCAAAGCACCACCCGGCCCCTCGGCTGCGGCGGCGGAGACGCTTCAGAGCCCGGAGAACAAAGTGCTGCTGCGGGGCCGGCCCGGCCAACACGTTAATCCCTCGGGATTACTGCAGTCTAGTCACGGCTCAGCCACTTACTCCGGGATGGTGACTTGGCCTCTCTTAATGAGATAACAGGATCCCACATCCCCGAGGGAACAGAGAGCTGCCACCCCTGCGCTCTGCCAGCACCCAGCCCTGCACCCAGCCCTGCACCCAGCCCTGCACCCAGCCAGCTCATCCCAGCCTTGGGGCAGCTTTTAGGGCCAGACCAGGTCGTGTTTTCCTCAGGTGGCTGTTAAAGCCCCTGCTGAGACTCCTGGGATGGAGGGGTGGATGGAGCACCGCACTGCTCGCCTCAGGGCTCGTGGCTCATGGTTTTTTTGCTGGACCAAATGTGTTTTGCTGGACCAGATGGCTTCAAGCAGCAGCCAAATTCCTCTGGGAGCAGAGTCTGGAGGCTGGGAACGAGCCTGGGGCAGTGCTCTCGGGGCAGGTGCATTTCCTGATGGCAGGTACCCACCCTTTGTGGGGGGGACCTGCCCCTGTTGGGGGACCTGCCCCCGTCACAGGGACCTGCCCCATCAAGGGGACGGGGTCTGTGCCCTTCCCCCACTGAAGCCCCTTGGCGAGTGATTCCCAGCCATCCCAGCCGTGTTCTCCACATGGAAAGTGAGAGCTTGGATCCTCGCTGTGCAGCCCAGCCCCCAGCCCAGTGTTCCCCCTGGTTTAAAGGGATCCTGGAATTAATTAATTCCCCCTTAGCTGGGTTTAGCATCACTCTGAACCCGATGCTGTGACTGCTGCTGCCCTGGGATGTCCTGCAGGGGCAGTCCAGAATTCCCAGGGCACCATCTCCAGAGGCACCAAGAAGCCAGGCCACTGCTTCCAGAGGCCACAGCCCTGCAATTAGCACTTGGCAATCAGGTACTAAAAGCTCATTTGCATGAAGAAACCTTCAGGCAGGTATGCAAATAACACAGCCAAAAACAAAGAGCATCCTCTGGACCAAAACCAGTCCCTCCCACACACACAGGATGGATGGGACTTTCCCTATGATGCCACCTGCATGAAAAATAGCCTGTAAAATAATATCCAGGATCCATCCTTTATCTCTAGTTGCTGTAATGCCATTGGAACACGCCATGCCAGGCTGCCCACCTCCCACCCACAGGCTCTGAGCTCCCAGCATCCCTCCTTAATCCCCCAAATTAAGT
Organism: Lepidothrix coronata; assembly: GCF_001604755.1. Lineage (NCBI taxonomy): Eukaryota > Metazoa > Chordata > Aves > Passeriformes > Pipridae > Lepidothrix > Lepidothrix coronata. Next base: position 148,978 of record NW_016690288.1, read on the forward strand.
CAGCTCGTCATCATTAACCTTATTTTCCCAAATCAAGCTTTCAGAGCAGCTCTCCCTTGAACAAAGCACTCGGCTCAGGGGGGGAAGGTGGTTATTGTTGCCATGGAGGGGCTCCTGCAGACCCTGCAGAGCTGGGACATCCCAGTGTCTGAGGCCAGTTCCTCATGGATGAGCTGCCCCAACCAGCAAAGCCCAGAGTTTGGAGACCACCAGGAAGCACTTGGAACAAAAGCAGGGAACTCCAAATCCAGCTGGCTTCACAGCGTGGGAGGGGGCTTCAGTCAGGGGGCAAAAATAGAGCCAAGGCAGCTCTAGGAGAAAACAATTTTAGGAAGGTCCCCGGAGCAAAGGGAAACCACAATTCCCCACTGGCCAGCAAAGCTGGAAGCACCGAGCAGGGATAAAGCTCAGGAGGGGCTGGTGTGGCCTGTGAGGACACATCCCATCCAGGGATGCACTGTGGAAGGAATTTCCTTCTTGCTGTGGTTCACTGCACTGCTGTGAGGACACAGGGGTGAAGAGCCACTCCAGGCTCCACGGTGCTCCCAGGTTATTCCCAGGGGCTCCCGTGAAGAGCTGGGAATATACAGAGCATCCCACTTGGTGTGCAAACCCACACACTTCATCCCAGGCTCCAGCAACCCCCTCCAGGGCTGCATCCCATCCCAGAAATTTGGGATGAGCTTTCAGAGGCCCAGCCCTAGCAAGCCTCTCTGGAGTGAATGTGCTCCAGGTGGGATGGAGGGAATTAGGGGGATGCACTGATGGGGCTGCTGAACAACTACAGGGCATCACAGGCACTGCCTCCATTGGGGTAGGAAGGGACCTTTCCTGCAGGGAACAGCGAAGGCAAAGCAGGGGCTGCTCCCCTGGAGAACCAGGGAGGAGGCAGCCCCTCACTTCCCCTTGTCCCACGAGTGGCTTCATCCCCCTCTGGCTGATCCAGAGAGCTGGAGAGTTCCCTCCTCTCCCTCCAGCTGTCCTGAATCTCCTTGGGAACTTCACTCCAAGCCCCTTTTCTCCCCCCTGCCCCTCCATCCTCCTGCTCCATGACTCTCCTGCCAGATGCTGGCACAGTGCATGTGGTCGGGACCACGACGGATGAAGGAGGAAGAGACATCCATCATCTTCCCCACCCGCTGGAGGCTCTGCAAGCAGTTTTTAAACTCTGTTTCGGCAACTGCCTCCCATTAAAATGACAGAAATTAGGGTAAAATGTCTCGGCAAATGTGTCCTTTTGCCATCACAGCCCGGTGAGGCTCCTCGGAAACGCTCTCCCAGGCTTTGGCTTTTATTGCTTTTACATCCCTGACTTCTGCTGGAGCTCAGGGCAGGATGGAGTGGAAAACCTGGGCCGTGCTGCTCCAGGGAGCATTTACATGCCTCTCAAAGGTCTCCTTCCCTATTTTCCCCCTCCTTCTGTTCATTTTACCAGGTCTAAAAATACTCAGAAGCCTTTAAAACCCTCTTCCCCTGCAGCCGCCTCCCTCCTGGATGACTAATAATATCTGTTGCTCTCTCTTGATCTCTCTGTATTTCCCAAGTATTCCCCAAGGGAAGGAACCAAACTGGAGCTGTGCTCCCAACCCACCCCTGAGATCCACAGACTCCTAAATTTGTTTTCCTCAAGGAATGGCATTTTTTCCCAGCTTCTCGGGTGTAGGAGCAGTTTAAACCCACCTCCTCAGCTCACAGTAAATTACTCCTGCTCCATGGCTTAACTCTGCTCAGTGCTGCTGGAGCATCGTTCTGGTATGGGAGCTCCAGGATCCTGGGATTTTCGGAATAGCAGGTTCACTGGGAAAACCATCAGGCACTTAGAAAACTATTTATTGTCTGTTTTGCAGGTTTCAGCTCTTTCCAGCAGCTCTCCAGCCTTGGAGCACTCCCTTGGGGATGTGCTGTGGAGGCTGGATTAGGCTGGGTTTGATGTCTGGTCCTTGGAGTTGGATGAGCAGCACTGGCTGTGCAAGGAGCTTGGATTTTAGGAGAACAGGATGAATGCTGGGCATTGGGGGGGTATTTGGGATAGTGGGATTTGGAGGGAATCCCCACCTTGCTGTCACTGTTGGTGGCAATGGCTTTTTTTCCCACTAAACTGGGATGTTGGAACACTGTAACAGGGATCAGCTTTCCTGACCGATCCCCTGCACTGCTCCATGTCTTTCTGAAACAGAGCCAAGGCCTGTGCCAGGCACATTTCCCACTGCCAGCAGCACACCACAGATTAGTCAGGATCCAGGGATGGAGCAGCACTTGGCAGAAGCTGAAGGTGTGATGAGTTTCTCAGGACTCAGACTCTGCAGTACGGCCAAACCCCTTGGGGCTGATTCCACCTCATCACGATTTTCCACAGGGATCCAGCAACAACCAACCTTTGGAAATCCCTCACACTAACACTGGTGACGTAAAAAAAGTCCCCCAAACCATCATGGTCCTGCTGAACCAGCTGCTTTCTGCCCCAACCCTGTCCTGCACAGATGCAGATTTAAAAGGCATTTGGGTGCTGTGACACTTCTGGAAATCCCCCCTGCCCGGATAATGCCCAAATACCTTTGCAAATCTTGATTTAGGAAAAATATCCGCTCGGGAGCGGTGCTTAAAAAGCTCAAGGCCACTTTCAAATCCTTGTAATGCTGCAGTTTCCTGGGCATGTGAAAGCGAGAGGAAAAAGCAGATCAGGCTGAAGCAGGCACGGGGCCAGGGCTGGCGGCCGTGCCCAGGGCTGTGCTGGCACAGAGAGGGCGGGAGCAGGCAGGAGGAGGCAAGAGTGGGCAGGAGGAGGCAGAAAGAGGCAGGAGCAGCCACGAGCAGGCAGAAGGAGGCAGGAGTGGGCAGAAGGAGAGGCAGGCAGGAGAAGGCAGAAAGAAGCAGGAGCAGCCAGGAGTAGGCAGGAGTAGGCAGAAGCAGGCAGGAGCAGGCAGAGGAAGGCAGGAGTGGGCAGGAGTAGCCAGGAGCAGGCAGGAGGAGGCAGAAGGAGGCAGAGGCAGGCAGGAGAAGGCAGGAGCGGGGAGAAGTAGGCAGGAGCAAGCAGGAGGAGGCAGAAGGAGGCAGGAGCAAGCAGGAGGAGGCAGAAGGAGGCAGAGGCAGGCAGGAGAAGGCAGGGGTGGGCATGAGCAGGGAGGAGCAGGCAGGAGGAGGCAGGATTAGCCAAGGGGTTATTTCAGTGCTGAGCTCCCCCAGCTCCTCACCATGACTGGCCCAGCTGGGAGAGGAGCAGCCCCTCCACATGGCCCCGAGCAGGGGATCCATGAAGGGCTCCCAGGGCTCAGCACATGATCCCTGTGGGACACAGGGGTGTGGGTGAAACCGGCACCGCTGCCAGCCCGGGCTGTGGGCAGGGAGCCCAGCTCCATTATCCCCCTGCCTTTACAGGAAGCAGCTTGGTTGTGTTGTCAATATACAGATTTTCTTTAAAACAATCAAAAAGCAAACGCCGGGTCCACGGTGCCGCGATCGACCCTTTGGTATTTTTAGCTGCCGGTTCAATCCATCCCTGTCAGTGTAACAGCAACCACAGAGCCCCGTGGAACACGGCTCAGCGGGGCTGCTCCAAGGTGAGCACAGCTCAGGGAGCAGCAAGGCAATGCCAAAGGGATTAAAAATGCAAGAGGGAAAGAGAGAGGCGGGATAAGCAGCATCCCCTCCCCTCGCTGCTTCAGCCTCCTGCCAGGTAAATCCTCCCATCCAAACCTGGAGCAGTAAAGCTCCTCTTCTCCACCTAGGAAGTCATAGAAAGGGTGAGACTGAGCTGAGTGGTGCAGTGGATGGGCTGGAGGGAAGGGAGGGCATCCAGAGGGAGCTGGACAGGCTGGAGCAGTGGGTACATGGGAACCTCATGAGGTCCAACCAGGCCAAGGGCAAGGCCATGGACCTGGGTCAGGACAATCCCTGATACCAGCCCAGGCTGGGCAGGTCTGTGAGGCCACCAGAGGTCTGTGAGGATAAACACTCCCAGCATCTCTCTCCATCCATGGGGCCATTTACCCCCATCAAAGGCTCCCAAATTTGTCCTTTTCCACTTGCAGCCCCTCCATACCCTGGATCCACTGTTTCTGTAGTGATTCAGGGGATTCCACCACCAGTGATTCAGTAGATGGTTGATGGATGGATAGATGAGGGTGGAGATGGATGAATGGATGGATGGATGGAGGGGTGGATGGATGGATGGATGGAGGGGTGGATAAAGGGATGGAGAGCACCCTTTGGAGAAGGACTGGGGGATTCTGGTGGGTGACAAATGGGATGTGACCCAGCCATGTGCACTGGCAGCCCAGAAAGCCAAGTGTCTCCTGAGACCCCCCTGGAGCTGCCTCCAGCTCTGGGATCCTGGTACAGGACAATGGGGTTAAAATGAAGGTGGGATCAGGTTGGACATGGGGAAGAAATGTCAGACCAGGAGGGTGGTGAGGGGCTGGCACAGGTGAATCATGGCAGTGGGATGTAACCCTGCCCACCTAACCTCAGCCAATATCCACATGGACACTTGCTCAGCACTGCAGGTGTCCCGTGTCCCCTGCAGCCCCATCCATACTTCCAGGTTATCTGGGAATCCTCCTGTGATCCCCAGGCTGGCTCTTCCTCTGCACACACACAATGCAGGGCTGCAGTGTTGCTTCCTCCCTGTCAGCCTCGCTGACACCACCGAGACAAGGAAACCACCCAGGAGGAGGAAACAGGGTCAGCAAAGGTCACAGCCACACTGTGAACCCTCAGCTGGGCTCATCCTGCTGCTCCCTGGGCTGACAGGGGCCAGAGCTCTGCTGACACCCAGCTCCTTGCAAGCCCCAGAGGTCACAGGGATCAATGGCCTCAGCATCTTTCTCCATCTGTGGGGCCACTGACCCCCATAAACAGCCCCCAAATTCGTCCCCCCTTCTCTACTTGCAGCCCCTCCATATCTGGATCAGTGTCACCAGTGACTCAGAAGATGGTTGATAAGTCAGGGAATCCTAGAAATCCTAGTATGGTTTGGGTTTGAAGGGCCATCCAGTTCCACCCCAAGGGACACCTTCCACTAGCCCAGGTTGCTCCAAGCCTCGTCCAGCCTGGCTTTGAACACTTCCAGGGATGGGGCAGCCACAGCTTCTCTGGGCAACCTGTGCCAGGGCCTCCCCACCCTCACAGGGAAGAATTTCTCCCTAATATCCAATCCAAACCTACTCTCTTTCAGTTTGAAGCCATAAAACACGTCTCCACCCCTTTCCTTTTGAAGGTCTCAGATTTTGCCCTGGAGACTTTCACAAATGGGGAGCTGAGGCTTCACGTGGAGCACAGTGCCAAAATACCTTCACCATTTGCTCCCAGGTGCCTTCCTCCCTTTCCCAAAGCACAGGGAGCCCTGTTCCTTCTGGAACCTCCAAACCTCTTAGGTGATCCTTGAATTGCCCCATTTGAGGAATCACTTTAGTTATCTGCTTTTGTTTGCTCCTTGAATGGAGACCACAGATCTTGGCAATGCCACGTGTAATGCTCAGCTCAGTGCCCAGCCAAGGCATCTGTAACCACCTCCCAGGACCTTCCCACGCCTTCTCCTGAGCTTTATTTCCACACAAAGCCAGACAGGGGGGCAGGGAGCTGTGTGGATGCTCCAGTACAGGCACACACACCTCAGCACCCAGCCCAAAAGTGAACAGCTCTGGCACAGCCGTGCAATGAAGGGGCAACAAACTCTCTTGAGGTGAAACCACCGGATACAATAGGTTGGGAACTGCCACAGGACATGTTTTCCCTGTGGCCAGACCCCATCCCATGGGGCCAGGCCCCATCCCATGGGGCCAGACCCTGCCTGGAGCCTGAGCAGCAGTGCTGGGGCCGCCGAGGGAAGTGGATGCTGTGCCTGCCTCCTGATGGGCAGTGGCTGAGGTATTAATAGGAAATAGGCAACATATTTGCAGCCTGGGGACAATTTCCAGCCCAGGGACAGTTTCCAGCCTGGAGTATGTTCAGATTTAAGCTCCACATGGTCACAGGGAGAGGTCGGAGAGAAGTGGGCGATGCCAGCTCGAAGCATTGCTGCCTCCTCCCAGTGCTCCCAGAGGCTTGTCTGCTTGCTTTGGGGTCAGAGGTCACTTCCCAGCTCTCCAATCCCCGACCCTGACTGCCAAGCCCCCTGTCCACCTCCCTGTCTCCCAAGGAGCCACTTTCCAGAAGGGCTGTGGAGCCCTGGGCTCTGGAGAGCTGAAGGTTTGCCAAGGGGCAGAGGGTTGGCCTTGCTCCCAGCAGACCTGGTGGGATCAAGGAGCCCAGTTCAGTCCAGGGGCAAAGTGTTGGACCAAATGGATGTTCAAACGTCACAGATTCCCTGCTCAGCATCCCCTCACATGCATCAGTGCCAGGATGATCCCCTGTGGGTGAACCCCAAGGGCTGGAGCCCCTCTGCTCTGGAGCCAGGCTGGGAGAGCTGGGGGGGTTCACCTGGAGAAGAGAAGGCTCCAGGGACACCTGAGAGCCCCTTCCAGGGCCTAAAGGGGCTCCAGGAGAGCTGGAGAGGGACTTGGGATAAAGGGATGGAGGGACAGGACAAGGGGGAATGGCTTCAAACTGCCAGAGGGCAGGGTTGGATGGGATATTGGGAAGGAATTGTTGGCTGTGAGGGTGGGGAGGCCCTGGCACAGGTTGCCCAGAGAAGCTGTGGCTGCCCCATCCCTGGAAGTGTCCAAGGCCAGGTTGGATGGGGCTTGGAGCAACCTGGGCTGGTGGAAGGTGTCCCTGCCCATGGCAGGGGGTGGAACTGGATGAGCTTTAAGGTCCCTTCCATCCTAAACCATTCTGGGATTCTATGATACGGGGGTTCAAGCTCTCGTTGTGCTCTTTTAACAGTCCCAGCGGGCCACATCCCCGTGTCTGACACCTCTCCTGTGCCTGTGGCTGCTCCCGCTGCAGGTGATGCTCCCACAAAGAGCTCCCTGACTCTGCTGGGCTCAGAGCCCCTGGCACTCCGCCTGCCCACGGGGTGTGGGGAGCGCCCGGGGAGCCGGCAGGGCTGGAGCGGGATCTCCACCGGGACCGGGGTGGAGCCCGAGGTGGAAAAAACCCGGGAGCATAAAGGAAACTGTGTTTCATGTGTTGTCGCTGCCTGGCTGAGCTGAGCGACCAGGGGCCGAATCGCCGGCACGATTCCGTGCAACGGGCTGAGAGATCCCTTCCCGAGACCTAAATATTTGTTTTTCCTCTTTTTCCTTGTGTGGAAACAAACGCTCCCGGCGGGAGCGCTGCCAACACGCCCTTGGGCTCACCCAGCCCGAGGAGAAGGGCTGCACTGTCCTGCTCCTGCCGGGGGGAACCCAGAGCCTAAACCCGGTGGAAAACATGCCTGTGTCTCCTGGAAGGATGGGGAAAATGGAGGAGAGGCACTTGGAATAGGTAGAGGCTGCAAGAGGCAGGTCTGTCAGGAGCCCCTCTGGCGGCAGGAGATGCCCAAGCGTTGGGAGCTGCTGTTTCCCCGTGGAATGGGGGGCATCCCCCACGTGTGATGCCACAGGAATAGGGGCTGGGCTTGGGGTGTCAGGGGGCTGAACCTGCCACAATTCCACAGGGCAGAGGGAAAGGCAGCCCTGGGATTTCCACGGTGCTTCAGGAAATCGGAGGGTTTAATCTGAGAGGGAAATCTCTGCTCTCCACAACAAATCCCAGCCTGTGGAGCACACACAATGCTATTGCTGCCAACCACCCGATGCTGGGTGTGTGCCACTGTCAGAGAGGCACATGGGACACCAAAACAGGAGGAATCAGCTCCAAGAGACACTAAACACACCCAATTTCCTTCTTCTCCAGCAATTCAGCAGCTGTCAGACACTGCCAGGCTAGCCCAGCACAGGGGATCCTGGTCCTTGTGGTCCTCACCACCCCTGGGGCATCCTCCTGCCAGGGATAAGCTGTGCTGGGAGGTGACAGGGTTGGGTGGAGTGACACAGGGACAACGCTCCTGTGAGAGCTGGCAGGTGACAACCATCCTCTGGGACACAAAAGCCACAGGAATCAGAGTATCCTGGGTGAAGCTCATGGATGGCTGAGCCAGGCGCCAGCCCGAGGACTGTGGGAGCTGCACCCAGAGCTTCTGTGGAGAAAAATCTCCACGTTCCAATGGCATTCAGGGAATCAGGACTATTTTTTAAATGATTTTTGGATAAACAGCAAAAAATGGGCTAGAAATCTGCTGTTTGATATTGCCAGAAACAAACCAGAGAGCACCGAGCACGGTCCCTGTGCCAAAACCCAGTGAGGCACAGAGAAACAAATCCATGTGAGGAGAATCCCTGGGAATTTGCACGATGCTGTTTCCTGCAGGAAGAGCATTTTGCCCCCAGGCACCGGGAATACAGGCAGGGAGAAGCAAACATCCAGGTACAGGAGCACCCAGGCTGTGGGAGCACCCAGGGATGCTTTGTGGTGCTGCAGAAGGAGCTGAGCATCTCCTTATCCTCCAGGGCTGGGAAAGATGGAAATACCCAGGGGAAGAAGCAGCAGGAACTCTCACCATGGCTACACACACTGCTCATGGGATGTTGCTTCTTTCCCCAAGCAGCAATCACAGCTCTTCTTGCTGCAGAGGGAAAGAAACAATCCCTTGGAGGTGCTGGGATTGGGTATCCACAATTTGCTTGTTATCAGAAGAAAGGAGCTCACAGAGTTCACCCCACCCAACAGAGATTACAGTTCTTGGCATTCCCACAATGTGAAAAATCTCTCTCCCCTGCTGATGGGAAGAGAAGCTGGACTGCAGCTGCTCCCAGAGTTGGTGAACGCAGCAGAAAGGGAGAAAAAAGGGTTAAAATAATAACAGATGGAACAGGGACACCCTGGCTAATTGTCATTTCCATGCAATGGCTGATTAGAAGAATTGGTTCAGATTTGATCCCAGATTTCTTTTTCCCAGGTATGGCCCATTCCCAGCTCACACAGGCACAGGGTGCTGGTGCACACATGTGGATCCATGAGGGCCAACTGACAAGTGGCAGCAGGGACCCCAAATGGTCCTGTGCCACAAAAACTCTCAGAAGGGGAGACTGCAGCCAGGGTATGCCCCCAAATGGTATCCAAGTGTTAAGGGATTAATGGAGAAGTCTTGAGGTGACACAGTTAATTATACCCCGCTCCCATGGGAGAGAGGAGCCGACCCTGGGATACTGTGGATGCTGTGCCAGGGCAGCTCTGCCCATGTGTCCCTGCCCCCTCTTGGCACCTCAGCCAAAATCCCAGATAATTTTAAGGGGCTGGAAACCACAGGTCTTGTCCAACAATTCCTCCTCTTCTCTTTGCTCCAGTTTATCTCTGTGGTCGTCAAAGCTTCGCTTCCCTCCCCGTGGGTAGAAATTGAGGAATATTTAGTCTGAGCTCTTTGCCCACCACCCAGAAGCTTTGGCAGGTACCTGGTTGCTCCTCCACCCCTCAGACATTAATAATTCCTGCACCTTTGGCTGGCACTCCGGGTGCTCTCCCACCAAACCAGCCGTGCCAAGGGGTGAAATCTGGGGGCTACGGAACACCCAGGCAGGGCTGACAGACCCCATTCCCTGGGAAAACCATCCTGAGGAGGCTCAGCAGCTGGTGTGAGGGCACTGGGAATAAGGCAAAGGAGAAAGAAGACCCAATGTGGACGGAAAAAATGCAGGAGATGGTTCCCAGCTCAGCGCCTGCGGCAATGGGGCTCTTCAAATTTGGACATCTCAGCTAAAAAAATAATCAATGTGGAATGCAGGGAAAGAACAGCCCTATTTCGAGCTGCGACTCCTCCCTGTGTGCTTGGCCTCCCAGACGACTCAGAAACTCAAGGCACTTCTTCCTGAGCTATAAAAAGAGCTGGAGTGGGACTGCAAGAGCTGGGAAGACAAACAAGGGAGTAGCGTGTCCTCCTGCTGAGGGCAGGAGAGGGGTGAAACCAGGAGAAGGTCTTGCTCAACCCACCTTTGGAGGTGCCCCCAGGGAGGGAGGGCGGGCTGGCAGGAATTCCAGGCTGGATCCCACCCACTGAAATGTTGGCTGTGCAGTGTCCCAGGGCATCCCACCAACTCCCAACACCTCCTGTGTGAGGAGGTGAAGGTCCAGGATCCACCCCACCCATCACCCCAACACAAGCCTGTGCTTGGGGGGCTCACCACAGGTACCACGGAGAGCAGGGACAGGGCACGGAGGGTCCCCCAGGATCACGGGGAGGAAGGAGCCTCACCAAAAAGCAGCTCCCCATTCCCAGGCTGGTGAAAGGATTAACAGCCTCACCCAACACCTCCTCCACACATCCCAGCAGGACACGATGGACTGGGCGAGTTCCAGGGGACCATAAAATTCAGCAGGCTCAGGAATACCCACCTTTGCCCTCTCCAGACAAGTATTTACCTCAGTGGAAGCAGCCAAACCTTGCTGACTGTCGGAACATTTTGTTCCCGTTTGTGAAGTGCACAAAACATTCCTGGCTGGAAAAACACCACCAGGTCACAGACTGGGAATGGCTCCACCAGGAGAGATGAGTTATTCAATGGTTTCATTGACTTAGTGCAGAAGGTGCATCTCTTCTGGGGGAGCCATTCCCACCTACACTGACTTCTTCAACACCGAGGAAGTCAAAGTCTTGCCTTGCCTCCACTTCAGTGTCGCCTTGAGGCCTTGGAAAATCTCCACACACACAACTGGTGCTGTGGGACTTTCCTCCTGAGCAGTTCCAAGGGTTGAGCTGGACTGGGTGGTCCACAAGGAGCAACCTGAAGATGGCAGGCTTGGTGACACAGCTCAGGCCAAAAAGAAAAACTGACAGGACAAGGCGACATCTCCTCAAGCTGCTCCAGGGGAGGGTCAGGTTCGACATCAGGAGGAATTTCTTCACAGAAAGGGTGTTCAGGCACTGGAAGGGGCTGCCCAGGGAGGTGGTGGAGTGCCCATCCCTGGAAGTGTCCAAGGAAGGACTGGATGTGGCACTCGGTGCTCTGGGTGGTGATCGGTCACAGGCTGGACTCGATGATCTTGGAGGTCTTTCCCGATCCAAATGATCCTGTGATTCTGCAGTGCCCATGGATCAGCAAGCACAATGTGACCTGCTGCCAAGCCCATGGAGAGGCTGGAGTGCTGATCCCTGCTTTATTCAGTGGGATGCAGAGGTTGCATTTAGCCCACACCTGGACGAACAGTGGCTTCCCCAGGATCAGCTTGGGGATCTGAGGGTCACATCTGGCTTGTGCAGAAGATGCCAATTGCTGTGTGCAACAATTCCCAGAGCCCTCTGTGCCCAGATGCCTGATCCTGGAGGAAGGAGTCCCTGCCCATGGCAGGGGGCTGGGACTAGATGAACTTTAAAGGTCCTCCAGGCTAAACCCACTGTTTAAAACACCCTCTCAGCACACGGAGCTGCCTCTTGTCACCGGAGAATTTCAATCTCTTCTTTGGTGGGACATTTCTCCAGCTTGCCAAGCCTCACATCAATGGGGAGCAGGTCTGAGGGTTGGCTGCAGTCCTGGTTGGTGGTGTGGCATGAGGATGGGCTCAGCTTTGTGGGGCTGCTGCAGCCTCTGGCCCTGGCCATGGCTTCCAACAACATCTTCAGGCCAGCACAGAGGGTGCTTTTACACAATCCCAGTCCCCACCACAGGCTGGTCTGGGTGTGTCCATCAGCTGTGTCCTGGAGCCTGTGTCCTCCACGAACCTCAGCACTCACTCACTGATCCCCTCCTGCCCCTTGGCCATGCTGGTTTGGTGCTCCCACCAGCAGGTGCCTTTGTATCCTCTGTTTCCACCAACGCACCATTCCGGTGGCTGGAAAAGTTGTGGCCTGTGGAATCAGGCAGCTCCAGAGCTCCTCCAGCTTTATTCATCTCCTAGGGAGGTTGCCAGGCCTGGTTTGATGACTCGGTCATGAAACTCAGGTAGTGAGGGGGACCAGGTTGCCCAAATGTGCCATAGTTGAGTCTTGAGCTGGAGAAGACCCTTTGTACTTGGCTGTGGAGCAAACTAACAAAACCCTGCTGAGCTGTGGATGTTTTATTCCAGGACTTCCATAATTTAGATGCTATTTTTACCTAGTCTGACTGGTGGCCAGCTCCATGTGATGACAATAAATCCCAATTTAACGCCATCAGCCTGTGCCCTTCCCGGGCGGGTGTTTGGTCCTGCCACCCCAAGTGCTGACCCAAAGGCTGGTGGCAGCTGGGTTTCTGTTCCCAGGGGCTTTCCAGTGGTCCAGCATTCCCTGCCTGGATTTCTCTGACCTTCACCTCTTTGCCAAGTGACCCGAGTCCTGCTGGGGCAGCACAGCTCCTCGGCCCTCACTGCTGTGCCAGTGGAGGGCACGTCAAATGCTCTCCATGCAGGCAAGAGGGAGAAACAGCTTCTCTCACCAGGGCCAGACTGGAGATCTGCTGCTTATTGTTATAATTTGTCTGTTTTATTGGAATAAAAGACGGATGAGAGCAGCTCAACGCTCTGGAGAGAGCACATGGCATTGTGGTTTATTTTAATTAGCACATGCTTGCTGGAAAATCGTGTTTTCCAGTCATCGTGTTCACATGGAAGTGAACAGGAATACAGGGTTTTGTAATGATGTTGCAAGGTGCTCATGCCAGAACACCAGGGACACCCAGGAATTGTCCCTCCTCCTCCTGAGAGCCCAGAAAATGGGATGTAATGAGTGTGGAGACCTCAGCAGTCGTGGTACACTGGGACTCTTAAAAGAGCACAGGGAAAGTTTGAACTCACACAGCACAGAATCCCAGAAAAAATCATAGAATCCTAGAAATCCCAGAATGGCTTGGGTTTGAAGGGACCTTAAAGTTCATCCAATTCCAACCACCCTGCCATGGGCAGGGACACCTCCCACTAGCCCAGGTTGCTCCAAGCTCTGGGCTTGGACACTTCCAGGGATGGGGCAGCCACAGCTTCCCTGGGCAACCTGTGCCAGGGCCTCCCCACCCTCCCAGGGGAGAATTTCTTCCCAATATCCCATCTATCCCTGCTCTCTGGCAGTTTGAAGCCATTCCCCCTTGTCCTGTCCCTCCATCCTTGTCCCCAGTCCCTCTCCAGCTCTCCTGGAGCCCCTTTAGGCCCTGGAAGGGGCTCTCAGGTCTCCCTGGAGCCTTCTTTTCTCCAAGTGATCCTCCCCATCTCTCCCAGCCTGGCTACAGAGCAAAGGGGCTCCAGCCCTGGGAGCATCTTTGTGGCCTCCTCTGGACTTGCTCTGAACTTCCACCTCTGGAAGTGTCCAAGGCCAGGTTGGATGGGGCTTGGAGCAACCTGGGCTAGTGGAAGGTGTCCCTGCCCATGGCAGGGGGTGGCACGAGATGACCTTAAAAGGCCCCTTCCAACTGAACCCACTCTGTGAGTCCATAATAAAGTACTAAATGTCTGTATATGCCTTTGAGAAAACAAGTGAGAAATAATTCCCCTCTAGCCTGTGGAGCTGGGATCACTTTCCCTGCCCTGCAATTAGCCCGGAACACACACAATGTATAATTAGTCTCTCTGTGGGCTGGGACTTGCACATCCGGGCTCAAACACCGGCTGTGCTCCTGCTCCCGCTGCCACCCGGGGAACAGCCTGTCCCCAGGAAGTTTCCTCACTTGGTGACTGTGCAAAATCAATCAGCCAAGCTGGTGGCAGGGCTGAGGGCCAGGATCCAGCCCTTCCTCCAGCCCTGGGCTGCTGTGGGACCGGGTTCAGAGGGGCCGGAGCCAGCGGTGGGCGATGGGGTGAGGGTGGGCACTGAATTTGTGTCCTGGGGCTTGTGCTGCAGTGCCATGTGCCAGATGGTGCCAGACAGGACGAGGGTGGGCACGGAATTTGGGTGCCATGGGCCGAGTGGTGCCGGAGCAGGCGATGCTCAGCCCGGCCCGTGTCGCACCCACGGGATGAGGCACCAGCAGCTGCAACGGGCACCTTCTCCTCATCCTTGGTTTCTCAATCTTCAGGCAAAATTGTCCCTCCGACACCTCCAGCCCCTGTCCAAAGGTATTTTCCCCCGGGAGGGCAAAGCTGGGATGTGCCACCCTCTCCTCGTGGCAGGTGCCCACATCCTAATGTCCCTTCCCCACTGTTTTCCCTGGGCTCAGGGGTCACGGCCGGTGCTGGTGGAGGGGATCACACTCACTGCAGAGTCCTCTCATTGGGAATTTGTTAAAACCCCCTGCCTTCCTGGCTGTTTCTCCCCAAATTTTCAGGAGGATGGAGTTAAACAGGATGAATTTCAGGGAGAGCCCCCCCTGCACCCTCAGCACAGGACACTCGGTGGGCAGCACGTGCCAAGCAAGGGGCAAAGGGGTTTTGGGGCAGCAACACCCCCATCATCCCTGTCTTCCCACTCAGCCTCTGGTGTGACTCAAGACAAGGTCCCCCCTTGTCACTTGGTGGTCCAAAACCATCACATTCCCAGCTGGACCAGCCCCAAACTTATTCAGCATCAAACCTATTCGCCCTCCTGAGGCTCAGCCGCTCCTGGAGTCCATCCCCACATTAAAAATCTCAGCTATTTCTGCATCTATCTAAAAAAAAACCCCAAACCCCTCCACCCCAGCTTGCACTAACGAGAAAAGCAGCCCCCAATCTGGTACAAGACAAATTATTTTCTTTCCCTGGGGATGGAAACAAGTTCCTAAGAGGGACTCGCTGAAAAGACACGAGATGACTCATTTCTTCAGCGCCGAAGCTGCACTCAACCCCCAGCACCTCTAATTCCCATCAAAAGCCAGGAGACCGAAAGCACGGGGGGGGGGGTTCACACAGCACAAAGCCCAGGAGCTCCTTTTCCTGGAGATGAAAGAGCCATGAATTAATCCCCTGTATCACCTACTCCCCCAGGATGGGCTCAGCTGCCTCCAGCCCTCGCTCCCCGCAGCCAGGAGCTATTTTTTCCCGTTCTCGCCAGTGTCAATATGTTTCTTTAAATATCTTTTTGGAGAGGCTGTATATATATAGCCCCACTCTGGTGCTTTGAAAGGAGCCTCATTTCCTGTGTAAGAACTGAAGTTCTTGGCAAAAGCTGCCTCAGGCTGCAGCATCCGAACCACAAGAATTGTTTTTTTTTCAGTAGTAAAATGGTATTTCCTCCACGACTGAGAGCTGGACTGAGCTGGGTCAGGTCTGAAACCAGCGGGGCTGCTGTGGGTGGGACATACAGGGCCATATTCCCAATGATATAAATGACAGGAGAAAGGGATTAATTGCATTAGTGGGCCTGCAAAGATGCCTGGAAATGGCACAGCCCATGGCAGGGACAGGATGGGCACAAAGCTGATTTTAACCTGCACTTGGCTGTGAGAAAGTTTGGTTCTCACATGAAAAGGATTTATTAACCAATATCAGGGCAGGAAAAAGAAATCCATTTCACCTGCACCTGATACTTTTTCTCCTTCTTTTGCATCGTCTCTCGGTTCCTGACTTTTGAGAGGGCTCCTCCAGCAGCAAAGCAGGATGGAAAACAGCTTTGCAGTCCCTGAGGGATTGCTCACGAATACCCAGGACCTTAAAAACCATCAGAGGGGAGATGTAGCACCAGCTGTGCCCTGCCAGGAACGTGTCACACCTTCCCACCAGGAATTCCTGAGCTGGAGGATCTGACACCTCCAGCACCACCTCGGGGACTCTGATGGCAGGAGTGGGGATGCAGCCAGAACAACAATCACCTTCTGCTGCAAATATGTCTTTCCAGGGACATTTCTGAGTCATAAATGGCTTTTATTGCTGCACACAGTCCTAAGGACTCAGCGTGAAAATGTGCCAGAGCTGGTGGTGGCTGTGGCAGCCCAAGTGTTCCCTGATTTCCTTTGCTTCTCCATGACTTTCCCAGAAGCAGCCAAAGAGGCTGAAGTGCAAGTTTTTTAGATTTTCTGCAGGAATTTTAAAGAAGTGTCTTCTCCCAGAGCTCACACCATGAGGACAGATCACCCTTGGGACTGTCCCCGTGGCACAGGGACGTGCTGGGCACGCAGCCACATCTCCTGGCACAAAGCCCCAGCAGCCACGAGCTCTGGGGGACAAACATGGAATTTCTGTCCCCTTCCACAACCCCAGGCACTGTCTGCACGTCATGTCCTCCTCCCTGGGACCTCTGGACAGGGCACTGCAGTGGTGTGGGACAAGATGGATCCTGATGGAGCACGGCCGGGCACTGGAGCAGCGCCTGGGTCAGGGGAGACAGGGAGAGTTGTGCTGGTGGCTCTGCAGCCCAGGAGATGACAACACACCACCACAACGTGCTGCTTCCCTTCCACCCCGAAGCCACAGGGGTGGGGACAAGGACTGGAGCTCAGTGCACTCCAAGGGCACTTCCCTCATCTTCGCTGTCCAAGCACTTCGGCCTCTCTCCAGTTTCACCAAAGAGGGAAAGGGATGAGCAGGAACAGCTGAGCTGGGCAGGAAGGAGACCTTCCCACCCCTCCAGCTTTCCAGGGGCCAGCTGGTGCTTGGGAATGCCACACAGCACCTTTGGGAATATGCAATTCCACCTGCACTGATGCCTTGCTGGCCACGTCCCAGCTGGGAATGAAGGGAAATATCCCATGGCAGCCCAAAACAGGAGGGAAGGAGCAGCACAGCCTGGGAGCATCCTCTCTGTCCTGCTGAAGTCCTTCATCCTTCTGACTCCATTTTGACCTTCAAGACCTCGGCTCATCTAACATCTGGTCTTTGCCAACCAGCCAAGCCCAGAAGGAATTCCTCTCCTTGGCACCATCGTGGCACAAGGATGTCTGCTGGGGGCAACTGCAGTGAGGAAAGAGGAGGGACAGCCAAGGAGGGAAGATCCCAATGCCCCAACCTAAACAAGGAAGATCTTCCTTACAGAGCTCCAACACCAGGACATGCCCCTCAATCCAGCCAGGAGAACTTGGAGGGGATGCAAACATCAGACACCACAGGAAATAAAAATATTTATCTTAAAATATGGCAGAATTTTCACTTTTGGTGGGTTTTCTCCTCCCTCGGAGACCTTTGCTCTGCCCAAAGAGTTACTGGATCATGGCTGGGGCGATGAGTGGTGGTGAATCATCAGAAAAAAGGGGGACAGTTGTTGCAACACTCGTCCCCTCATGGCAGGGCTGGACCCTGAACTGCAGGATTTGGTGTCCCTGTTGCTCAACTTCCCATGAAAACTGCCGGCATTGATGGGAAAGGACAAGGGGAGCCCCTGAGTGTGTCCACAGCTCTCCCTGAGCTGCTCCCACCCAGGAGGCAGCAAGGACAGCACCACAGGGACACCACGGTGGGACATGTCCTCAGGGTTCTCCCATTTGCATTCCCAGGAAAACTGAGACACTTGACCAGCTGGGGGAGAAGAAAAGAAGCCACCAGGAAATTTATTCCCATTTGTCCCCAACAGATGGATGTTGTCAGGGCAGAGACGTCGTGCAACGTGACGTCCACCATGGAAAGTCCCACCACCACGGAAGGTCTCACCACTTTGGGAACATCCCTCCACCTTGGGAGGTCTCACCACCTTGGGAACATCCCTCCACCTTGGGAGGTCTCACCACCTTGGGAACATCCCTCCACCTTGGGAACATCCCACCACCAGAGCTTCCCACCACCACAGAAGCATCCCACCATCACGGAAGCTTACCACCACCACCAGAGCTTCCCATCACCATGGAAGCATCACAGCACCATGGAACCATCCCACCATCATGGAAGCATCTCACCACCTTGGGAACATCCCACCACCTTGGGAACATCCCATCACCAGAGCTTCCCATCACCATGGAAGCTTCCCACCACTATGGAACCACCTCACCACCAGAGTTTCCCACCACCTTGGAAGCTTCCCACCACCACAAGAGCATCCCACCACCATGGAACCATCCCACCACCATGGAAGCGTTTCCACCACCACAATGTCCCACTGCCATAAGAGCATCCCACCACCACAACCTCCTTGGAAACATGCCACCACCAGAGCTTCCCAACACCACGAGAGCTTCCCACCACCACACGAGTGTCCCACTACCGGAACATTCCACCACCATAAGAGCATCCAACCACCACAGTGTCCCACCACCACCAGAGCTTCTCA
Source organism: Lepidothrix coronata (assembly GCF_001604755.1). Classification (NCBI taxonomy): domain Eukaryota; kingdom Metazoa; phylum Chordata; class Aves; order Passeriformes; family Pipridae; genus Lepidothrix; species Lepidothrix coronata. The sequence goes on from NW_016690288.1 coordinate 166,961, forward strand.
CCACCACACCTCACCTCACCACTACTGGGGTGTCCCACCACCACCCGAGCTTTGTAGGGTGCTCACACCCCATAAATCGGGTGTTCCCAACCCAAGCAAGTGTTCCTCAGGCTCCCCAAAAGTCCCCTTGGACTCAGTTTCTGCCTGTTTGGGCTGTTTTAGCCCAAAATAGGCTTTGTGGTTTGGAGTGGAGGAGGGAAGGAGTCTGTACACGCAGAAACACGGGTAAAAAATCTTCATTTTAAAGCCATTTAACAGCTGAAACTTTTCTTAGGAAAAGTCACTTTCGAAAAGAAAAAAACCCAAACCCACAAAGTTGCTCTAAAAAAACCTCTGAAAGAAGAAGTTGGACAAAAGCTGGATGACCAAGACCTAAGGGGTGCCTGGCAAGTTCCCTAAACTGGAGAGAAAGAGAGAATTACCCAAAAACAAGGGGGGGGGATAAAAAATGGAGCGAGAAAGGGAATTGCATGGAGCTGAAGCAGAGAAGAAGGAAAAGCCAGGCAGGGACACGCTGATTAGTCTGGGAATCTGATGGGGAAGATGAAATTCAGCTCGTGGGGATGTGGGGAGAGGTGGTGGGGGCCCAGTTCAGCCCTTCCCAGGGAGCAGCAGCTCTTGGGAAACCCATGGGAACTCCAGACATCTCATGGCTGATCCAAGGAGCTGGAAGGCTCCATGTGCAAACCAGTCCCACTTCAGCACTCTGGATAAATAATGGATTTCTGAGGTAACCTGAGCAGAGCCCTGTGAGTGATCCCTGTCCAGCCTCACACCCTGCTGGGTTTTCTTCCTGCAAAACCCCCTCAGAGCCGATCCTTGGGCTTTAGTTTCATCCCCCATGTGCTGTTCCCACTCTGGGCTCATCCAGGTCTGATCCCACTGGTCCTGCCTCAGTTTCCCTTCCTCTCCCACCAGTACTTTCCATCCCTGGACACGGAGCAGGGCTGAGGTGTCCCCGTCTCCTCCTGCTGCCATCCCTCCCTCTCCACCCTCCCCAAGCTTTGTCCAGGCTTCCCAGCATGTCCTTTCCCCAACCCATCACTTTTTCCCCCCAAAGCACCCCTGCTGCCCCCCCAGCTCTGCTGCCACCTTCCCCTCCCTGTGGGACACCTAAAACCTGGGTGATGAGTGGGAAGGCCCCATCTGGACACTCTGGATGCTGCTGAGGAGCAAACTCCATCTGCTTTTCAACACATTGGTTCCTCTTCCTGGGAGCCACACACAGGGACAGCCCCTGTCCGCTGCCCCCGAGTGGCACCAGAGCTCTCTGGGAGGACCCAGCGGGGTGTGGCAGATCCCACTGGTCACAGAGCCACTCCACGTCCCCACAGCCAGCGGACACAGAGGCTGTGTGTCCCCAGGGCGGCTCCAAGGACAGGGTGGCACCGGCCTGGGCACAATGCCCGGCTGTGGCTGGGCTCAGCGTCCCCACCCCGGTGTCCAGGCCAGCGGGTGAGTGTCCCCAGCACCGCTGGTGGGGACTCTGGGCTGAGCAGCCTCTGCTGGGCTGGGGGTCCATCCCCGCGATGTCCCCAGGCTGCCCCGGGCTCAGCCACAGCATCCCGAGAGTTCCCGTCGCTGTCCCGCCATGGTGACCCACTGCCCCCCTGATGGGCGGGGCCGGGCGGCCACACCCACCCCGCCAATCTGCAGCCACCTGAGGCAGCCACGCCCACCGGAGCCCACCCAGCTCACCTGGGAGGGACACGCCCACTCACAGAAGCTCCACCCCCTTCCCAAAACTATGCCCAGTTGTGCCAACACCTGGGTTACCTGGCAGGTAACCCAAGCTGGCCCCGCCCCCTGCTCACCTGGGCTGGCTCCGCCCACTCCGATAAGCCGCGCCCACCTGTGATAACTCCGCCCACTCGGCCAAGCCCCGCCCCTTGAGCAAACTTAAGGTACCTGTCAGGCCACGCCCTTGAACACAGACCACGCCCCCTCTCCAGCCACGCCCCCTGGAGCTTCACCACGCACCCCCCGCCCGTCCGCATCCCCCGCCCCGCCCGCACCTGGGCGCGCTCGAAGCTCTCCCGCTCCGCCTCCAGGCCGCCGCCGCCGCCCGCCCGCCGGCTCAGCACTTTGGGCAGCGGGTTGGCCACCTGCTTCATGGTGCTGCTCACGCGGTCCATGGCGGCCCCGGCCCCGCCGCCGCCCCGGCCCCGCTCCGCGCCGCCGCTGCGCGGGCTCCGCGCCATTGGCCCGCCCACCTGCCACTCACCGCGGGGCACGCCCCCACCGGCACCTCCCGCGCCCCGCCGGTCCCGCCCATCGCCCCGCCTCCTGACTATCATTGGTGAGTTGCGCTGCCACTCAGGAGGGGCCACGGGCACTCTCCAAGCTCATTGGTGCAGCTGGACGCCACTCAATGCCAGGTCCCGCCCCTCTGAGAGCGCTCCGCCCTCCGCCCCGCCTATATTGCTTAAACGGCTGTGGCCACGCCCCCGCGCCGTTCCCTTCTATGATTGGTCCTTGTGCCTGCCGCTCGCCCCGCGCGGCCCCGCCCCTGCCCCGCCCGTGCGCGGCGCCCCCTGGCGGCGGTGGGCGGGGGCTCTGAGGGGCCGCTCGGTACCGGCCCGGCCCGGACGGGCCGGGGTGGACCGGGATGATCGGGACGGGCTCGGCCGGGCCCAGGACACCCCCGCGGAGTTCTTCGGGCACAGGGGGTTCGGGAGCCGCTGCCGAAGGGCTCTGAGCCGCGGCTGAGCCCTCCGGGTCCGCAGGCCGTGGGGGGTCCCACAGGCCGTGCATGCGGCC
>NW_016690288.1:169972-191162 GCF_001604755.1 Lepidothrix coronata
GGCTTGGAGCAACCTGGGCTATTGAAGGTGTCCCTGCCCATGGCAGGGGGTGGAACTGGATGAGCTTTAAGGTCCCTTCCGAGCCAAACCATTCCATGATTCTGTGGTTCTCTCAGCCTGGTGAATTGCTGGACTCTGGCTGGCTCCTGTTGTTTTTGACCAGGAATCCCATCCCACTCCAGAGGTGAATTTCCCACTTGGAACATTTCTGCAAAATTGGGACAAATCAGTATTTCTGTGAAGAGACTGAAAGCCCTGAGTCTGCTCCCAAATGAGTCCCCAGAGATGGTGAAGGGGCTGTGCTGGGGTGGTGCCAGCTGGGTTCCTGCATCCTTAAAAATGTGTCTTTGCTCCAGGTGGGGAGGAGCTGTGGAAAACCCTGCCAGGGAGATGGGGCAATCTGGGAGCAGCTGTTTGGAATGTGAGCCGTCAGGAACTCTTGTGCAAGCAATTAGCCCAACAGAACTCTTTTCTTGTGGCTTATTTTTCATCTGAAATCGTTACCACACCGGGACCCTCCTGGCGCTGCCCGGCGGGGTGTGGGATGGGCTGTTTGCATCCCGGACCTTCCCGCTCCCTGTGTCTGGGATATCAGATCCCAGCTGCTGGGAAATGGCCTGCATGGAGCAGCGAGGCCGTTTCTCCCACCCCAAACTGTCTGGACTCCCTGTCTGCCCTCTCCCTAATGCACTGTCTGGAAAGCTGCCTCCTTCCTTGGGGCTGCTCCCAGGGGAGGCTTGATGGGCTTAATTCAGCTACTATTGCAGCAAGGTGATTAATAATTGAAGAAATGAAGTCATTGCTGAGTAGAGATGGAGGAAAGGAGGGCATTGGACAAAGGACAGTGAGGGCTTTGTGATCTGGACCTCTCCCACCCTCTGCCCAGCACGGAGCATCCTGCCCCTGAACCACACAGTGAGGGACCACGAGGCTTAGACCTGTCTTAGCTGCCCCCTCTTGCTGAAGAGCAGAGTCACATCCTCCTCCTCCCTGTCCAGGGCTCAGAGCCTACTTTGGGACCTGGGCAGGAGCAGAGGAGGGCACCTGGATGTTTCTCCCAGCTGCTCCTGCCGCCTCCAGGAAGGGGCTGGAACAGGATGGAGCCGGGATCCAGCCCATGGGCTGCAGGTCAGAACCCCCTGGGCTGGCCCAGTCCATGCAGTGTCTCTGCTGGAATGTGCTGTGAGGCTCTGCAGGGATTTGGGGGTTTTCCAGTGGGAGAGGGTGCCTTTTTTCCAAGCACTGAGAGAGGGGAAGACACGGAGCTGTTTCTGTGGGGGTCTGTTCCTCTGCCTCAGGTTCCACCCGGAGATGATGGGGAAGGGCTGGAAGTGAGCAGGGTGGAGGTGGGGTGGGCTCTGCTCTTCTCCCCCAGTAGCAGGTCCTTTTTGGAAGCCGTGGCTGGGGTTCACCTGCTCTGGTGCTCTGTCCTCACTCCTGCCCAGGAGGCTGAACTGGAGGGTGATGGCAGAGCCCCTCGTGGGGGTGTCTGGCCTGTGTGGGGACATTGTCTTCCCCAGTGCCACCCACTGGCACATTCCTGGGGCAGGAGGGTCTGGCTTGGGCTCGGGAGCATGGTCACCTTCCTTGCTTCCATTAGCTCCCTGGATTGTCTCACCTGAGTATCCTGTGCAGGATGGAGACCATGGAGAGGACACTGGGCAGCCCAGTGCTCTGCAGAGTGTGACACCCCTCAGGTGCTGCCTCAGGCTGGGCAGGGGGCATCCTTCATGCCCTGAGGCTCCCGTGCACAGCTCCTGCTCCACCAGGACAGCCTCAGAAAGAACCTGCAGCCACAGGGAAGGAGAAGTGGCAGGAGAGGGGCCAGAAGGGACTGCAGTGGCTTCGGGCCCTGCCCAGAGCTCAGGGATGCTCTTTTCCCAAGGACTGGGAGCTAAAGGCTCCTTTTCCAACCCCCTCCCCAGCCAGAGCCGGGAGAGTCCCAGGGTGCTGCTGGGACTGGCCTGGGCTCAGGGAGAGCACAGACCCCCCTTGTTCCAGCAGGAAAACAGAGGCACAGAGAGTTCCACAGTCCTCCCTCTGTTATCCCGCTGGCTGTGCCAGGGCACAGGGCTTTGAGCTAAGATCCTGCTCCTTTCCCCCTCCAGAGGTGGGGAAAAATGGATCCCCTTCAGATATGGATCCCAAATCCCTTCAGCAGCCCCTTTGGACACCCCAAGGCACAATGTCCTGATCCCACCCCAGCAGACCCCCTGTCCCTAGGGGGGCACATCTGGAAAGCCCCTCAGGGAGGGCAGTGGCCGTGACAAACCTTCCACAAACCCAATCCTGAGCCCCAAACACAGCCCTGCCCTGGTGATGGAGTCATTTGCTCAGACCCTGGGATAAAAACACCTTCTGAGCCCAAGTGCCCACCTGGAGGGCAGGGTGGTGGCAGGGTGGTGGTCCAGACCTGGCAGGAGGGTCCCTGAGGAGCAAGGAGTGTGCCAGGAGGAGGAGATGTGTGTGTGGGGGTGTTCATCTTTGGTCCCAGTTTTTGAATGTTTTGGGCAAACCAGATGCTGCTGCTGAGTTTTTGGCTGCTCGTGCTCCCAAAGAACCCCTGGGCTGCTCCATGGGGGAGGGATAGTCCTGGAGCAGAACCTGGGAGAGCACGGGGGGCAGAGCAGCCTGGGATGGGAGAGGGGTCTTGGAGAGGACTGCTGTCCGTGGGGCCCTCACCTCTGTCCTGCTGAGGTCTCCTGCTTGCCCAAGAGAGTTGTAACCCCAAAACATCACCTGATGTGTTTTCTGCACTGCAGCCTTAATAGCTGCCTCTGCTTATCCAGGAATTCAAAAGCAAAGCTGAACTGGTTTCCATATGGATCTGCAGGAGAAAACTTGAACCCCACAGGGACCTTGGGCTGCAGGGGTGGCTGCAGGTGAGAATCCAGCTTGGGAGCAGGACCTGGAGGTGGGAAGTGCTTGCCATCTGCTGGAGAGCTTCCCCTTGGCACAGGCAGCAGGTCCAGCTGGAGCATCCCACAGAGCCCAGGTCTCTCCCAAGGCAAACTTGCTTTCGCAGAATCGTTAAGGTTGGAGAAAACCTCTGAGATCATCGAGTCCAACCTCTGACCCATCACCACTTTAGCAACTAGACCAGAGCACTGAGTGCCACCTCCAGGGCATCCTCTTCCAACGTCTAATCACCCTTTCTGTGAGGAAATTCTTCCCAATTCTTCCTTTACTTCTCTGTTGTGAGACAGCTTTGGCTGCCGGAGTGGGATCACAGAGGGAAGGATTTCTGTGTAGGATATGGGGTGTGCAGGGTTGGGTGTGGGAGCCCTGTGCTGCCCCTGGGGCAGTGTGGGGAGTGCATGGGGCAGGGGCTGTGGGTCTGCAGAGCCAGTCTATCCCTGTCTTCCCTTTATGATACAGGAAACCTTCTCCCTCCCCACAACTCCCTGAAGGAGGTTGTGGTGAGGTGGGGGTTGGGAAACGGCCTCGAGTTGTGCCAGGGGAGGTTCAGGTTGGATACTGGGGAAAATTTCTTCACTGAAGGAGTGGCCAAGCCCTGGCACAGCTGCCCAGGACTGTGGGACTGTGGTGGAGTCACCATCCCTGGAGGGCTTTAAAAGAAATACAGATGTAAAGCTCAGGGACATGGTGGCCTTGGCAGTGCTGGACTCAGTGATGCTGGAGGTCTCTTCCAACCCTTGATGGTTCTGTGATTCCATAACTTCCATGACCCCACATCCACCAGTGCTCTCGTGGAACACTGTTTTCTAGATTCCTGCAAGTCCTGACTTGCAGTCCCCTGTACCTCCAGCTGGTGACAACAGGAGGCAGAGTGTGCAAGGGCAACACTCCCTGTGGCAGCCTCAGGTCCTGCCTCTCTCAAATGATTTTATCTTCATTCCTCTGAACCTCATCTGCTGTAGATAAACCAGTCACACTGTGCTGTACCTGCCAGGCAAGCCCCGCTCAGCTCCAGGCTGGTGGGTGCTCAGTGCACAGGGTGTTTTGGGGGAAACAAAAGCATCATTTGGCTGGGATTTGGGACAGGCTGTGTCTGTCCCGAGAAGTGCCACCAAATTTCTGCGAGGGCCACCTGGCAACCTCCCACTCCTCTTGGTCCCATAGTGAGGCTTTTTTGGTGCCCCAAATTGGTCATGGAAGATTGCAGGAACTGTAGCAGTGTGTTTGTGCCTCGCTGTGGGCTTAGAAACTGTTGGTATCTTTGTGCTGACATTTACCAAAAATGTTCATCTGGAGGCATATCCCGATGTATAAATTTCAGTCCGGGGATTTTAATGGGATTTCACAAGCTACTCTGTAGCCCTGATGGTCCTGTAGGACCAGCTGTCCCGGGGAATCAGATGAACAGTCCTAGAGGATGCAGACTAAGGGTCCATCTAGACCAGCCTGAATATCTCCAGATGTGGCCACGGCAGGGACCTCGAAGAGAAAGGCCAATATCTGTGCTCCCAATCTGGAATGCACTCCCAGCCCCCATCCATTTTCATTTTCTGAATTGTCTTTGAGCTTCTCCCTCTGAAATTCAAGGCCTGAGTCAGCCACTTGGAAATTTCCTTGAGATCACCATGTTCCTTGGCAAGGAGCTCCTGGTGTGAAGAGCTTCCTTCTGTTCCTTTTGAACCTGGCTCTTGCCAGCTCCATTGGATGGTCCATGGTTCCTGCTAAGGAGAAACAGGGACCATTTGCTTTGTCCCTCTTTCTAGGCCCACTCATCATCTTGCAGACTTTAATTCCCACGTGGAAAGTCTCAGTTCTTCTCAAAAGTACATCTCATCCAAATTCTTGCTTGGAGGTGCCCCCCCCCGTGATCTCATACCTCCCCCAGTCATTCCATTTCCAGCTGATTTGCTCCCAGTTAAACCCAGTTTCCCACATTAGTGGTTAGAGGTGGTGTGGTGGAGCCTGCTGCCTTCAGGGCTGAGCAGAGGCTTCCTCCTGCATCCCAAAAGCGTCCTGGTGAGGGATCCAAAGATACCACGCGTGATTTCTATCAATAGATGAAACACACCATAAGGCAGAGGTTTCACAGCCTCCAGAAATAGCCACTCTTTAGGATGTGTGATGTGGAGGAGGTTTTAGAAATCAAAATATTTAGAGATTCACATTATTTGTCTTGGCAGGAAGGAGCAGCCAAGACTGAAATACAGAACCTTCGAGGAAGGAACAGAGTTGAGGAAAACAGTGAATAGGGGGAATAGCAGAGGTGTCAAAACCTCCAGGAGTTCCTTTTGGGTGAATGGAAGCAGGAAACACGGTGTGTCTGAAAGGAGGGAGAATTCATTGACAGTGTTGAGGCACATTTATATTCCTGATAGAAAATAGTGATTTTTTCCAAACAAATCTTGACATTTTGATCAAACCTGTAGCTGAATGTTGCAAGAACATCCAGAACACTCAGCTAAAAGCAGCACTGAGCTGGGCTGTGTTGGTGTGAGCCATCAGTGAGGATGCTCCAGCTCATTCCCCAGCCTGTTCTCCTCCTCTCAGTTTTATTCTGGTCCCTGTGTGGAGATGTGTCAGAGGAGTGGAAGGTTGGTCTGAGCAGAGGACATGTGGAAGTTTGGGTCTGAGTGTGCTGGTGGGAGCAGGGGGTGGGAGGGGTGGATGTTGGTGGCCCCTGGGTTGGCAGGTCATCACGATCCTCTCCTCATCTCAGCCCGATCTCAACCTCACCTCTCTGAGTGTTTCCCAGTCTCCCAGTCAGTCAGATCTGTGTCCAAGCCTTTTTCTAGCACTTCCAGCCTCAACCTGCCCCCTGTACCCTCAGGCAGGGCTGTCAGCCGAGGTGTGTGACCTTGTTGTCACCTCCCCTGTCTCCTGTGCGTGGCCAGCCCTGTGGACAGGGGATCAGGAGTTTCATCCACACCTTCCCCAGCATTCCTGAGCAGCAATGGGGGAAAGAGGATGCCAAGAGCTCCCAAAGCAGGGGAAGTGTGGGAGCAGGGTGAAGGGAACTCTCATGGCTGGGCTGGAGTTGTGGCATGGCTGGATTGGGAATGGGATGGTTGGGAGCTGCTGTGCCTCTGCTGGAGGTGTGGCACGGCCAAAGTGGGAATGGGGATGGATGGGAGCCTAATTTCCCTTTGAGTTCCTCCTCTGGGTTCCTGCAAGGCCTCCACTTTGGGCAGGGGCTTCTACTTTGTGATCATCCTCAACAGAGAGACAGGACCCCTTTTGTCACTGGACCATCAGGAATGGCGGCCTGCTCTGGTGGCTTTCCCATCATGCTGTGGTTGTCCAGTACCTGGACATGTTCATTAGCACCATGGAGACCTCACTCCTCCTCCACTCTCCTGAGGCTTTTCCGGAGAGCCAGCAGAGCCCTCCTGTAGGGATGGACCATTTCCAGCAGGAGTTTGTCCAGTGACACCGTTCCTGGCCCGAACAATATGGGCTAAACCAGCCAATCTCTTCTCTGTGTCTGTGGCTGGTGGGACAATGACAGAGCAGTGTCAGGAGGGTGTCAGTGCTGGAACCAAATGATCATCTGAGCCAACTCTGCTGTGCCGACGTGCCCATGAGCTCCTGACACTCTCTGTGAGCATCAGTGGCTGATTCCCGTGTCCAGGGAGAACTAAGCTCTATTTTAGCTGTCACTGGTGATGTAGCACAGAACCAGTTCCCTCAGGACTAGCTGCAAGGGATGGCCAAGGGCAGAAGAGGAGCCCAGATCTGGGATGGCACCACGCTCCACCTCCTGCTCTGCACGTTTATGCACCGATGGCCTTCAGGGCCCCATGGAGGAAGCCCCTGTTGCCTCAGGGCAGTGCTGCAAGTGGGACCCAGCAGGGCTGTGGTGGGCACTGCCTGCTCAGCCTGGCTCAGGAACGTTCCCTGCTCCAGTTGCTGTGGCAGAGGTGGAATGTCCCGTTTGCCCGTGACGCAGATGTTCTGGGAAACACGAGCGTGTGGCAACCACGGCCGCTCTCCGTCCACTGCCGCGACTTCCAGAGAAGAGATCCACCTACTGATTCTCTGAATCGCTAATTTTGGGTTCTCTAGAGAGTCCTTTGGTCAGGGGAAAGGAAGCAATAGGTCATATCCTGTTCTCTCTCCTTTCATGGTATCATACCATTGATGGGCACTGCTCTCACTGGGGCTCTGGGCAGTTCCTCCCCAGGCCCATGTGGTGCCCCTGACACAGCACTTCTCCCATTGTGTCATGGCTTTCACCAGTGTTTCCATCACATTTCCATTTTTGGTCACTGTCTCCCTCTTATAAAGAGGGCTGAACCCAGGGATCCCACACCAGGCACAGCCAGGGGCACCCTGCACCAGTCCAGCCTGACTCCTACAGCTCATCTCCACCCAACAGGACCATGAAGACCTTCACAGCAGCCCTTGCTGTACTTTTTGTGGCTGTCCTCTGCTACCGGGTCTCCTCTTCTCCAAGTGAGTCCAAGCTCTCCTCTCCGAGGAGCTCTCTCCTCTTTCTTTCTGCTGTACAAGGTCTAGGAATGCTTGGCAGCTCTCCCTTCCCAGCACCTGCTGTGGGAAAGGAGAGACATGCCTTGCCTTGGCTCCTTGAGGGGAGGGTGGCTGTGGTGGGAGCCCACTGTGGGAACAGCACTTCCTCCAGTGGGGATCTTCTCCTCTGACCCCACTTCTCCCCACTGGCACTTTTCCTGATCTGGTGTAATCAGAAAAGTTCACTTCTCTTCCAGTTTCTCTCGACCATTTCGGTCCCTGCTGCACTGAGTTCATCACCAGACCGTTGCCCTTGAGACTTGTGAAGAGCTATGAGCACACAGGCAGCTACTGCTCTCAGCCAGCTGTGATGTGAGTAGATCTCCTGCCCTGCTCCTGGGGGCCCTGCTTGTCCTGGCAGTGCCAGGGAGCCCCACATCACACCTCATCCTGACGAGGAAAAGCACCAGGCAGGGCTCTCCCACGTGAGGAGAACAGCCTGGGAACAGCTCAGAGGACAATCCCACATCCCAGGCACCCAATTTCTGGATGTCCTCATGAGATTTGAGCCAAAGGAGCTTTTGCTGGTCACCTCCCTCATCCACAGATAGTGGGACCCAGGCAGGATGGTGTCCCCAGGCAGGATGCTGAGGACAAAGTGGCTTAAGTGGCAGAGAGCAGGACACCTGTAATGACATTGAGCTACCCCCCACCCCATTTCCCTGGGGCTGTTTTGCAGCTGTGGAGGTGTCTGCTCTGGTGGGGTTCACTGGTGGCAAGGAGCAGATCGTCCCACTCTCCCTCTCCGTCTCCCTTTCCCCTCTCCCTCTCCTCTGCTCACTGGATTTCCTTCTCCAGATTCACCACCATCAAGGACAAGCTGGTCTGTGCCAACCCTGATGAGAAGTGGGTCCAGGACATGGTGACTCAACTGAAGCACAAGGAAGGCAGTGGATGAGCAAAGCCCTGCTCCCTCCAAGCATTACCTCAGCAAGGATCTGCTCTCATGGGCACCTCCGAGACAAATCCCTGCTTTCTCATTGCCTGGGAGTTTGGCAGAGTATTTAACACAGTGTTTAGCTCTTTTATTTAAGTTTCTGCAAAGGCAATCTTAATTTATTTGACATTTTCAGTGAAACTTTTCGTTCTCGTTTGTACTGATGGTGTTGAAGTTATTTTTGCATAATAAAAAGGAGCAAAACCTGCAGCTTCTCCCACTGGTTCTTGGGATGCTCCACGGAGACTGCGGAGGGCAGCAGTGACTGGGTCCAGGCTGTCACTCGGGGTCTGTGGGTGGTGGGGTGGCACCTGGCTGTCCCTCAGCCCCTCTGTGCATCCTGCCTGTCCCTCCTGCCTCCTGCCAGGCTGTGCCTGAGCCTCGTCCTGGCCCATTCCCAAGCTCCCGCTTTCTGTGGTGGGTGGGTGTCCTGGAGGATGTTTCGGTGTGACGAGGTGAGGGGGTCACCGACCCCAGCCAGCACCTCCAGGCAGTGGGCAGGTGACATCGGGGCTCCTGAAGTCCCAAAGGCTGCTCAGCAAACACCAGAGACACCCCAAATCCTCCTTCACCCCCAGCCAGTCCATGGCCACGGGTTATTTCTGGCGCTCCCCTGTCTGTCCCGCTCTCCTGGCAGGGTTTTCCTTTCGCTTTGACCCGCCGGGCTGGACGCGGTGCCAGCCTTCGGGGCTGGCTGCAGCTGTCCTGGCCCGTGCCAGCTCCTCCCCCAGCCAGCACAGAGCCTCCGTGGCCGGTGCCACACGGCTGCAAGGCCGGCTCGTCCTCCAGGCTTCCATGGCACTGCCGGAGCTCCCTGGCCGTGGGGCTGTGGCAGGCTGGGAGCCGGCCTTGGCTGGGTGACACCGGGGGAAGGAGGTGCCCGTCGAGGCCACCATGGCCCTGGCAGGTGCCCTGGAGCGGCTGCAGGAGGAGGCCATCTGCCCCATCTGCCTGGAGTACATGAGCGAGCCCGTCAGCATCGACTGCGGGCACAACTTCTGCCGGGGCTGCATCGCCAAGCACTGCCAGGACAAGGGGCTCTGGGCCGACGGGCCCTTCTCGTGCCCGCAGTGCAGGGCCTCCTGCCACCGCAGCGGCCTCCGCCCCAACCGCCAGCTGGCCAACATCGTGGAGGGCATCCGCCAGCTCGGGCTGCGGGGCGGCCTGGGCGCCGAGCCCGACCCGGGCACCCCCCTGTGCCCGCAGCACGACGAGCGCCTCAAGCTGTTCTGCGAGGAGGACGAGGAGCCCATCTGTGTGGTGTGCCGGGAGTCGCTGCTGCACCGCCCGCACACCGTGTACCCCATCGAGGAGGCGGCGCAGGCCTACAAGGTACGGCAGGCGGGGGCACCGGGGGGCCCTGGGCACGGCAGCACCGGGGGGGGGGTCAGCCAGCAGGACCCCACCACCACCCCTCTCCCAACAGCACCGGTGACACCGCCGGGAAAGCAGAGGAGGGGGTGGCAGAGATGGTGACACCCATCCAGCAGCTGGGATAAGGCTGGACCCGCTATCTCCCAAACTGTGGATGGATCCAGGCTAATCCCTGTGCATCCAGCTCAGGATCCAGGCTCATCCAGGCTCACCCTGTCCATCTAGCTCAGGATCCAGGCTCACACTTTCCATCCAGCTCAGGAGGCAGCCTGGCTCCCTGCCCCTCCAGGACCCCCTGGAGAAGTTGGGGCAGTGCAGACCCTCCAGGACCCCCTGGAGAAGCTGGGACAATGTAGATCCTCCAGGAACCCCTGGAGAAGCTGGGACAATGTAGATCCTCCAGGACCCCCTGGAGAAGCTGGGGCAGTGAAGACCCTCCAGGACCCCCTGGAGAAGCTGCCCTGAGGATGTTTTGCCTCAGGTGCAGCAGTGCTGGCACCAAAACCCCAAATGCCCAGCGGGCAGCACCACCAGCCACCCGCCACACCTGCACTGAAGGAGAGCTGTCACTTTGCCCTCCAGAACATGAAAAATGGGGAAAAAATACAGGGAAAAGCTGAGGAGCATGGGGAGGGTTAATGCTGCGGGTGGAGTGAAGAGCACAGCTGCTGGGTTCGGGTGCCAGGGCTGGCACTGCCTGGTACTGGGTCACTGTCCCCCCCCCAGGCAGAGGGGACCCAGCCAACCTGCCCTGCTGGGGTGAGCTCAGCCCATGTTCCCTCTTTTCAGGTCAAACTCCAGAAATCCCTGGAGAATCTTTTGAAGGAAGCGGAGGAGGTGAAGAAGCGTGAGTCAGCGGAGAGGATGAAAACCCAGGAGTGCAAGGCAGGTGTCTGGCTTAATTCTTAAAGAATGAGCTTCAGAGACATCAGCAGTTAAAAAAAAACATCCTGAAGGGTCTTGTCTGGGGACATGGATTCGTCATAATCTCCAGGATGGGGCATGTCCCCCTGTCCTGCTGTGCTTGAAACCAGGCTCAGAACCCTGTGTGGCTTTGTAAAAAGGTTTGGAAGGAGCAGCGCTCCAGTTTCCCTGGAATCACGAGGGCTTTGTGATGGTTGAACAAATAGACACAGGGTGTTTTTTATTGCCTTTTGTTTTACAGCATGTGCTTGAGTTCCAAGCCAGGTGTGAGCCGTGTGGTGAGCTCTGCTCCACGGCAACAGGAACCAGAAGTGTTTTCATTAAGAAAAGAAAAAAAAGCTCAATTACTGCACCTCTGCCCGGCTCCAGATGGTTCTGGGGAGAGCAGACGCCAGCAAACAGCTGCATTTCATGTCCCTCAGGGTGAAAGCTGGAAAGTGAAAGTAACTGCAGAAAAGGAAATGAAACTGCCGGCCCAGAGTTATCCAGCCCTGAATCTGAGCTGAGGATTAATCAGCTCTGGCAGGGAAGACAGGATTCTCCACACTGCCCTGGTTGATTACTCAATTCCCCTGTCTGGGCAGCCCAGCCAAGGGGTGGTGGGATTTTGGGATGCCCCTGTGAGCCCACTGTCCCTGTTGGAGCTGGGGATGGAGACTGTGAGGGCTGTGTCACTGTCCCCCCACTGTGGGATCCTGAGTCAGGGCTCAGCAGCAGCTCAGCTGCCTCCAGCTCCCTCTGGTCGTGCTTTTATAGTAAAAGGAGAAAAAAGTCCCTTGTTGGTGCTGGGGGAAGTGGCTGTGGCTGTCCTGGCTTATCAAGCCTCCAGGACTCAGGGCCAAGGAATCATGTGCTTGGATGCAAAAGTAAGTGGAATTTAGTTGCCTTTATCTTCTGCATTCTGAGGTTTCCTCACTCAAGCTACTGTGGGGTGTTTTCCTGCTCCTCCAGTGTTCCAGGAAAGTGCCAATTTATAGGAAGGAGGGGAAAGACTAAAGCACTGGCAGACCCTTCCCATTGCTGGCCCCTCACCCTGCAGTGGGACACTCGGGGAGCCCTCCCTGGGTCTCCCTTTCCATCCCTTCCCAGCCTTGAGGCTTTTTTACATGGACAGATAGTGACAGGACAAGGTTTTAAACTAAAAGAGGAGGAATTTAGGTTGGATATTGGGAAGAAATTCTTTGCTGTGAGGGTGGGGAGGCCCTGGCACAGGTTGCCCAGAGAAGCTGTGGCTGCCCCTGGATCCCTGGAAGTGTCCAAGGCCAGGCTGGATGGGGCTTGGGCCTGGGCTAGTGGAAGGTGTCCCTGCCCAGGCAGGGGGTGGAAGTAGAAGGTCTTTCAGGTCCCTTCCAGCCCAAACCATTCTGTGATTCTGTGATTCTTCCAGCTCTTTCCCTTTGCTGTGGGTTTTTCCAGCTGCCCAAGCAGTGGATTAGCCTGGATTTGGCTGGAGGTTTGAGTTGTTCCTCCAACTGTACCTAATAAAAACCTACCCTGGCACCTGGAGGCACCTCCTTGCAGCCCAACAGCTCCCCCCACCAGACATCTGGGGTCCAGCTGAGCAGAAATGCCCTGGGGCAAAGTCCTGCTGTTGGTAAACTGAGGATGTGGAGTGGGAATTCCGGTGAGGTGGAAGCACAAATTTCCTCTGGCTGCTTTTTAAAATTCATGCACTTATGTCAAAAATGTGGTGGTTTCCCAGGGCCTTTCCCAGCTCCATCTCAGCTTCCTAGCTAATATTGTCTCTCTTCACCTCACATATCTTCTCATCACCAGGAGATGGTGAAGAAAAAGCGGGAGAGGATCGTGAGCGAGTTTGGGAAGCTGCATCGGCTGCTGGCTGATGAGGAGAAGCTGCTGCTCCAGACACTGGAGGAGGAGGAGAAGCAGATCTTGCTGCTGATCAATGAAAACCTGGCCAGGCTGGTGGAGGAGAAGTGCTTGCTGGAGGACCTGATCCTGGAGATAAAGGAGAAGAGCCAGCAGCCGGCTGACGGGCTGCTCAAGGTCAGGCCATGCCACCAGCCCCACTGCCTCAGCCCTGGGGCCTTTGCCACCTGGGGTTGGCTGGTGGGCACGAGGGGCTGAGCCACACACCCAGAATGGCTTTTGTCTTCTCCTCCTAGGACATGAAAAGCATCCTGAGCAGGTGGGTACCCGTGCTCATTCTTGGTAGGTACCATGATTGTTCCTCATGAGTGTCCATGATTATTCCTGGTAGGTATCTATGATTATTCCTGATAGGGACCACGATTGTCCCTCCTACTGTCCTGGATGCTCCAGGTTCTGAGGGAGATGTTTGTGTCTGCTCCACACCGGCCACCTTGTCCTCCCTGTCCAGCGTCTGGTTTGGTCCTCCTGGGGTAGACACAGGAGGGACTGAGTCAATCCCTCAGAGGTTCCATCCTCTTTTTCCAGGGGCTCAGAGCCAAGGTCTTGCCTGGCTTGTGACATGTGAGATGTGTCCCCTCCTAAGGGACGTGCTGCCCGGTGGCCTTGCTCCTTCCTTCCCTGGGACTGGCACTGCTGCTCCCTGGATTGTTTCACTCTGATCCCATCAGGATTGCTGATATGGTTATCCCTAGTGCTCATCCCAGCCACAGAGCTCCAGGGAAGCTCCAACAGCAGGGCATTAATGCCACTCCCAGCAGGAGAGGGGCGGTGCTGTGGGCTCTGGGTACAGCCCATGGGCATCCCTGTCTTCCCAGGTGTGAGGAGGTGAAATTCCATTCCCCCAAGCCTGTGTCGGTGACCCTGAAGGAAAACTACAGCATTCCCGAGCGCTGCCTGGGCATGAGGGACATGCTGAAGAAGTTCAAAGGTAAGGGGCTGCTTTTGTGCCAGCTCCTGGCACATTTGGGTTCTGGTTGCCCCCATACCCCAGGGCACGGGGAGGCTTTTCCAACAAGCTTTGTCCAGCTGGTCCCACTTTGTGCACTGATGAGTTCAGGATGGTTTCATGGTGGGGAGACCTTCCTTGTTGTGGTCTTAGGTGGGTTGTGGGTGGATCCTAAAGGCTTGGAGGTCACTCAGGGGTTTGAGGCACCCTGTTGCCCGTGAACTCTTGCTCTCAGTGTTGGCTCTCTCTGAAGGTTCTCAGCCACCCTCGTTCTGCCCCTGCTCTGCAGCAGATACCAAACATCTTGATGTGGTTTATGGTTATCTCGATTTTCTACGTTGCACTTCCCCATTGCCAGGGGCTGAGCAAAACCACAGGCACGAGCAAACAACCGTGGGAGGCTGGAAGGTCTGGGGGAGCCCAGCACCCACAGAAACACAGAACAGCTGAGGTTGGAGGGGACCTGCAAAGATCACTTGGTCCAACCCCCCTGCTCAAACAGGGACACCTGGAACTGGTTGTCAGAACCCTCATCCAGGTCACAGGCAACCAGCAGTAGGACAGGAGGGCACAGTCTTAAGCTGCGACGGGGGAGGTTTAGGTTGGACATCAGGAAGAAGTTCTTCACAAAGAGAGTGATCAGACATTGGAGGGGGCTGCCCAGGGAGGGGGTGGAGTCACCATCCCAGGAGGTGTTTAAGAAGAGCCTGGATGTGGCACTCGGTGCCATGGTGTAGTTGACAAGGTGGGGTTGGGTCAAAGGTTGGACTTGATGATCTCACAGGTCTCTTCCAACCTGGTTGATTCTGTGATTCGATGATTCTGTGATTCTGTGTCCATGCCTGCAGACCCCTGAAGCCTTGTCTGTCCTTCCACCCTTCTCTCTCTCCAGTGGATGTGGTCCTGGACCCCGAGACGGCGCACCCGGAGCTCAGCGTGTCCGAGGACCGCAAGAGCGTGAGGCGCGGGAGCAAGAAGCTGCTCCTGTCCCTCTTTGACAACCCCAAGAGGTTTGGCACCGCCCCAGTGGTGTTGGGCAGTCAGAGCTTCTTCTCAGGCCGCCACTACTGGGAGGTGCAGGTGGGAGACAAGCCCGAGTGGGGGCTGGGGCTGTGCCGGGAGTCCGCCGGCCGCAAAGGCGCCGTCCTCTTCTCCCCAAACAACGGCTACTGGGTGCTGAGGCTGCAGAACGGGGGCAGCTACGAGGCCCTGACCTCCCCCATCTCCCCCCTGAGCCTGAGCGTGAGGCCCCGGCGTGTCGGGATCTTCCTGGACTACGAGGCAGGAGAAATCTCCTTCTACAACGTCAGCGACCGCTCCCACATTTACACCTTCACCGACCGGCTCACCGGGAACCTCCGGCCTTTCTTCTTCCTGGGGGGCTTTTTGGGGGGCAGAAATGCAGAGCCCTTGGTGATCTCCTGGGTCAGGGATACGCAGGGGACCGGGTGTGTCATCCTGTGACAGCGGCTGTCCTGGATTCTCACCGGTGGGCAGAGACCTGGGAGCCCAACCGGCTCCTCCAGTGAGCAGGAGCACCAGGGAAACACCTCTGTGCCTTGGGGAGGGTCCTGGCTGCTGGCTGGGTGTGACCTGATGCATGTGACACCCATCAGGTCCACATCCGTGCTAGGAGGGGCTCTTCGTGCCCTCACCCTCTGTGCCACCGATGGGCACAGGGGAGTCCCCTGATCACTGATGCCCTGGTGCTCATCTCACAGGCTGCTGGAGAAGGGTATGAGCCCAGCCTGCCACGTAGTGCTGATTTTGGTGTGAATTATATCAGAATAAGGCAATAAAGGGTTGATCTGGGGAGCCTTTGGTGGTTTAAGGTGTGGTTTTGTGATGTGTCCACCCCTGATAACCCAAAACGTTTCAGAGGGCAAAGGGTGCTGCTGGACCTGCTCCTCTCCAGCCCAGAGAGCAGCTGTGGATCGTGTCCTTCAGGCAGAAATCATAAAGCTGCTCAATTTGAGGCCGATTGAATTCAAATAAAATGAGATTTGGTAAAACACAGCCTGAAACACTCAACACAATTTATCATTGGATCTTTGAATCACAGAATGGTTTGGGTAGGAAGGAACCTTAAGGGACCCTCTTCCTTCCCCCTGCCATGGCCAGGGACACCTCCCACCAGCCCAGGTTGCTCCAAGAGCCCCATCCAACCTCACCTTGGACAATTCCAGGGATGGGGCAGCCACAGCTTCTCTGGGCAACCTGTGCCAGGGCCTCACCACCCTCACAGGGGAGGATTCCTTCCCAATATCCCTTCCCAATATCCTCTGGCAGTGTAAAGCCATTCTCCCTTGTCCTGTCAATCCAGGCTCTTGTAAATAGTCTCTTGAATTTCTCTGGGATGTCCTGGATGGTGCTTTAGGAGTCTCCTGGTGACAAATGATGCTGGACTGGGATAGCAGTTTGAGATCTGTTGTGTTTTGGGGAGTTCCATCCTCCTGCCTTCAGCTACAGGGTATGTCTTTTGGAAGCCACAGGGCAGAGAGACGAGCCCAGTCCCAACTTTGCCACATCCCAGGAAGGACGAGGGTGATGGATCTCAGTGGGATCTGCAGTGCATTGACACCACAGCAATCTGACAGGGAGATTATGATTTTGTGTCAGCTCCATGGAGAGGGAGTTTATGGAATCTGAGGTAAGAAAGGACATGAACTTTGAGGGCTGGAAGCAGAGGCATTTGGAAGGGGGGAGTAGTGAGGACAGCCAGGAAAACCTGCTGTGCAGGGAAGAAACCAGGGCAAATGTCACTGGGCCAGGGGTAGGATGAGGTGGCGGGATGGAAAGTGTCCAGAGAGCAAAAGCAACCCGACCCTGGGGAGGGACAGACGAGTGACACTTGCTGCAGTGCCGCGGGGGGTGGTGGTGAAGTGTTTCCAAAAGAGCAGGAGGAAGTGCAACAGCTGGGAGATCTTGCAGAAAGAGATTAAAAAATGAATGAGAAGGAAGGATGTGAACTCATCCTGATGCAGCATCCACAGCGTTTCTAGAAATCATGAATCTGCCTTGCCAGGAAAGACAGTGGAGGTCAAAGGCATCAGAGAGCTCTGAGCAGGCTCCCAAGTTTTCCAGCTGGTGGACTCTCTGCATCACCTGCAACTAAGGAACTGCTCAGGGCAGATACCAGTTTGATGCCCAGACTGGTTGGCAATGGGCAGCTGGAGAGAAGCCAGGAGCACTGGGATCTGGTTTTGGGAGCTCTCTGGCTGTCTAAGTGTGATTTGCAAGCAGGATTTCTGGTTAAGTCATGGCAAGTGGAGCTTGTCCCTGTTCTCCTCAGTGGAACTGCACTGATTGTCTGGCTCTGGCCTCCACACAGACCCTGCAAGGCCCAAGTCCTGCTCAGCCTCAGCCCGGGGGGGGATGGCTGCACAGGACCATGGAATAATTTAGCTTGGAAAAGACCTCTAGCATCATAGAGTCCATTATCCCAGCACTGCCAAGGACTGCTCTGCTCAAGGTGTCTGGCTTGGCTGAAGGAAGAAATCCCTTGGGATGCCACATCTGGCAGAGTGACCATGGGTTGGGTGTTGCTGTTTTTTGAGCAATCACTAGATTAAAGTCACATTTTTAGGCTCAGTTTTGTCACCCAGATGCACTGACAGTGTCCCCTGTTATGACTCAGCACAATTTACAGTCTTGCAGCTTTAGAAATGTGCTTTCTCAACAAGTTACATTTTCCTTTCTCTTCCAGCAGAAAATGTTTTGTCGCCTCAGGGGGATGTGAGTCATTGTCTGCTTCTTTCTAAGCATTCAGCAGAAACGGCCTTTTGGGTCTTTGTGGCCACTTCTGCCTTTTCCTGGCTGTCACAGGGAAGGTGACAGCCAGGCACCATTTCTGCCATGATACTTCCATGTCTTCCTCAGCCCTGGAAGTCTGGGATACCTCCCTGCTTTAGGAAAACACTGCTTTTTTATGCAGCCTGCCAACCCATCCCTTTTTACACCACATTTTTGAATTCTGGCCCCTCAGAAGTGACACACTCCCTGACTGTGGTGTCTCTGGGAAGAGCTGTTCTGGGTGTGGGATGAGCCTCCCCTCCCTGTGGCAAACCAGGACCTGGTCCCTGGGATAAGGCACAGAGCTGGCACTCCTGAGTGCACGGGCATTTTGCCTTCAGGGTGTCCCATTCCACTCTGAAAAATCAGAGATGGAAAAGCCATCAGACCACGAACCCTGACTGCCATCAATCCACATCTCCATCAGCACAGCCCAGCTCCTCCTCCTGTAGGATGCCAGGCTCCAACCTCCAACTCCTCTGGCTTTTGTTGTGCCTCAAAATGCCTGTGGACACAGCAGAGTGATGTAAACAACTCATACAGAGATGTGCAGGGATGTTGCAATAATGATGCTATTCTTATCGCAGTAAGGACTTAATTTCAGTAAATTAATGACTTAAATTCAGTAAATACCACACTCTGGTTTCAGGATGAGTCCCTCTCTTAGTAGTTTACAAATTCTGAAACCCTTGACAGCATTGTTCTTGTTTTGATCTGAATCCAGAGGAAACCCCCTCGAAAGCCACCCTCCTCTGGGGTCCCAGCCCCTCTTTCTCTTAATCTGCTGCCTCAGCCTTAGTGCCCTCTGCTTTCTTGTATTCCCCTGCCTGAGCACCTCACAGGGCTGTTTCTTGGAGGGATGAGCACCACAAATAGCCATGAGCTTCCCAGGGAAAAATTTCCTCCCTGTGAGGGTGGGGAGGCCCTGGCACAGGCTGCCCAGAGAAGCTGTGGCTGCCCCTGGATCCCTGGAAGTGTCCAAGGCCAGGCTGGACAGGGCTTGGAGCAACCTGGGCTGGTGGGACAGTGTCCCTGCCCAAGGGGTGTAATGACATGATCTTCAAGCTTCTTCATGATTCTTTGTCTATGATTCTACAGCCCAAGGGCTGCACAGTGTGAGGGTTTCCTTGCATTCCTCAGCTCTAGCAGCAAAATCAGCCTCAAAAAGCTGCGTTGACAGCAAATACAGCCCCTGCTCCGGGCAGGGGGATCCCTGGGTGTGGATTTGAGCTGATGGTGACATGGGTACTGCAGCTCCTGCCTGCTCTGGGCCACCATCCTCACTGCTCCTCCTCTGCAGAGCGTGGAGGCTCTGGAGATGCCCAGGGATACTCTCCCCACGCACACACTCCTCCTGCCTTTGCCTCTCTCGTGCGGGCTCCGTTCACACCTCAGTGCCCGGGGGGGGTGGATTTACAGCACTTTGGGTCCCTCCCCGGCACTCTGCAGCTCCTCTGAGCTGTCACACGTGGGTGGGTGTGAGATCAAGGCAAACATGAGCAATTCAGGGCTCCCTCAGGCTCCCAGAATAGTGGTGAGGAGTGAGCTGAGGTACCCGCAGCGTGGCTGCTGTGGGAGGCTGGAGTGTGACCCGAGTGGTTGAGGACATTGCACAGGGGGTTGTTCTCCACAGGCTCCAACAGTGCCCAGGCTGGGTGATGCTCCCTGGGTGACCCCACACCCTGTGTCCTTCAACAAGAAACCCCAGGGCTGTGGGACTGCCCCCACAGGGGCAGATGGGGCTTATATCCAAGAGGCACTGTGGAGGCTCAAGTGATTTTGGGATGATCCCATTGCAGGTCTTCCCCCTCCTGTCCCCTGCTCCTGCTGTTCCCTGGAGTGAGGGCAGCTCTGGGCACTCGGTTTTGTGCCAGTCTCAGCCCTCAGGGTCACGTCCCTGGGCTCCAGCACTCTGCTGGCTGGCACCCAATGGCCCAGGTGTTTTCACCTCCAGCATGACCATGATGATCCCTGCTCCTGGAGCTGGTCCTGGGGCGTGCAGGGCCTGGGGAGTCCAGGCTTGGACCAAAACCGCCACCCCCACATGCAGCTCTTTGTCCCCAGGGTGAAATCCACCCCCCAGCCTGGGGCTCCCTCCCCTCAGGAGGAAGGGGGCTCTGCTCCTGCTCTCCACCTCCCTCTCCTCCTCCCTGGGTGCTATTTTGAGTGGATGCAGTGGTGGGATGACTGATGGCATTCACGCTGCCCCGTGGGCTGGGGAGCCGGGGGCTGCAGTTCCTGAAGTGACAAGATGTGCTCTTTCCTCCCCCAGACGCACCCACGTCCCCCTGATCCCTCCCAGCCCCACCCGGGGCTCCTCTGGCTGCTCATCTCCCACCCAACCTCTGTGTCTGCTCCTCTTCACCCCTGCCCAGGAGCCTCCCTCCCGCTCTGCCCCCCTGTGTCACCCTGATGGTCGTGTTTGTCCTCCCACATTCAGTCTGGAAACGCTGTGGGGTGAGCTGAGCCTTTTCTCCCTTAGGAGAAACCCAAATCCTCCTTGTTCATCCAACAGAGCCTGCCCAGAGCTAATCAGAGCAACCCAAATACCAGCAGTGGGGTGGGAAATGCCATCAGGGATGTGGAAAATGCCATCAGGGATGTGGAAAATGCCATCAGGGATGTTGGAATTGCCATCAGAGATGTGGAAAATGCCATCAGGGATGTGGGCTCCATCTCCTTCAGCTCCAGGGGGGACCAGTGGAGATGTCTCCTTGCAGGAGCAGGTCCTGCCCTGGGCTGGGGTCCAGCAGGGTGATCTCTGGAGAGGAATCTCCAGGGATGGGCAGGTTTTGGGGGCACAGAGAAAAAACACCTTTTCTCCTGAGAGGGAATATCTGCCAAGCCTCATGTCCCAGGTAAATGAGAGCTAAATGAAATAGTTCTGAAAATCTTGCAGGGAAATGTATTTTTTCCACCCTCAGTTCTGGGAATAGCTGATCCATTTTAGCTGTAGCTCTCAGAAAGCTTTCCCTAAACCAGCCAGTGTGTTAAATTTCAGGCCCTAAAGGTAATATTTTAATTGATTATAATGGGGCCAGGGATGGAATTTAACGAGCTCCCGGTTGTCATAATGAGTGGTGATTAAATGCTGTCTAAAAAGTGTGAGCCAAGCTACCTGACTGTAATCTGAGCCTTTCTCACACTTCTTTCTTCATGGTTTTTCTTGTCTTATTTTGCAAAACAGGACGTTCAGACAGGGAAAGCTTGTGGGAGTTTTGACAGTGTGGAAAAGGAAATAAAGAACATGTTGCCACTATGATAATGTCAGCTACTGTCATCCCAAAGGGCTGTAATAGAGGCAAAGACAGAGAGTTCTTACAAAAATATTTATTTATTGAAATCTGGATTGAATATTATGCCAAAAGTACAATTAATTAAATACAGAACGTACAACCCGAGTCTGCATTAAAAAAATAAATCTATTAAATAAAATTCTTGTTTAGCTTGGAGTTATTGCACCTGATCCCTCCCCTATAAAAAAATTAAATAGGAAAACATTAAGTTGGATTCTGGAACGTTTTCAGTTTCTCAGGTAGCTCTAAAGGGCATTGAAGCATTTCTGATGCACCCACAGCTGGGTCGTGCTCGCCCATCCCGGGAGCCGGGACACGGAGCAGGATCTGGGCAGGATCTCAGCTCAGCTCCAAGTCGTTCATGTACTGCTGGACCCACTCCTGCTCGGGGTTGGCACAGACTTGCCGGCCCTTCTTGGTGATAAACCTGTGGGGTGCAGAGAGGTCAGTTTTTGGTGGGAGAATGAATGGGGAATCACAGGATCATGGAACAGGTTGGGCTGGAAGGACCTTAAAGATCATCTCATTCCACTCCCTGACTTGGGCAGGGACACCTTCCACTAGCCCAGGTTGCTCCAACCT
>NW_016690288.1:193991-199550 GCF_001604755.1 Lepidothrix coronata
GACAATTCTCTGCTCCAGGCAGGATAACTGCTGTGCTCCAGGCAGGAGAACTGCTGTGCTCCAGGCAGGATAACTGCTGTGCTCCAGGCAGGACAATTCTCTGCTCCAGGCAGGATAACTGCTGTGCTCCAGGCAGGAGAACTGCTGTGGTCCAGGCAGGATAACTGCTGTGCTCCAGGCAGGACAATTCTCTGCTCCAGGCAGGAGAACTGCAGTGCTCCACACAGCCAGAGAGGGGTCTGGAGGACAAGGCCACCTTGGACTTGCACAGGAGAAGTCCCAGGGATGTCCCACCCTCAGGGAGGTTCCCACTGGGAGCCGTGGTGATGCCCCTCACCCAGGCAGATTAATCCCATGGAGCAAACACGGCTCTTGCCAAGTTGGGCATCACCTTCCTGGACACACCACGGCCCCCTCTCCATCCTTTCCTCGGCACAGGCACCTCACAGGTTCACTAATCCATCCAGATCCCATTCCCTCACTCCACTCGTCATGTTGCCTGTTCCCAGCTATCCCAGGAGGATGAGGAGGGCTCCTGGCCAGGCAGGAGGTGGGAACTCGGCGTTCCGACTGTTCCAGCTGGACTAGGAGCCGTCTGTGAGTGAGCTCCAGCTCCCTTGGATCCCGGCTGGCTGCCCAGGGAATACAGTTGTGGAAGTACGTAAGAGCTCTGAGCTGTTCCCCGTGATTGTGCCTTCAAGAATTCGTGGGTCATGTCTCCAGATCCACCTCCTCCAGCCATCTGCTCCTGCCCAAAGCTCCATTTATGGGGAGGAAATGAAGACGAGACCCGTCTGATAAAAGATGAGTCTCGTGAAAACAGAGGAATTAGTTGGAAATCTGCAGCGATTATTCAAATGCTTCCAATGACAGATTTCCCCTCTCAGGCAGCTGGACACCTCCCTGCCTTCATCCCTTTGCTACCAAGAAGATACCAAACTATTTCAGACTCTCAGGGGTAATTTTTTTAGTTAATAAAAACAAAAAAATTCCTTAATTCGGCTGAGTCAGTTTAGTTTAGACAATTTGTTTCTGAAACTTTACTACTGCTGAAAGCAAAAAATAATCCCAGAGCCAGGTTCTCGAGGAATCTAATTTTTCCTTAGAAATCTGAGCAAAGCCCTCACTCTACCAGCTGGATAGAGGTGGGAGGTTACAGTCATGTCAGTGATGCCTTGGGATGTCACAACACATTCCTAAAAAATGTTTCCTTACCCACTCCCCACATTCCAGTCATGATGAAATGACAGAGTCACCTCTTCCAGCTCTTCCCCTTTTTTAGGAAGAGAGGTTGGGTGTGTTTTGGATGAAGAACCATCCTACCCTTGAGACATGAAGATGGCCATGGAGGAGCGGGCAAAGTGGGCTGGAGCATCTCCAGGGGGATTAAATTCATTGCAGGGCAAAACTGTGGTGTGAGAGGGAAGTTTTCCCATCTTGGCTCCAGTGGTTTCAGGATTCCTGACTCAGCAGGCACTTCTTGGAGTCAGTGGGATTTGAAGGAGTCTGGCTGATGCTGATTTGCACAAAGAGGTTTTCTCCAAGTCCCTTCAAAAAAACCCCAGGAGAAAGTGCTAAGGAAAGCAAATGCCCAAAATAGACTCAGTGACAGCAGAAATGGGGAAATTCTCCATCTTGAATGAAAGGGGAACCTGGAAAAAACTGGTGAGACTGGCTGATGTAAGGTGCTATTTCTAGCAGGGTTTAATGAGGAGGAATTGGGATTAGCTCAGAA
Organism: Lepidothrix coronata; assembly: GCF_001604755.1. NCBI lineage: Eukaryota > Metazoa > Chordata > Aves > Passeriformes > Pipridae > Lepidothrix > Lepidothrix coronata. Next base: position 195,727 of record NW_016690288.1, read on the forward strand.
AAGGAAGTAATTAAAAAGGTCCTGAGTTCAGAAACTGCCTCTAAGACAAGACCCATCATTTCCTGCAGCTGCCTCCCTCCTGCCCAGCTCCAGCACCAGTGGCTTTGTACCAGCACCCAGGAATTTCACCCCCACCATTCTTGACATAGGTGGAGAAATGTTGGGGTTTTTCAGATGATGTCACGTCCTAGAAAGGGCTCCAGTGGGACCCTGTGCCTGTGGGAGTGACTGGGGACTGTCTGTCTCCAGCGTGGAGGGGCAGGGGGAGAGCAGGGCCACCTTGGCTGGTGGCATGAGCAGTGCTGGTCACCTCTGGCTGCATTCCAGAGGAAACCCTGAAGTCATGTCAGGGCAGGAAGTTGCTCAGAGCTGATAAGAAATGTGTATCTTGTCAGAGGTTCCATCCTCCCCCAGAAAGACTTTTCCCAGTCTGGAAAAAACACACCCCAGGGAACACAGTTCTTTCTGGTGGCTGATGCCTCAGACCTCTCCTGGCCTTTTCTTGGAAGCAAAGCACATCAAAAAGGATGAAGTGTACAGCATTTCAAAGCAAATTAAAGTGAAATAAAAAAAAGCCTCCTTGCTCCAAATCCTTGGCATGAAAGGACAAAACAAAGAAAACTCAAATTTTAGGAATTTTTGAGCTTTAGGGACTGGCTGTGGGGCTGTGCTTCTGGCTTGCCCTGACTGCTGGTTCTGGGGGCTGGGATGTGTCTGACCCTCACCCCTCAGCATCCCTCAAACCCCAGATGTCTGGGAGCACCAGGCAAAGTCTCTCTGCGGGAGCTGCATCCTCTGCCCACCTCGTTGGTGAGTCCCCCAGCAGGAGCAAGGAGGACCAGGCCGAAAATTCAGAGCTCTGCTGGGATGGCAACTACAAGAGAGTAAATTTAGATAAGACTTTAGGAAGAAATCCTTCCCTGTGAGGGTGGGGAGGCACTGGCACAGGTTGCCCAGAGAAGCTGTNGCCACAACTTCTCTGGGCAACCTGTGCCAGGGCCTCCTCACCCTCACAGGGAAGAGTTTCTTCCTAATGTCTTATCTAAATTTACTCCCTTTTGGTTTCCAGCCCAACAGGGGCTGAAACAAGAGCCCCTGGAACAAGCCAGGGACAGAACAAGAGCCCTGCCCAATTCCAGCCTCTCTCAAGGATGGGATGAGAATACTGTGCCCATCCACACCAGTTTAGACTTCAAAGACCCCCCGACCTCCTGGTAGAGCAGGACCGGGGTGAGACTTCTGTGCTTTAAACCCACAGAGCATCACCTTGTACTTCTTGTCTCCCCCAGCCTCCATTCCCTGTCTTTGGAAAAGGGGTGTTTCCCTCCCTGGATCCTCATCCCAAATCCCCCCCTGCCCTGAGGAGGGGACTTACACAACGCCTGGCTGGGGGCACTGGCTGTTGGTCTCATAATAATCCACCACGAAGCTCCGGGGCAGCTGCCGGGAGAAGTAGGAGAAGCAGCAGGAGGTCGGGGGGTCGGAGCCAACTGTGGAGGGCAAAGACAGTCATCAGCAGGGGCAAGGGATGGGGAGCAGGGCCAGGGAGCTGGGATCCCACATCCCTGGCTCTGGGGAGTAGGGATGGCGTGGAAGAAGAAGGGAAAAGGAGAGGTCTTTTTAATTCTTCCTTCAGTTTTTTCCCTGTTGGCTTCACCCTGAGCTGGCACTGACAGAGCCCGTGTCACCAGGCAACATCTCCCAGCCCAAACCTGGCCACCCTCAGCCCTCCTCAGGGTGCCCTGCACAGCACCACTGACCTCTGCAGCACTGTGTGGGGGTGTGGTTGTGGTTTTAACCCTCTTTTACCCCAAAAAGGGTAAAACAGGGTTTAGGTTTTACCCTAATGGTCTTTGAGCTGTGCCTTTCCCGGGGCAGGAGAGCCGCCGTGACCCTGGAACACATTCCTGAGGATGGTCTGACAACATGGGGAGGGACCCAGGGTGGAAGTGCTGGCAGAAGGGACTCTGTCCCAGCAGAGACATCTCTCCTGTCCCCATTGAGGGAGGATGGGGAGCCCCTGGACTTACATGGTGCAGCAGAGCTCTGGTAGCAGAAGGCGGTGACGAGGACGGCGAGGGCAACCACGGAGACCTTCATGTCAGCAGAGAAGTGGTGGCTGGAGCTCAGCAGGCAAGGGGAGCTTGAAAGCCTCTTTTCTGGCTGATGCTGAGACGGTCACCAGCCCCTCAATTTATGGGGTGAGAGGTCCATGTGGAGCCTTACGTAGGCATGATGGAATTTCCCCCAGAGGAGAGTCCACTCGTGGTGCAGTCCCATGATGGAACAGAGCAGCCCCAGCCCCGGAAGAGTGAAGCTCCCCCCTTGATTCAGAGCCTCCCCAGTGACACAGGATATGAAACAGTGACTGTGGCTATTTCTGCTTCTTTCATGCCTGTCCCTTAGCAAGAAGTTCCTCTGTGGAGGTTCCTGCATTTGTCAAGTCCCCTGTTGCCCAACCTGCCTGAGTAGCCCAAAGGACAGAGCTATGCAGAAGGGCATCAATGGGATGAGGCTGGTTAGGGAAAAAGGGGCCGTGGGACTGGAAAAGGTCCTTTACCATGGACTGCTTCCCTCACACACCGCCCCGGGAGCAGGAGATGGGAGCTGTCACCAGTGCCCTGTACGTGTTCCACAGAGCTGGAGGTGACTCAGGGCATGTCCTGCAGCCCTGACACCACTGCAGGCACCAGCACAGGTAGTGGTGGGCATGAGACGGGAATCCCAGAGCTGAAGCACTCAAATTTCCCCAAATTTAAGGGAAGGGAGAGAGCTGAGATGGGGTGTTATCTCCTGGAAGTGCCCGTTGCACTCCAGGTCCTATAAAGAGACCCTGAATGACCAATTTGGATTAGACAGTTAAATTTCAAGGGCTACTGGTAGGTGAGGCCTTTCATTCTTAGCCTTGGGGCTGCAGAGAGCCAAAAGATGTTTGGAGACTTTGTGACCCTGAGGATGAGGCAGAAGGAGCTCCAGGAGCAGGGTGAGGAAGGAGACACTGCTTCTGAAGATCAGGAGATCAGGAGCAGAGTAACTGGGGTGAGGCCATGAGCAGAAACAGGGATTTTGGGAAGAAAAGAGTATCCTGTCTCAGCAGAAAATTGTCATGACAAGGGGAAGTAGCACATCATATGGGAGAGGGTAAGAGCTCACAGCTCTCCCAGGGCTGGGCAAGGCCTGAGACAGGGATGGTTCACTGGGAAGAAGCCACCAGCCTGCACAGAGTGCCATGGAGGTCTAACAAATTCCCCTCTGTCCCTGAGGAGGAGAGGGAAGGCCTGGCAGGGAGGTGATGAATGCTCTAGGAAGAGCTGGGGGCTCTCCAGCTGTAATGAGACGTTCCTAGAAGGATATGTGTTCTCCAGAGGGAAGCAGGCGTTCCTGGGATGTGACTCCTTTTTATTTTCAAGACATCATGGAGTGCTGATGTCTTGGGGGATGCTTCCAGTGGAAAGGTTATAACGCCAAGTGGAGCAACCCGACCTCACCAGCAGCACCTCTGCACCCTCCCCACAGTGCTGGGCACTGACTCATCCTCTTTCTATTAAAGGCTCCAGCCCCTGCCCCAGGAACCTTCTGGAAATAACCCGGTGTTTTCCAAATATCCTCCAACGCTGCGTGGTGGGCACAGCCCTCCAGCAGCCATGGCTGGTTGGCTCCATGAGGGATAACTGCTCTGTTCCAGGCAGGATAACTGCTGTGCTCCAGGCAGGATAACTGCTGTGCTCCAGGCAGGATAACTGCTCTGCTCCAGGCAGGACAATTCTCTGCTCCAGGCAGGATAACTGCTGTGCTCCAGGCAGGATAACTGCTCTGCTCCAGGC
>NW_016690288.1:202298-203480 GCF_001604755.1 Lepidothrix coronata
ATGGGGCTTGGAGCAATCTGGGCTGGTGGGAGGGGTCCCTGCCCATGGCAGGGGGGGGACTGGGTGGGCTTTAAGGTCCTTTCCAACCCAAACCATTTTGGGATTCTTTGAAAACCAAATCCAGTTTTTAAATGAACCCACTGGGACTTGTCTGCTCATCGTAGCAGAGGAAAAAGGAAAATAAGCGAGACACAAGTGGATTGTTTTCATTTTCCTTGGTGCTCCTGGAGTGCAGCTCTCCAGGGGTTTGGTGGGATGGGTGCAGGCAGCCTGGGGAGCACAGGGTGGTCACTGCACCCCAGGGGTGCTTCAGGGGTGGCTGAGAACAACCTTCCCCTCCTCACCGAGGGGGCTCAGAGCAGAGACAACCTTTAAGCTTGTGCCATGGCCATTGCCAGGCTGGAGGACTTCCCTAATTATGGCTTCATGGAATCATTAAGGCTGGAAAAGCCCTCTGAGATCATCGAGTCCAACTGTTCCCCCGGCACTGCCAAGCCCACCACTGACCCATGTCCCCAAGTGCCACATCCACACGTCTGTTAAACCCCTCCAGGGATGGAGACCGATGGCCCTCAGCCCCCCTTCAGCCCCCCAAGTGCCCAGGGCTGGTTTGGCCCCTCTCTGCAGGCAGGGCTGTGTCACTGGGGGGGGTTGGAGCCCCACGGGAGGTGTGAGCTCCCAAGGGAGGGGTGACTTTCCAGCTGCCAGTAAACCCCGTGGGCACACACAGATGTTTACTGGCCTCTCGATTTGTGCAGAGCTGTAAAACCACTTCCCATGAGTGGGGCTGGTTGGAGGTTGGGGCTGGTTGGAGGCTGGGGAGCTCTGCAGTGTCTCTCTGAAGTGCAGGGCCTGGCCCTGTGCTGTGGAGGGTTTGGCCATCCCAGATGGGTTTGTGGCCTTCAAAGGGGCCATTGTCTGGCTGCCCTGGTCATCACGGGCTGTGCCTGGCACCCACATCCCCTGGGGCAGAGGAAAGGGCTCGGGGAGCTCTGGCAGCACTTGCCAGTGTGCCACAGCCCCTCAGCCTCTCCTGCACCCCTCCACAACCCCACAGCCCCTCCTGCATCCCTCCACAGCCCCACAGCCCCTCCTGCATCCCTCCACAGCCCCACAGCCCCTCCTGCATCCCTCCACAGCCCCACAGCCTCTCCTGCATCCCTCCACAGCCCCACAGCCTCT
>NW_016690288.1:203851-233723 GCF_001604755.1 Lepidothrix coronata
CCTCAGCCTCCCCATGTGGGCTCCTGCATCCCCTGGGGACCGTGCAGGGAGGTGGTGTTGGTTTATGAGTGGCAGTGGAGGGACTTGGCTTGGTCAGGGATCACTTCTCCCCAGGCTGTGAGCAGAGGGGCAGTGCTGTGACCCTCAGAGCACCTCATCTCTGCCCTGGGTGAGACCACCAGCGTCTCCCAGATGGAGCACCCCACAACCCAGAGTGTCCACCTGTGGCCTTATGGGCACCTCACTCCCCAGAGCTCACATCTGCTCGTGGTCTTATGGGCAGGAGGAGCAAATGGCTGTGAGAAGTGTCAGGGGTGAATTCATATTCTTTCTGTGCTCCCAGACCCTTCAGTGCCAGGGCTGGGAGGGTGAGCTGTATCCCAGGGGAAGGCAGACAAAGCCCCCCCTCAGCCTGGGGACAGCCCTCACCATCACCCACCCAAGTGCCCTGCATCCCCCTGCCCTGGGGGTATGGGCTTTATGGCTCTTGGCAAGGGCAGGATTTCAGGGGGACCTGAAGGAGTCCCAAAAGCCTCTGGGTTAATCCTTGTCACCGTTTATACCCCAGGGGGGTGATGGCACAGCACCCCCACAACGTTTTTCCCTACAGTCTCCCTCTTTGAATAATTTCAGCTTTCCACTTCTCCCCTGCCTGCACCAAAACAAACCTCGCAGCCCAGCCTGGGTGTGGCTGAAGTGGTAAAAAAATGAATCCTTTCCAGGAATAATAAAGGAAGCTTGAGAGGGGTCAGCTCAGGAACGCTTGAGCTGCAGGAACTGCAATAGCAGAGGGCTCTGGGATTTGCCAGAGAAGCGAAAACCAGCGCACGGAAGCAGCAAACCGAAACCAGAAAGTGGCTTTGGAGGTCAGCGAGGGGGAAATGCTCAGGGCCATCCCGGGCTGGATCAAAGCTGGAGCCCTGGGGCTGGGGGAGGAGGAGCCCCCCCCTTCCAGGAGGCTTCCCAGCGCTCCGGGGGAAACAACATCGCAGTGACAAAGGGCAGCTCTGTGGGCACAAACTGCTCCGTGCCACCACACAGCCAAGGGGGGCAGCTGCAGCAGCTCTTTGCAGCCTCCTCCTCCTCCTCCTCCTGCTCCAGCTTCACCACATTCAGCAGCCAGGGATGGTTTCTTCCCTCTCACTGACCATCCCAATGCTTCCAGGTGGAGGACAGAGCTGCAGGTCACATCCCCCCTGCCTGCCCTGGTGCTCCACACGCACCATCAGCCCCGTGGTTCAGCCTTGCAGGGGAGCAGGAGGTGTGAAGTTCCCATGATCGAAGCTGTCCCTGGCTGGTGGCAGCCACAGCTGTGTCTCTGTGCAGCCACAGCCTGTGTCACCTTGTCACCAGTCCCTGCAGTGCTGGTGTTTGTCGCTTCCCCGAGCACACACTGACACGAGAGTTGCGAGCACAGAGGAACAGAAAACTCCCACCCTTGGTTTCTGCACGATTTATTTCCATGGCAAAAAGCCATAATTTGGTTTCGTTCCGTAATTTGGCCGAAAGCCGGAGCCACTTCTTGTTCTGCCCGGAGCTGCTCAGACTCACCCAGGGAATGAAGAGCTGGTCCTGCCAGGGCTTGTTGTGAATCCGGAAAAATCCAACACCTTCCCTGATACCCATGTCAGGACTTACAGAGCCCTTGTCCCCACTAAAAGCACACACTTGGCCACTCTGCTGAGGTCTCTGCCCAGTTGAGGTTGAGCCTGCAGCCTTCCACAGACCATGAGAGGAAGGGGGAATGCAAAAGAGATCCTCCCTGTGGGGTAAGTGTGGGAAGGAACAGACCATCACCTGCCTTGAACCTTCTCCTTTCAGTCCCTGCTGGGGACGAGCCAGTTTATGAAGGTTGGTGTCTCCACTGCTCTCATGTGCAGCCCCAGGGTAGCTGAGCGTGGAGTCTGGGCTTCTGGGGGTGAAAATCCAGGCTCAGGAGCCCAACCACAGACCTGAGAACCCTCCCTGCAGTGGAGGTCTTTGACTGCACCCCCAGAATGTGGCAGAACATCAGGAAGCCCAGCTCACCCCCTCCCTGCTCCCCAAGCAGGAGCTACCCCGAGCTGAGACTTGAAAGTCTCTCCCATGCCAGGGGGGTTCTCCAGCACTTGCTTCTCACCTCTTTAGCCAGAAATTCATCTTCAACTCAAGGCATCCTTTGCACGGAGAGGTTCAGGCTGGCAAAGTGTCTCAGGCTTGGCAAATCCCTTCTTCCAGTGAACTCCCTGCTCCCAGGTGAGATCCTGCCCTTTGGGATGCCTGGGACTGTTGAGGGCAAGCTGGTGAAGTGTGGGTTAGATAAACACCAGTGAGAGAGGCTGGGAATGGGCTGGAGGGTTGTGACCTGTGGCACAAAGTCCAGCTGGAGGCCAGGCAGCAGCAGGGAAACCCAGGGATCGATACTGGGTATTCTTTTATATCCTTTTGACCTGACTGATGGGACAAAGTGCACCCTAAGCGAGCTGGCAGGGGACACAAAGCCAGGAGGAGGGGCTGGCACACTGCAGGGACATGCTGCCTTCACAGAATCATGGAATGTTTTGGGTTCAAGGAGATCTTAAAGCCCATCCCGTTCCACCCCCTGCCATGGCAGGGATGCCTCCCACTATCCCAGGTTGCTCCAAGCCCCATCCAACCCGGCCCTGGACACTTTCAGGGATCCAGGGGTAGCCACAGCTTCTCTGGGCAACCTGTGCCAGGGCCTCACCACCCTCACAGGGAAGAATTCCTTCCTAATATTTAACCTAAATCTTTTCTTTTTTAGTTTAAAGCTGTTCCCCCTTGTCCTGTCCGTATTGGCTCATGTGACATGCATAGAAACCTCGTCAGGCTGGAGAAATGGGCTGACAAAAACCTCATGAAGTTCAACAGGAGAAGTGCAGAGTCCTCTCCCTGGGGAGGAACACCCCCAGGCACCCCCAGGATATGCCAGTGCCAACCAGCTGGAAAGCAAAAGGCCCCAGGGCTCCTGGTGGACACCAGGCTGGACATCAGCAGCAAAATGCCCTTGGCACCCAGAGTCCAACAGGTTCCTGGGATGCCTGAGGAGGAGCATTGCCAGCAGATCAAGGGAGGTGACCCTTCCCCTCTGCTCAGCACTGCTGAGGCCCCTCCTGGAGTGCTGGGTCCAGTTCTGGGCTCCCCAGTACGTGGACATACTGGAAAGAGTCCAACAAAAGGCCATGGAGATGATGAAGGGGCAGGAGCATCTCTCCAAGGAGAAAATGCTGACAGAGCTGGGACAGTTCAGCCTGGAGAAGAGAAGGCTCAGGGAGGTCTTACCAATGTGTGTGGGGGGGGTAAAGTAGCTGGACCCCAACACTTCTCAGTGGCCACTGACAGGAGAAAAGGCAGCAAGAAATTCCATTTAAACACCAGATAAAATTTTATTGAACAACAAAACAGGCTGCCCAGAGAGGCTGTAGAGTCTCACAGCCCACCTGAACATAGTCCTGGACAGCCACTGAGCAGGGACTGGGCCGGGTCCAGTGAATTCCAGGGTGAATTCCAGGGGTATCTCCAGCCTCAGCTCCCTGCTGACCCATGTTAACCCAAGCACTGTTGGTCTAAGGGGGGGGCAGGCAGAATGTTTTGGGAAGCACAGATCCCTCAGTTCAGCCACCTCTGAGCTCCACAGGCAGCCTCTGACAAGCACCCGCCAGACAACGGCACGAGAGCTGTCGCTCGGTTTGGTTTTTTTCCAGAGTTGCATAATCTTATGCAAACCCTGAGCCTTTCCCTATAGAGCCTCACAGGGAAAACCCCTTCCCGCAGTCCAGAGAACCCGTTCTCCTCTTTGTGGCCAGGCCACCTGGCACAGTTAGTTTCCTTTCGATTTGAATAACTCCAGAACGAGCGCTGAGTCAGAGCTCACATACTTGGCTCCACTATATCCCATTATTCCTGGCTTTCTTTTCATTCCCTCTAATTCCCTTCAGCTATTTCACTTTCGTGTCATCCTTTATCATCATCCTGGACTTTCCATTTCGAGTTCTCCAAGCTCCTTTTAAAAGGGAGCAGATTCCAGCTGCTTCAGACGGAGCTGCATCTTCCGGAGCTTTTGGTCCCGCTCTGACATCCCTCACCCGACGGAAAGATGAAGGTCTTTGCAGCTGTTCTGGCTCTTTTCCTCCTTGCAGCCTCCTTCTCCCAAACTTTCTCTGGCCCAGGTGAGTCCTGCTTTTTCATTTGTGAAGGAAGAACAGATCTGAGCCTTTGCTGTTATTTCTCCTTTGGGATCCCCTGGCAGAAAACCGGGAATTTATCAGCATTGGTGCCACTGTCTGCTCTGCGCAGAGATCAGCTGCTTGTAGGAACCCTGGGATTAAAAAATCCATCCATCCATCTATCCATCCACCCATCCATCCATCCATCCATCCGTCAGCACTCTGAGAAATCTGAGAAGGATTTGGGTTGGAAGGGACCTTAAAGGTCATCTTTTTCTACCCCTCTGCCATGGGCAGGGACACCTTCCACTATCCCAGGTTGCTTCAAGCCCCATCCAATCTGGTCTTGGACACTTCCAGGGATGGGGCAGTCACAGCTTCTCTGGGCAGCCTGTGCCAGGGCCTCACCACCCTCCCAGGGAATATTGTCTTCCTTGAATCCAACCTAAACTGACCTCATTCATTTTAAAACCACCAGCCCCTTGTCCTAGAGCAACTAAAAAGTTTGTCCCCATCTTTCTTACAGACCCATCCTCCATTCATCCATCCATCCATTTATCCCTCATCCATCCATCTGTCCATCAACCCTGGGCTCAGAGTACTTATTCCTGATTAGAGTTGAGGGATTTCAGCCTCTGCCCCGGGTCTGGGGGAGGTGGGGAAGCGAAGCTCTGAGCACTGGCAGGGTGGGAATCTCCTGCAGTACCTGATACCGCCCCTGGCTTTGGCCCAGGTGATCCCCAACATCCATTTAATTTGAATTGTTCTCTAATTCCCCTCTCCCTTCCCCACCAGCACGGCTCCCAGTGCTCACATTGTTTGTCTCTTTGCCTCTTCCAGTTGGACCCGACCTCCCCATCTGCTGTTTCAAGTTCACTCGCCACGAGCTGCCCCGGGACCGAATCCTGCGTCACTACAGCACCAGAACCAGCTGCCCCCAGCCAGGCATTGTGTGAGTGACCCTGGGCTGGCACAGGGCAGGGACAGGGCAGGGACACCCACCCTGGGGGTGACCAGCCCTGCAGGGTGGCTGTGGGCACGGGGGGGGGTGTCTGCAGGAACAGAGCAGGGAGAGGTGAACCCCAAGGGAAAAGGGCTGGCACAGGGACTGCTGGGGATGCTCCTTAAAATCTAGGTTACGTGGATTTTAGTATAACTCTTTCAGCACTTTAGCTAAGTGCCTGTGAATTAGGTTCCTGAAATGGTGTTTCATATTTCTTGTCAAGAATCCCAGTGGAAGAAGGTTGTAGCAAGGCAGAGAACATTTCATCTGTATAAAATGTTCTTAGAACAGGACACGGCAGGCACATCGCTTGACTGAAGAGAGTCAAAACTATCCAAGAGGGCCCAAAATCCCTGAAAATGGTCAAGGCAGGACAGAGAGAACTGATGAAGACTTTTGTGGGTGTCTTGGGATCACCAGCTCAAGTCTGGGAGTTGTGCCTGTGGAGCATGGACAGTTTTTGTACTGGGTGCATCCCCATGAGGGATATTAGTTAGATATTCTAATTAGATGATGCTGTAAGTTTGTAAAACCTGTGTGTGTATGTGCATAGGCCATCTTTGTGCACCTAAGACAACTCATTAAAGAGTTTTTTTTACCTTTCTATACTAACATTGTCCAGAAAAGGATTTCTCCGATTTTAGGCAACAGGGACACCCAGGGATGTTCCCACAGGAGTTGAGGAGGCAGCGTGGGAAAAGGGGTGGGAGGGGCGGAGAATCACAGCCAGAATCAGCTCGGGGCAGGGGGGAAAACCTCTTGCAATGCCCCAATCTGGGATCCAGGCTGTCCTGGGAAGCAGGTCGGAGCCGAGGCCTGACGTGTCCCGTCCTGTTCCACAGGTTCGTCACAAGGAGAGGCCACCAGGTCTGTGCCAATCCCAGTGACACCTGGGTCCGGAGGTACCTGCAGAGCCTGGAGCAGAACTGAGCCGGGCAGGATGGCAAGTGGAGCTGCTGTCCTGCACAAATCACCTCATCCTGAGCCCCGGCCGTGGAGCAGGGACAACGGGAGCTGCAGGAGCCCACGGCATCTGCAGGTGTCTCCAAGGGACTGCTGGAAGGATTCCCCAGGACACCTCGTGTTGTTGGGGTTGCTGCTGCTCACCCTGAGCTTCCACAGACTGGGCTGTGACCTCATCCCTCTGCCCTGACCCTCCACTGGTGGCCTGGCGAGGCCCAGGGGGCTGCACCTTTGTTATGTTATTTGAAATTATATTATTGTTTGTTGTATTGAAGTTATAGTAAATTATTTATGAAATTATCATATGGGGTAGGCAGTGCTTTTTTTTTTTTATGGGAGGGAGACAGGGAGGATATTTATAGGATGGTGACCCAATATTAGATGATGAGTGGCCCTGGTTTGCACACGTGAACTCATGATTCTGGAGAATAAAGAATTTGGACAAAACCTCTGCTTTTTTCCTTTTCTGTGCCTCTCTGTGGTGTCACAGCACAGACAGAATGCCTCCCTGAGCCTCTCTGCAGCCTCTCTGTGACATGTGAAGATGGGAAATGGTTTGAGGCAAACCCATAAAGTTTCCATCCTGCAGACCCGTGAATATCCTCTGAGATCACATGCACCCCCACTTCCCACATCCTCTCCACAATTAGATGTGTTTGTACCCACATGTGGGACTTTTACATACATGACTCCGCTCTCCACACACCCCAGGCACGTCCCATACCCTCCCTTGCTGCTCCCAGCCCCACACACCCCACCTCAAACTGGTCCCTGGGTGTGCAGTGGGGTGGTGATGGGATGTGGTGCTTCAAGGGGTAAAACCCTGCCAGTTTTTTTGGGGGGAAGCAGGGAGAGAGGCTCATATGAGGGAAGCAGAGGGGATGGAGGTGCTGGCAGGTATCAGGGGGGCTCATGAGCTCCTTGTGCCAGGCAATTCCCTGCCCTGCCTGCCAGTGCTGCCAGTTAAGCAGCAGATTCCCACCTCAGGCACCCACTGTCAGAGGCCTCCAGTCTCTCCTCACTGTTCCTCTGACACATCACCCCATCTCTGCCCACCGCCCTGGCAGTGGTGCTGAGCCTGGCACTGCTGCCTGGAGAGGGGCAGGGAACCCCAGCCTTCATTCTGACCACCCCACTAGGGGTTGTTCCTCACTTTCCCACCTGTAAAACAAAGGGAAGGGGCCAGCTGTGCTGCAGGGGTGAACCAACCAGCAGCAAACCTGCTGGAGTTGTTTTCAGGATGCAGCTTTCCATGGGAATGTGAATGGGAAGAAGCGGGTCCCAAGGAGGGAAGCACAGTGCTGGGCACAGCTTGTCCCTTGGGATCATTCAGTGCTCCTCAGCTCCTGCACTCTGAGAAAACCCAGAAGGATTTGGGTTGGAAGAGACCTTAAAGATCATCTTTTTCCACTCCTACACCTTCCACTAGCCCAGGTTGCTCCAAGCCCCGTCCAACCTGGCCTTGGACACTCCCAGGGATGGGGCAGCCACAGCTTCTCTGGGCAACCTGTGCCAGGGCCTCACCACCCTCACAGGGAACAATTTCTTCCTTGTATCCAACCTAAACTGACCTCCTTCAGTTTGAAACCATTCCCCCTTGTCCTAGAGCAACTAAAAAGTTTGTCCCCATCTTTCTTGCAGTCCCCCTTCAAATGCCCCCCCAGCACAGTCCAGAGCTGGCCTTGGCCTGGCCTTCATCCTGGTTTTCTTCCTAAGGCAAAAAAATGCTTTTTCTCAGTGTTTATTTTTTCCCCCCCCTGCAGCTATAGATCAGATTTGGCAACTCTGAGGTTGGGAAAGCACCACCACGTTGTCTTGTGACTTCTCTTCAGTCCCGTGTTTTCCAGGCTGGGAAGCTGCTGCAGGCAGCTCGTGGACATGCAAGGAGCAGCATCCCAGGGAAGGGCAGCCCAGCCCAGCACCAGGTTGTGTCCCAGGAGATGGTTCTGGGCTGGGGGACCACATGGAGAGGTGAAAATCCGCAGGGAGGTGTATCCTGAGTGAAACGTGGGAGCAGAGTGGTCCCTGCATGGGGGGTGGATGGACAGGAGCAGGCAAAGAGCCCGGGATGGGGGTGTTGGGGGTCTCCTCTACCCCTGAGAACTTCCTGACCCCGAGTTTGGTGCTGCAGGAGCCCCAAATAGTCCTGCTAACGGGACCCTGAGAGGGGATGGAGGATGGATGACTGGGAGAAAGGGAATTCAGGGGTGTCTGGGGTTTATCCCCGGCCCAGGCTGGAGAGGCTGGAGGACTCTGTGCTGCAGAGCTGGCTCCTCTCCAGACAGTCCCTGGCTGTCTGCCCAGGCACTTGTGGGAATTTCCCTCTCCAGCCTTTCTGGTTTCGGTTTCCAAGTGCTGCACTCAGAGGGCTTTTCCTTCAGTGCCTGCCGTGGCAGAGGCACCAGAAGGTCTGGAGACCCTCATGGTGCCATGGGCAAAGCACTGGGTGGTCTGGTTCTCTCTGGTCTATTTGAGAGCAGGAATCCTGTGGCTCTCCCCTCTCTCCCAGCTTCACTCAGAGAAGCCCTGGGAAGAGAGAGGAGCCTTGGAGACCCTCAGACCCAACATCTGCATCATCTCCCTGCTGGTCCCTGCTCCCAAATCCATCAGGAACATCCTGACACGGCCTCCCCCTGCCACTCTTGGGCAGCTGATGGTTTGGACTTGGCCTCAGCCTCTCTGATTTCTGTCTTTCTAACCTGCACTGATCACAGTCCAGCAGCTCCACATCCCTCAAGAATCCTTTCTCCTAAACCCACCCATTTATATGTCCCAACACTGGTGCTTCCCTGTGGAAAGTGGGGGCTGGATGGAGCAGTGCTAAGCACAAACATGGGCTGTGTGGCTGCCAAGCTCCTGATGGGAACTTGTCTCTCTGCTTCAGTCCTGTTTCTCTCCTTGTTGCTGCCCTCCCTTCCCAATCCTGCTCTGCTCCCGGTGAATTCACCTGGAATCACAGCATCATTCAGGTTGGGAAAGACCTCTAGGATAGCTGAGTCCAACTGTTCCCCCAGCTCTGCCAAGGCCACCACTGACCCACGTCCCCAGGTGCCACATCCACAAGTCTGTTAAACCTCTCCAGGGATGGGGACTCCACCACTGCCCTGGGCAGCTGTGCCTGACACCCCTTTTTGTGCAGAACCTCTGTCCTTGGGTTGTTTTTTTCTCTCCTGGAGGAAGAAAGGCTCGTGATGGACCTGGAATGCCTGAGGAACAGGCTGATTCACATCCCCTTGGCAGAAGTTTTGCAGGAAGCACGTGAAGGACTGTTTGTACCCCCCCAGCAGGTGCAGCAGCTCTGTGGGGTTGGGCTCCTGCACGGGCAGGAAGCCTTTGGCTCTGCCCCATAAATCCTTCTCTGTCTTGGCACCAAGAGTGGGACAGGCTGGGGTGTTATCTGGGATTGGCCATGGCTCAGTCCTGGAGAGGAGAGATGACTTCCAGTGGTGAGGAGATGGCTGAGAAGGACCTTCCCACACTGGTGGTGGGGTGAGCCCTGTGGAGGGAGGATGAGAGGGTGTTCCCAGTGTCCTGTGGGGTGCAGGACCCCAGCACAGGTGAGGAAGAGCTCCCAGCTGAGCTCAGTGTGCAGCAGGGCAGCACCCAGACACTGCCTGCCCAGGGGCCACCAACCACAGGCTCCACAGTGGCCACTGGGGTCTGTGGTCTGTGGCCCTTCTCCTCCCCGCTGGAGCCACCAGAGAGTTGAGGCAGAGCCTGGTCTGACCAGGGACCTTCTCTGGTGTGCCAGCACCTCCCCTGGGCTGGCTGTCCCACCCCAGACAGAGATCACACAAAGGACACTCCCCAGCCCTGGTGCATTCCTTCCCCACCACGAGTTTTCCCATCGGTGTTTCTCCACCACCAGGAGAAGCACCAGGTCTGCCCTGCCCCAGGCTCTGGCTGGGTGAAGACATCTGTGAATTTTTTGGGGATGTGCTGCCATGGCCACCCCTGCCTGGTCCCCCAGTGCTCTGGGAGCTCAGGGCTAGCCCAGGTTCTTCCAAAGGAACTATTTTGGTGTTGTGGGCTGATTTCCTCTTGTTTGTGAGCAGCAAAGTGGGACCTGTGGCCCTCATGGGGGGTGCTGGTCCCCTCAGCCCCTCTGACCCAGCCTGACCCATGCCTCAGTTTCCCCCCTATAATTGAGGGGTAGCTGTGCTTAAAAGCTCTCTGTGAAGTGCTCAAATAGCCACGGTGTGAAAACAAACCAACACCAGCACGGGCTGATTATTTTCCTGCTCAGGGAGACGTGGCTGATCCCTTCCCTGCTTCCCTCCACAGCACTGCCAGGCTGTGTCCCAGGGTCCCCTCTGCCACAGAGCTGCTTTGCAGGGATGTAAAATAGAAGCTTGACCCTCTCCCCTCCCTCTCAGCTCCCACCCTGCCCACCCTGCAGGCCTTGGGTCCTGCCCGAAATAGAGACTTTGAGGCTCTCAAAAAGGAACTGCATCAGGAAATGCTGCTTGATTAACAGCAGAGCTGGTGATGAGCAAGGAGAGATCAGGATACAGCCTGAACATCTGCAGACCATTGTGGCACCAACAGGGCTTGGGGTTGTTTTGTGGACATTTTATCTCCTGCTGGTTTGCTTGGCCCTAATTGAGGGGGGTCATTTATTGCTGGCAACGAGGAGGGCCTGAGGAATTGCTCTGGGGTTTGATGGAGTGGAAAAGGGTGGAAAATGTCCTGAGAGGTGAAGACTTGACCTGCACAAGCTGCCAGGTGGGACACTCTTGGCCAAGGGGTGATACAAAAGCTTCTGGGCTTTTGCTTCAGCCAAACTCTGATGGAGACAACCCCGAAGAGTCCCCGTGGCCCTGCAGAGCCCCAGCACAGGGAGGGGGGACTGGCAGTTTCGTTCTCTACCCACAAAGTTATCAGCCAGTTCTAAATGGCAACCACGGGCTGATAAAGTGCCTTTGTTGGTTTTACTTGGTGCAAAACGTCTCTTGAGCTTTTTTAAACCGAATTCAGGCTTCCTACCCCAAGAAGCTGCAGAGCAAAAGGGAATTGGTGCCTGTCTTGAAATGAAACACTAATGGAGCATCATCCCCAGAGCTGAGCCTGGCTCAGGCTGCATTCCCAGAGGAGCCTGTGCTGGGGGTGTGGTCCTGGCTGGAAAGCAGTGGGAAAGCCCCACCAGCTCCCAGCCTTGGCTATGATATGGGGGAAAGGAAAGGGGAAGGGCTGGGGGAAAGTTCTGTCTCCACATCAGAGCAGGGGCTGGGAAGGGACAGTGCTGGGAGGTGCTGGGATGGTGCTGCTCCAAGAGCAGGAGGCCAGGCAGAAGGGAAGGCTTTTAGGGCTAAGGAGGCTGAGGCACTTCCAGCTGGGAAGTTGGGGTTCTTCCCCTGCCTCTCCCCAGATGGTTGTAGTGGGGTCCTACTGGCCCCGTTTTCCAAGCAGCAGGGGAACAACCAGAGCTGAGACAGAGAGAAAACAACTTTATTCTTTGGCAGTGGCAAGAGACAGAGGTTTGAGAACAAGGCTGAACATTGTGGTTCCACAACAAGCATCCTGTAAGTAACCAGGGTACCACTTCCTCCCCCAGGGAGACAGATCTTACCCACAGCATCTACTGAGCCATGACAAAACTCACCCAGCTTTAGAACCCAGCCTGGGTTTAGCTGACAGCACTCAGACCTAATTCCAACAGACCACCACCCACAAAGAGCTCTGGGGGTGAAATTCCCCTCCCATTCTAGCAGTGGAGGCACAAGGGGGGCTCAGTTTAGCCACAGGTCACCCAGCAGGGGACACCAAGATGGGTCTGCAAGGGCAGGAGGTCCCCAGCAGCACAGCTGCCCCAAGGGGGGCTGAATCATCGTGGATAAATGACCCCTTTGCAAGGCAAAAGGAACTTCAGGGGTTCCAAGGTGGCTCAGCAGGTGCTGGTGCTCAGCAGCAGCGTTTCTAGGTGTGTGCCAAGCTCTGCCAGGTGGACTGGCAGGAATTCTGAGCTCCCAGGGCTCAGTGCAGCTCCAGGCTGTCCACGTATTCCTTCACCCACCTGGCACCAGGGTTGGCACAGACCTCCCGGTTCTTCTGGGTGATGAACCTGCCAAGGCAGAAAAGGGACCATGAGGGACCTGGGCCACCTCTTTGGATCATCTCCCACAAAGCCCCAAGCACCAGGGAGCTGCTAAAACCCAGGGGACAGGCAGGGATCAAGGTCCCTTGGGAGAACCCCCCATTCTTGGATGTTCCAACGCAGAGATGAGCCTGGATGCAGTGTGGAATGTTCTGTGCATTGGGCTCATCACCACTGCAAAGTCCTGCTGGCTCCTCACCTCCTTCCCACGCCTTATTCCCAGCACCAGGACTGTCCAGGGAGACCAAGGGACCACTTATGTCTCAGCTGAGGAGGGTGAGGGCTCACACACTGCCCAGGGGACCTGGGTGGCTGCTCCATTCCCTTCCTCCAGGTGTGGGATCTCACCCCACCCTGCTCCTGGTCCCATTGGATGGGAAGCCCAAAGGCTGGCAGAAGCTTCCCTGAGAGCCCAGAGCAGGAGCTGGTACTCACACAACTGCTGGCTGAGGGCACTTGCTGCTGGTGTAGAAATATTCCTTCACATGATTCTGGGGCAGCTTCCGTGGGGTGTAGCCAAAGCAGCAGATAGTGGTGTCAGACCCCACTGGAAGAGATTAGGAAATCCAGCCTGAAACCATCACTCAATAAATGCACATTCCCCAAAAGACAGCATGGTCAAACCCCTTAATCACCTGGGCAGCCACTTCTCCTCCTCCTGTTTCCCCAGAAAATCAGCAAGAAATTGCTGTGAACACCAAAGCTTCATTAATGCCATTGCTGAGACAGGTTCTTAAATGTCTTATACTTAATTCCCATGATAAAAATCCCTTTGGTTACCCTGGGATCAGTTTTAAAGTCCAGCAAAAAAATCAGGGGAGATGAAACCTGAAAACTTTGATGCCAGTAAAATTCATCCCTAAGGTAAAAGGATGCTAGACGGGAAAACCAGTGCCACTAAAGCAGGGGAAGATATCCACACAGGTTTCCAACCTTTGCAGCTGAATTTTTTCCAGTTCTGCCCCAAAATTACAGGTGGTTAGAGCAAAAATGCACCCCAAGAGAGCAGAGGGATGCTGTACTCACATGGAGCAGGAGACACCTGAGACAGGAGGGCAGCGACGAGGATGATGGAGAGGCAAAGGGTGGAGACCTTCATCCTGGAAAGAGATGAGCTGCAGGGGCAGAGGCAGGACCAGAGCAGGTTCCTCTTGTGCCTGGTATGAGGTGCTGGCTCAACTCTTGCTTTTATAGGGCCAGTGGCCAGCCCTGTCAGTCAGATATCAAATCAAACACTCGGAATTTCCAAGAGCTGATGTCATGGCACCTTTGCCTCCAAAATGCTGAAAAAAAGAGGAAGCAGCTGGTCTAGAAAGTACCAGATTAACTTTGGTGTGAGGGGAGGTAAGTCTGAGAAAATCAGCACCCACTGACTAAGACAGGATATGAAATCAGCCTCGAGCAGCAGGTTCACACTTCGATCATCCAGCAGGAGAGCTGAGCTTATCAAACTGATCTCAGCATCCTCCCTGGAGCACCTGGAGGACCTCGGCTCAGTCAGGCACCCAGGCAGGGAGGACAAGGGTGCTGAGACCTTCAAAATGGCCTGTGGACAGTGCAGGTCCAGCCAGGGGGTCCCTGCTCCACTGATGTGGGTGGGAGGTGTCCAAGGTGGATGCAGGGGGACAGCGTGGGCAGCGTGGGCAGCAGGAACACTCAGTCGTGCTGCCTGTGCAGGCAGCAAGGGTGGCTGGCACCCTGGAGACTGGCTGTAGGTCTGGGCTGGCAGTCTTGGCACCATAAAGCACAAACCCCTCAATGCTGAGCTTCCAGTGTGGAGCTCAGGGCACCCAAACCCCTCCTAACACCCCCACTGAGGGAAGTGCCTGGGAATCCCAACTCCAAGGGCTGGCTCTACAGATTGCATCTTCTCCAAGTGCCAGTGTGGGTTTGGTACAGGGTGGGGTGCAGAGGGCAGAGCAGGAGCTTCCCCTGCCTGGGGAGAGGAGAGGGACCAGCTCTTGTGCCAGAGACCTCAGTTCCTTGTGCCCAGTCATGGTGTGTCTGCCCAGAGGCCCCTGGCACTGCCTTGGCCATGACAAGATGGGTTCCCCTGGATGCCCCAGGGAGCATTTCCCCTTTTGCCACCTCTCTCTTCTTGGCAACAGGCCCCCAGTTTGCCAGCTCACTGTGGTTCCTTGGGGTGTTTTCCTGCCCAGTGCCAGCCCAGCTGCTGTTCACGAGGCACCACGAGCTCGTGTTCCCGGGATTTCCTCACTGCCCCGAGGCCCCAGGGCTGTACCAGGGACTGCAGGGCTGCTCTGCTCCCACCCTCCTCCCCAGCACACTTCGTGGGTCTGTGTGGGGCACTCAGAGACCTCCCAGTGTCTGGGTGTGTTGGACCTGCCTCCCCACAGTGTCCCCTTCCCCGTGGTGTCCCCATGGGGTGCTGCAGGAGGGTCTCCAGGGCTGTGCCAGGGACCCTCTGGCAGGAACAAATGCCCATGGCTTTTCTAACTCATCCTCCCAGGGCTGGGGCTGGGGCTGGTGGTGTCCTGGGGACACTGAGGACTCCATCCCTCATGAGCAGGAGCTGGAGATGAACCACCTGCCTGACACCACAAAGCTGTCACAGATACCTGGTGGTGGCACTTGGGAGCAGCACAGCAACAGGCTGCAAGTGCTCAGGCTTTGCAAGGGACTAAAGCTCAGCTGGAATTCGCCAAGGGATTCTCCCACTGTTGGAGATGGGGAGAGGGGTTATTTAGTGCTACTCCCATGTTGCACATACTCCAGAACTGCAATTATCCTGTTGGACTGGCTAATTTGTTGGTGCTCCACACCCATGTAGGGGTGCAAAGCAAGCCCACAGGTCTCCCCCTCATCTCCTCACCACAGCAGCAATTGCATTTGGAGCTGAGCCTTGTCCCTGCTGCCCCAAGGCTCATCCTGGGGCTGGGACTTCTCTTTCCGAGGAGCAGTGCCTGTAGAAAGTGAGTTTTTATGTGATCCCCACCTGCCTCAGCACGTGGCCCCGCACACTCCTGGGCTCCAACACGCAGCTCCTGGGCTGTGTCACCCCCTGGTTGCATTTGGTGGGTGGCAGTGGCTCCCCTCCCATCCCAGACGGAGACTGTCCTGCCGTGGGACACGGGAACTAACCTGTTTGCTGCGCCCGGATCTGCCGGCAGACGGAGGAACTGCCTGTGACATAACATCTGACAGGGCCCCATCGAGATCTAAGAAACCACAGAGAGACACAAACGCTCCCCCGACCGCAGCTCAGCTCGGTCACGGCTCCGAAAGGCGACCGAAACCGTGACATGGGATTGCGGCTCTGCAAGCGCGGAGCGGCCGCGCCTCAGCCCAGCCCAGCCCCGCACATCTCCCTCCTGCCGCCCCGACATTCCTGCGGGATGGCACAGTCCCCGTGCCCCTCGCTCGGGGGGGTGGGTTTGCCCCGTGCAGGGGTTTTTTGGAGGCTCATTCTCCAAGCCCTGACCCTCGCGGCAGAGATGCCCGAGCCTTGGAAATGTGTCAGACCATCCACCGCGGCTCTGTCCTTGCTCCAGGCCGGCTCGTGTGGGAGGGGGACCCTCCTCCCCGCTCTCCTCCTCCTCCTCCTCCTGCTCTGCGCTCCCCCAAAGCTGCCGAGGCTTCCCTTTGCCCTCTCCTGCTCCCTGCGCTGCAGCTCCCCAGGGAAAGGTGTTGGCAAAGGTGGCAGCTGGGATCCACCAGGTACTGCAGGGAAACCTGGGAAGAGACCAGGGCACCGCAGGGAGCGGGGTGCCAGAGATCCCACTGGAACCCCAGAGCAGGTCATGGAAGGGCTGCGGGAAAGGGGACCGTGGTAGGGTTTGCTCTCAGATGGAGAGAGGAGCTACACTGGCCGTTTTTTGGCAGCGTCACGGGACAAGGCAAGGCACAGGGGAGGTTTCCCCACTCTGTGAAAACCAGAGGGATTTTTCTCTCTGTCCGTTTACTTCCCCTCCCAGCCACGCACGAGCATCCGAGGAGCACCGGGCCCTCTGCCGTCCTGCTCGGGAAGCGTTCCTGGAGCCTTTCCACTCACCTCCACTTCATCCACCTGCTGAGGAGCCCTGCCCCAGGGACATCCCCCCTGGAGACCCCCCGTGCTCCCCTCTGGGGGTCTCATCCCTGCACACAGCCCGCGGGGCAGGGACAGGTGACAACTGCACTGTCCCCTTGAGCCCTGGGCTCTCCCTTGGGCTCCTTGTCCTGGGTAGGGATCTGGGACTCTGCAGTGCCCTGTCTGCTGCCCATGCTGGTACCAAATCCCTGGGGAGCTGGGGGGCCATTTCCAGCCCCTTCCACCTTCCTGTTCATCAGGAAACCTCTTTATTTTCCTTCTGTGGGTTAAAGGAAGGCAGAAATCCTTGCTCCCTCAGAGGACTATCTGGAAACCAGGATCACCTACTGATCACCTGCTCTTCACAGCTCCTGATTATGTACCAAAAGATGGTCCCAGCCTGCTCCTTTCTCCTGGAAAAACAAGCTGCCAACATTGTTACCTCAAAACCAGCAGGAATGGGGACTCCAGACACACTCCCAGCCCAGTGCCAGGGCTCAGACCTGTTTCCCTCACCCAGGGAAGGCTCTGCTGACAGTCATTCTGCACCTACACATTGTTTTCCTCCTGAGGTGACTTTGGGGAAGCTCTGGGACCGCACTGGGAGTCAGGATTGTTGTGAACATGGTGCTGGATCACCTGTGCCCGGTGTGTGTGTGTCACATGAGCCTGGCAATGTAGAGCAGCCCCAAGGGAGTCCATGATCCAGCAGCAGCAGGACTGAAGCTCCCTGGTGAGCCCCCAGAGGATGCCACGTCTTTTCTTGAACCATTTGCCATCATTGCCTTCCCCAAAACTACCTTTGGTGGTGGTCGGTCCCAGCACAACCACCTCCTGCTTCCCAGGCCTGCAGAGGTGGGACCAAGTGTTCCTGTCTCTTCAGGGCTTGCTTGGTGCTACCAGCAGGTCATCCTGTTGGTGGCCACTCATCCCTGGTGGTAGCCACTCATCCCTAGTGGTGGCCACTCATCCCTGGTGGTGGCCACTGATCCTTGTCGGTGGTAATTCATCCCTGGTCACCACCCATCCCTGGTGGTCTAGTGGTCAGGATTTGGCACTCTCACTGCCACGGCCTGGGTTCGATTCCCAGCCAGGGAAGGGGCTTCTGCAGGCCCCAGTCTTTTTTTGGATGTCTGCACGGCCCTGCAGCAGCTCCTGGGGTTCAGTTCAGCGCGAGGTTCAGGAGCTCCCACACCCAGGACATGGGGCTGGGTCAGGGTGGGATGAATTTTGGGGGTTGGCAGGAGCCTCCTGTCCTCCCAGTGCCATGAGGCTGCACCTCCAAGTGGAAAAATACCCCGGAGAAGGGCAGCCATGAGCCTGTGGTGGGTTGTAGGGAGCAGGTGACGCTGCCATAGGGAGCAGGATGACACTGCCATAGGGAGCAGGGTGACATGGATGTGGGAGCAGGGTGACATGGATGTAGGGAGCAGGGTGACACTGCCATAGGGAGCAGGGTGACACTGCCATAGGGAGCAGAGTGCCATGGATGTAGAGAGCAGTAAAGAGTTGCATGGGTTCTACATATTCTGGCTTACGTGGGAATGCCCTGACACCTCCCCTGGGGAGGAGTTTTACACTGTCTGATGTGACACTGTGCAAATGAGTCTGGGGGTGCTTTTGGGGTCTTTGATGGTTTATGGAGCCTCTTTTAATGCCATGATGCTGTTTGTCCCTGTTTGGCCCTCTTTTGGTCCCTGTTTTGTTGTTCCAGTCTGGTGTCATCATCATGGGAAGGGAGGTAATTAACAGGACAAAAAAAATTACCTCATCTCCACAGGATCTACTTCTAATTGGCCTTCCCCCTTATCTCTCTAAAACACTGTGTTTAAGACATTAGTGTCTGGCCATCAGGGACACGATAAATCACAGGGCTAGAACAGTTTGTTTAAACAAAGTTTAGTCTGTCACAGCAGGGTGACACAGCTGTGGGAAACAGGGAAGCCGTGGGAAGAGGGTGACAGAGCTGCAGGGAGCAGGTGACACTGTTGTAAGGAGCAGGTGACACTGTAGGGAGCAGGGTGAGGGTCTATAGGGAGCAGGGTGTGACATGTAGGGAGCAGGGTGTGGGCTGTGGGAAGAAGGGTGATACAACTGTAGGGAGCAACTTTAGGGAGCAGGTGACACATCTGTAGGGAAAAGGGTGATGTGGCTGTAAGGAGCAGGGTGACACATCTACAGGGAACAGGGCGACACATCTATAAGGAGCAGGGTGACACCTATAGGGACGAGGGTCACACAACTGCAGGGAGGAGGGTGACACATCGATAGGGAACAGGGTGACACATCAATAGGGAACAATGTGAGACATGTAGGGAGCAGGGTGACACATCTGTAGGGAGCAGGGTATGGCCTGTGGGATGAAGGGTGACACAGCTGTAGGGAGCAGGGTCCCATAGCTGTAGGGAGCAGGGTCTATAGGGAACAGGGTGAGACATATGTAGGGAGCAGGGCTGTGGGAAGAAGGGTGATACAACTGTAGGGAGCAGGTGACACATCTATAGGGAAAAGGGTGATGTGGCTGTAAGGAACAGGGTGACACATTAATAGGGAACAGGGTGACACATCTGTAGGGAGCAGGGTATGGCCTGTGGGAGGAAGGGTGACACAGCTCTAGGGAACAGGGTCCCATGGCTGTAGGGAGCAGGGTG
This sequence comes from Lepidothrix coronata, assembly GCF_001604755.1. NCBI lineage: Eukaryota > Metazoa > Chordata > Aves > Passeriformes > Pipridae > Lepidothrix > Lepidothrix coronata. The sequence continues at coordinate 222,759 of NW_016690288.1, forward strand.
ATGGTCTATAGGGAACAGGGTGAGACATATGTAGGGAGCAGGGTATGGGCTGTGGGAGGAAGGGTGACACAGCTGTCATGGCAGGGTGACACAGTTGTAGTGAACGGGGTGACACAGGTGTAAGGAGCAGGGTGACATTCTATAGGGAGAAGGGTGACACACAAGTGTAGGCAGGAGGGTGACAGGGCTGCGTGGGGTGGACATGCCACTGCAGGATTTCTTCCTGTGATAAGAAGAGCTGCTCCCCTGAACACTACCTGGAGGCCTGACATCACCTAAAAGTAAAGGATCCCTGGGAGCTCAGGGCCAGGGCCAGGGCCAGGGTGGGAATGCAGTGTCCCTCGAGGAGGGGTGACAGATCTGTGTCCCTCTGTCCCTCCTGGCAGTAAAACTCCCGCTGTGAGCAGGACTTGAACCTGCGCAGGGAAACCCTATTGGATTTCAAGTCCAACGCCTTCACCACTCGGCCATCACAGCAGCTGGCACAGTGTGTCCCTGCAGGAGCCCCTGGCTGTCACCCAGCCCAGGGGACACCACAGGACCTGCTCCCACCCTGGATGTGGGCTCTGCACCCCCAGCACAGGTGCTGCTGTCCCTGCACAGAGCCAAGGCTGACACGTTGTCCCTGCAGTGCTGGCAACGGGAACGGGGCACTGGCCACAGCACCAGTGGTGGCAACACTGGGGGGACATGGTGGGAGGTCTATGTCCCATCTCATCTCCTTGTATCCAACAGGAAACTTGTCCCTGGACGACCATCCCCAGTCTCCTCCATGCCCTCTTTCCCAAAATACCTACATTCTGTCACAGCATGTCCAGATGTTGCTGTTGGAGGCAGCCTGAGCCAGGGGCCCTCAGGTTCTGTCCTGCAGCTGGCAGGAGATGTTCCAGACTTGTGTGGTTCTCACCAGGTTGCTGCCTTTTGGCTTTTGGAACAGAGGAATGGGCAGAGCAGGGAAAAGGTGGGTGTTGAGAAGGAATCCTTGCTGAGCAAGGCCTCTTCTTTGGAGCATAAATATCCTATTTGGAGGACAGTCCTGGAAGCACTATCCTTGGTTTGGTGGCAGCTGGCTCTGGGAACTTGTCCAAAGCCCTCTTTGAACTCCCAAAGTTGTGTCCAAGAACTGGGCAAGTGCTTTGATATGTCACTGGCACCCCATGTCCTCCCGTGAGGATTTACCATCAGCGACCTGCACGTTTCCAGACCCCAAAATGACATCTCTGGGGGGGTCCACAGTGCCTATGGAAAGGATGGGATGGGTCCAGACCCCAATGGAAGGACCTGGAGTAGGAGTAGAGGGACCTAGAGAGCAGTGGTACCCTAATGGAGGGGCTTGGAGGGGACCAGAGCTTGAAAGAGTGATTTGAAGGAGGGCGAAAGGTGTGGTCTGGAGAACTCCAACAGAAGGGTCTGGAGGAGACTGGAGGACACTGTATCCCCCAGCTGGTTTTGCATCCTGGCTGGACTCCCACTTTCATTACACTGGTCAGAATTTACTTCTCTAATCTTGTGTCGTTGGCAGAGAACCTACAACTCCTGTGATATTTACAGACAAAACAATCTTGCCTGGTAGAAAGAACGGGATGTGTTTGTAGAAAAGTCGGAGTTCAACAGAGAGCTGACAGCTCTTCTCTTGTAATAAATGACACTTTGCAGTGTTATGCAACATAGAAAACCACAAGGTGTGTCAGGAGACAGAGCTTCTTCCTCAACAAAAGGTTCAGACTCTCGTTTTCACTCTTTGTTCTTCTGAGTTTAAGAGAACAGGGACAGCCCTGCCCGAGCAGCGGCTTTGCTGGACCCAGCACACAGTGTTACAACCAGGGACAAGAGGAACCAGCTTCCAGCTGTGCCAGGGGAGGTTTAGGTTGGATGTTGGGAAAAATTTCTGGTCAGGCACTAGAACAGGTCGCCCAGGGCAGTGGCGGAGTCCCTATCCCTGGAAGTATTTAAAAGATGTGAAGATGTGGCACTTGGGGACATCATTAATGGTGGCCTTGGCAGTGCTGGGGGACTGGTTGGCCCTGATGGCCTTAAAGGGTTTTTCCAACATAAATGATTCTGTGATTCCGTGATCCACTGCTGCATCCCATCACTTGGTGCCATGGTAAAGACACTTTACCCTCCCCATAAACCAGCATGTCCCTGTTGCCATACAATGGCCTAGGATGATCCAGAGGATCCACATGAGGATCAACAGTTATGCCTTGGGAATACCAGTGAACCCCTGCAAGCTCTGTCCATACAGACATTCCTTCACAGGGTTAAGCATTGAAGCACTGAGCCAAACCACGAAACTTGTGATCATTTCTACATCTATTCACACATCCAGCCTCTCTAGAGGTTAAGCTGTGGTCCAAGGAAAAACGTCCATGGCAGTGGCTGACTTCCACATCTCCCAGCTTTGTGGCACAATGAAAACTGCAGTGAGACCTGAAGCTTCTTCCATTCTTCCTTTTCCTGAATAGATCTCTGGAGCATTTGAAGCCAAGCGTTCTCCCAGTGTCTTTCCAGGGGCCTGACAACTTCTGCCGTGTCCCAGGTTTCCAGAAAAGATGGGAACTGATTCCACAGCAGGAAGATTACATGGAAAATGGAGAAACCATCGTGCTGTGTGGCATAAGAGACAGCTGAGGTCTCCTTCTAGTCCTGCCAGCCCCACCTCCAGAGAAGTCATGTCCCACCTTCCAGTCTGGGTCACAGTCTGGATGAGAAGGGGAAGGGGTGGAAGAGGGGTTTGCTAAAGGGTGGGGCAGGAAGAAGTTTGGTTCATGAGGAGGAGCTGAAGGTTTTATTCAGGGAGAGGGAGGGAGTTTGGTCCATGGGAAGGGGAATAAGGGTCCCGTCCCCAGGGAAGAATTCTCCATAGGGAAGAAGTTTCTTGCTGCTGCTCATTTGGGCCCTGTAAGATGAGCTCTCTCCGTGGGTGGACGTGCAGTGGCTTGTCCTGGTGGGTGTGGTGGGTCCTACCACTGTACTGGAAAATCACAGATGGTTTTCCACAGCTTTCCTGCCCTGGACACTTCGCCTGCTTCTTGAAGTAGGTCTGGAAAGAGACTCCAAGCAGCCTGACCTCACTGGTGTATTCCCAGGTGTATTCCCAGGCTGTTGGGCTCACCTGTTTCTGTGAGAGACTTTCCTGGAGCACCTTGCAGTGGCTATGAAGTGTCTCCATGGCAGATGGAAGGATGCACCAAGGAGGCTTCATAGCCTTGGGAGCTGAGTCTTTAAAGAAGGGCTTCAAAGAGAGGTGATAATTTCACTCCTGGGCATCACACAGCTGGGGACACCCCTCAAGTGACCACCTCAGTGATGCTGTGGTGCCACCTCCTGAGCATCCCTTGCTGTTGCTGTCACTCCCTTTATCCAGAAAGAGTTGAAATTACTTTTTAGTGCTCACACCACCTGAACTGGGACCGAAAGCTCCTTCCCGTGGGGGCAGCTCCAGTGACCCCACCTGACTCCCCACACACCCCACACCACCCCCCAGTCACACCAGGTTTCCTCACCAGCTCCGCCCCAGGTTTCCCAAGGCAGAGTCTCAGAGATCCAGATCCTTAAAATAATTTGATCCCGGTGCAACAACAGAACAACAGCTCGAGCTGGTGCCTCTGGGAAGGGCCCCTGACTGAAGGACACTCTGGGCTTTTATACCCTCACAGTCTGAGGGTTGTTGCCTCCTGCTGTGCCTCTGAGTGTCCCTCACCCCCTTCCTGTGGCCTCCCACTGGGGAGGGCCCCTGGCCCCAGCTCAGGGACTGCCCAGGTGGTTCCTGGGTGGTCAGGCAGGGCAGTGTCCTCAGCAGAGGCACCAATGCCATTGCCCTGATACATGTCACAGATACAAAAGAAGTAGCAAAACCAGCTGGCAGGTACCTGGACTTCTGCCTGTGCGTGTTCTGTGGGCAGAAAGCTGGATGGACAAGGTGGAGCGCCTGGCAGGGTGATCAGAGACCCTCTGGTGCCAGGGGCCACCTTCTGCTTTGGCTCTGAAATTCCCTTTAGGGGAGAAATATTGACTTTGAATGTTCACCTTCTGAAAACCCGGCCACCACGCGTCTTCTTTTTTTGTTTTATTCGGATTTAAAATGGTGTCTTTTCAGTGGCAGTTTCCTTTCTCATATATTCTTTTTTTATTTATTTATTTTGGGTTCATAAGAGCTGTGAAAACATTTAAACAGTAGGAAGGACTGGCTCCCTAATCCTGGGAGATTTACAAGGCTGACTGTCAGTAAGAATTCAGCATTGTCTTTTGTTATCAGGCTCCCTGATGTCGGAAGGATTACAGGATTTCTGCTGCCTTCCCGTTAGTCCACTGAAGTACTGCCCCTTTTCCTCCTGTATATCATTGAATCACTTGTTTGGGTTGGAAGGGACCTTAAAGATCATCTTGTTCCACCCCCCTGCCATGGGCAGGGACACCTCCCACTATCCCAGGTTGCTCCAACCTGGCCTTGGACACTCCCAGGGATGGGGCAGCCACAGCTTCTCTGGGCAACCTGTGCCAGGGCCTCCCCACCCTCACAGTCAGGAATTCCTTCCTAACCACCCTGTCATAATTCACATTGAAGTGCTCAGCACTTTGTTCCTTTCTGGGCATTGGCACAGTTAGAACTCTGGGATTGTCCATATTTCTGTTCACAGGATTTTCCTGGAGACCTCTCAGTCCTGCAGCTGCCTCGTTCTTTGTCCAGCCTTTGTCACCCTCACTAATCAGCAGTTCTAATCAGCCAACCAACAGGGAAGAAGAAGTCCAGTTCCACCATTATCTTTTACCATCATAAAGTTAAGCTCATCTCTCAATTGCAGGTAAGAAATGAGTGTCTTTATCCCTCTTTTACTGATTTTTCAAGAAGGAAGTCAACTTTTACTCAGAGGGAACGGAGAAGTGGGCACTTTTCAGCTTATTCCAGGAAAGCAAACCAGCAGATATTTCCTCTTGGCTCGCCGTGGTCCCAGTTTCTCCCTTTTTGGCCACGCCCAGGTCAGACCCAGCTCATTTCTGCCCTGGTGCAGGTGTATAAAGGTCTGGCTTGTTTCCCAGCCCTGCAAGTGCTGCAGAGATGGCAGGTAAGATCAATGCCTTTTCATTTTATATCTGTATCTGATATTTCTGGTGTGGATATTGGTGCATTCCAGGGCTCCATCTCCCAGGGAGATGGGAGGCAGAGTAGAGCATTAGGAGCTGCTGGTCCTTCATAATTGCTTCTCCCCTGATATTTATTGAATTTATTGGGAGAGGTGAGCAAAGACAGCTCCCCTGCCTCGTGCAGCAATACCCTGCAATATCAAATTGCAAGATATAAGCAGCTTTCAATCCCCAGGAAGATGGTTGAAGAATTTCCAAAAAAAAAAAAAAATAAGATAACCTTCCCCACTGCAGGGAAAATCATTAGTTCTTCCAAATTTTGTTTGTCTTCCCTGTTCCAAAACGTTAAAATGTTGACTAAATTACTTAAACGAGATCTAATGGCAACGTTTTGACTAAAAATCCCCTTTGAGGGAAGGCACTGGTGAGAGACACTGAGGAGGACAGACTTCTGGTGTTTATGGGGGAAAGGAATAGAGACAAATTTCAGGGAGCAGCAGGAAGGCTGAGAGGGGAGGTTGGAGGCTGGAGGACTGGTGATAGGTGTGGCAACTTTTGTTCAGTAGCAAGACAAAGGAGGCAGAGAGGGATGTGTGGGATCAACCTCCTTTCCAACAGCCACTTGTGGACATTCCCGAAGTCAGGCCAGCAGGACACTTCCCTCTTCCATCACGCCTTCCCAACATTCTCCATCACTGAAGCTGGACTGCACTTGGCTGCCTCCTCTTTGGCAGCTCCTCAGCCCAGTTTCCTGAAGGTCCCACACCACAGGGATGTCCTTGTGTGCTGCCAACACCTCTGTAGGTCCTGCTGACGGAGCTGGAGAGAGGGCAACGGGATTTTATTCCTGTATCCTGAAAGAGATACTCAAACCAAACCTCTCCTGATGCTTCAGTGAAGCCCTGCCCATCCAGAGGATTTGTGTTGCATTTCTCTCCAGGCATAAACCCAAGAATGACTCTCCTAGGATCCATCATCACCCTCTGCTTGGTCGGGGCCATGGACTCCTCACTGAATGGTGAGTTTGTGTTTGTCCTTTGGCTGCTGGGAAGGGTGTGAATGGAAACTCAGCCCGGGTTCCCAGTGAGATACAGCTCCAACAAACAACTGCAGTATCCTGGAGATTGACCCACTGACACTGAAGTCAATACCTAAGAAACTTCCCAAAGGAAATTCCCTATTTAACCAACAGCTTTTCCAAGCTTATGATCACCCTTTAGTGACAGGGGTCATGGCTCAGAGATCATATTTTTGGCTTCTTGTATGCATTTATTATTTCCTGTGAGAGGGGAAGAATAGCTGGGGAGGGGTCTGGAGCAACAGGAGCAGCTGAGGGAGCTGGGGGGGCTCAGCCTGGAGAAAAGGAGGCTCAAGGGGGACTTTCTCACTCTCTGCAACTCCCTGACAGGAGGGGGGAGCCGGGGGGGTTGGGCTCTGCTCCCATGGAATGAGGGACAGGATGAGAGGAAACGGCCTCAAATTGTGCCAGGGGAGGGTCAGGTTGGATATAAGGGACAATTTCTTCATGGAAAGCATTGGAACAGTCTGCCCAGGGCAGTGGTGGAGTCACCATCCCTGGAAGTGCTCAAAAAGCCTGTGGATGTGGCACTAGTGGTTGCCTTGGCAGTGCTGGGTTAATGGTTGGACTCCATGGTCTCAGAGGTCTTTTCCAGCCTTGCAGAGTCTGTGCTTCTAGCAGCTTCAGGAAAAAAAAAGGATGAAAAATAGCTCCCTAAAAGCCTCCAAAAGCCACCAGAACAAAGACTGTGACTATCAGGACCTCAGCAATGAGGCAGATGAGCAGGAGAACCACAGACAAAGGTGTGCAGGTGTCACTGAACACCCCGTGGGAACGGCGTGTGAGGCAGATCAGAGCACCACAACACCCAGCAAAGGTGTGGGAGCTGCTGCTCCTGGGGTACATTACACGGTACCCTCAAGTTCTGCTTTTTCTTCTCTTTTTTTTTCCTGAGCAGAGGTCTCAGAGGTGCTGTCAGACTCGTCTCTTCTGAGCATCATCAGTGAGGCCAGGCAGCTGGTGGACACAGCATATTTACAGGCCCGAAGGAGGTGAGTCCCTTTTGCACGAGAGCCCCCATATTATAAGGAAATAGGATCAAATATATGTGTGTTTCTTCTCTTTTCCAATGCATATTTCTTATGGAGGAGCCTTTGTTCCAGGGCTCTCCTTGGCATAGTGGCAGGGATCCTTTTGCCCGGTTTGGCTGCATTCTGGTGTTCTGTCTCAGTCCCAGGGCCACTTATCATCCCCCTCAGTTATTACTTCCTCATCTAGACCACCATGGGCACCTCTCACTAGTCCATAGTGGAATGGACATTCCAGGCACGTGAGTCCTCTCCTGGCTGCTGGAGTTCTGCCCCTCTCCAGAAGGACCACAGCTGTGTAGATGGACATCTTGTCACAAATGAGCCTCAGAGAAAGTCAGACCTCAGGTATCTTCTGTGTATTGTCCCAAAAGGCTGCTTCCAGGCAGCAGGATGGTTTGGGAAGGACCCTCTCCCCACCCACCCTATGGAAGTAGCAAGACAAAGCCATGGGACCAGAAAGAGATGGAACAGGAGCGAGGTTGTCCCTCTGCTCACAGAACACATCTTGCGACACACCAAATGTAAAGGCTTATGCAGTCACAGTTCATTGGTCTGGATTTCCACTTGATATAACAAAATTTATTGTGACAAGGCAGTAATGCAGGCTCAGAGTTGGGCATCACAGTGATTTGTTTGCCCAGGTTGTCTGAGCTGACGTGCTGATGCACAGACAGTTTGTCCCATGTGGGCAGAGCCTGCCTGTGACCCAGCAGTGCTGTCACGACTAATTACACCCAGCCCAGCCGGACAGAGGAGGTCTGATTTCAGACAAGGCACTTCATGGGACTCTTTTATGTTCAGCTTGAAGAAAAAACTGGAGGAAAAGCTTGCCAACCCAATGGATTTCCTGAAACACCTTAAGGACCCTGTGGGAAGAACCAGGTCTGCAGTCCGGGCTGCTGATTACATGGAAACTACTTTGAAACTCCTCAAAAGGAAACTGCATCTCTCTGGGGAGCAGAGATTCAATGTCACAGGTAACGTGGTTTAAACCAAAATGTTTTACAAGCAGCTGAGAGCAGAAAATGTGCCACAGCAGGAGTGTCAGGGAGCAGCTCTGCCATGACCCGAATAACTGGGGATAAAAACCTTCCCCCCGACAGCCCCGGGGGAATAGAGGCAGAGCAGAGCCCTGGCTGTTTTATTCATCATCTTTGGCATCATCTCCTATCTTTGATGATAAAAATGGGCTCACAATAAGTGTGATAAACCTGGGACAAAACCCTCTGACTGCCAGGAGACTCTGACCACCGAGAACCATCCATGTTTCACTTCTGGCCCTCACACCTGGCTTGTACCACTCTCCAAACTCATCATTTTGCTCCCAGCCTAGGATAAACCCTTGCTGGTGATGGTGCTCCCCATATTCCCCTGGAAAGTTGTTCCATGCCCACCCAGTTTCCCTAATCCAGAGGTGAAAGCTGATCCACAGAAGGGTTTAGGCTCCGAATTAACAATTCAAACCCAGATGTTGGATACCTACAGCTCTGACTCAGCTGGTTCAAACGTTCACCTGGAACACCAAGAAGCTAAAACAACAAAAAAAAAGAGTGGGATCAGATGCTACTTTCCATGGTTTCTCTTGCAGACCTGCTAAGCAGAAAGCAGAAGGAGATGATTTTCAGAGTCACCGGTTGTTACTCTCAGACTCGTCCCATTAAATGCCCAAAGCAGGACATTTATCGGACCATCACCGGGGAGTGCAACAACAGGTGGGATCTATGTGTGGACAAGGAGGGTCTTAAATCTGTACTCTGACCCAGGGCAGGCGGCTTGAGATCATTTGTGAAAGGGCAAGAAGGGTGCCCACTGCTGATGGCCCTGCTGTGAAGCTGATTTTGTGGGGGACAGAGATGCTACAGAGATTTAAATGCCAAGTAAAATTAAGGTAGAGATAAATACCAAATGAAATTAATATAACGGCATGAGGAATGGTTTGGGGTTTTTTTAATGTCAAAAAGGTTAATTTTTCCCTGCAGTAATTAATATTGGTGTAATTTTCTTCTTAGCGTTTTCCTGCTCTCACCTGGGTGACCAGAGTGATCAGACATGGATTAAAGGGCTGTGAAATGTTAGTCTGTACAAACCTTTTGTGTTTGAAATGATAACAGTGTTTGCTTTCCCGGTGATGCTGCAGAAGACACCCTCACCTGGGGTCCTCCAACCGTGGGTTTGCCCGCTGGCTCCCGGCAGTGTACGAGGACGGAGTGTCTGTTCCCAGAGGAGCAAGTGAAGGAAGGCACTACAACGGATTCCCACTGCCCCTGGTGAGACCCTTACCCTAATCCAGCTCTCAGGATGGACACTGCCCTCACTGCACCCATCTGAAGGGAAACAGTGGCAATATCTGGAGTGGGAATCGTTGATTTTTGATCTCAGGAGCTGCTCTGAGGCTGATTTTTTACAACTGAGTTACGGCTTGGAGCAATATTTTTTGTTGGAGACAGACATGGGCAAAAAGGTTGGGAACACTTCACCAAGTGATTTCCAAAGTGCACGGCCCAGGGATTGCTGCAGGCAGCACCTGCAGCTCAGGTACACCAGGACACTTGTACAAACCACAAGGCTGGGGTGTTCCTCAGCCATCTCCTTGACTTCCTGGATGTCTGCACGAGGAAGTTTCAGCCATAACAGGCTTTCCATGAAACCAGGATTGGCTGAAGGACTGAGGAGTTAAGAGGGTTCCTACTTATAACACGTGTTTGGATAGAGCTGGGAATGGCAGGGATCTGTTCAATGCCATAATTAACTCTTATGAGCTTATCTAAGATCATCTCATGATGATCTACAGCTACCAGAAAGGAGGTTGTGGAGAGGTGGGAGTTGGCCTCTTCTCCCAGGTAACAAGTGACAGGACAAGGGGAAAAGACCTCAAGTTGCACCAGGGGAGGTTTAGGTTGGATATCAGGAAAAAATTCTCACTGAAAGAGTGGTTAAGCATTGGAACAGGATCCCCAGGGAGGTGGTGGAGTAGCCATCCCTGGAAGTGCTCAAAAACCAGGCAGACATGGCACTTTGACAGGGTTTAGTGGGCATGGGGATACTCAGTCCAAGGTCAGACCTGATGATCTTGGAGGTCTTTTCCAACCCAAGTGACTCTGATTCAGCGATTCTATGGTCTCACAGTGGGTGTTTGAGGGGCGAATTCACCGTGGCAGAGACAGTCACACACATTTTCCCTCCTGCAGGTTCGGAAAGTGTCCAACGAAATCGCTCACACGGCCAACGAGAACGTCACTGCAGACCAGGAGCTCTCTCTGGTCTTCATGCACTGGGGCCAGTGGGCCAACCACGACATAGACCTGGCCCCTGCCAGCGGGGAAGGAGCCAGCCTGGAGCTCCTGTGCCACACTGACTGTGCCTTCAAGCCCCCCTGCTTCCCCATTAAGGTACTGACCCTCCCTCCACCCCACGCTCTCCTAAGGCAACAGAAATAAAGGCACAGGACTTCCTGAGGCACCACTGTTAGACACCAGATCAGCAATTATTGGGTCAGAACCACCTTGTGGGGCTGTGTGTGAAGGGGTTGTGTGGAGGGGGAAGGGATGGGTTCAACCTCAAGGAGGTGGGGTGGCCTCATGTCCCTCCTGGAGAAGCCCTGGAGTACTGACACTCACAAACAGCCCCGGAAAATCGTAACACCCCACAGCTCCTGGAGCCCCTGACCCAGCTCAGATTGGCAGGGACAGTGAGGACACTGCCCTGTAACACCCCACAGCTCCTGGAGCCCCTGACCCAGCTCAGATTGGCAGGGACAGTGAGGACACT
>NW_016690288.1:234046-248430 GCF_001604755.1 Lepidothrix coronata
AGTGTCATGGAGGGACTGGATTCTGACTTTAGTGTTGTGTTATTACATCTGTTGAGTCAGTATTGTGGTGGAATATTTTATATTTTTGCCCAGTTTGTGTGGTGTCCCTTTTTGCCAAGTTCCCCCGTCAATAAAAGACACACTTTGGGAACAAGTCCATGGCTTATTCTCTTAACCCTATCTCGACGTGTGAAAGAACCCTATATATATTTATATTTATATTTATATCTATATTTATATCTATATTTATATTTATATTTATATTTATATTTATATTTATATTTATATTTATATTTATATTTATATTTATATTTATATTTTTGTATTTATATTTACATTAATATTTCTATTTATACGTTTATTTATATTTATTGATAATTATTTTATATTTATAGTTATTTTATATTTATACTTGTATTTTATTTATATTTATTTTTTATTTATATTTTTATATTTATTTCATATTTATATTGATGTTTATTTTATACTTATATTATATTTATATTTATAATTTTATTTCTTTATATTTATTTTATATTTATGTTTTATTTATTTATATTTATATTTATATTTATTTCATAGTTATTTTATACTTATATTGATATTTATTTTATATTTGTATTATATATATTTTTATAATTTTATTTATTTATAGTTATTTTATATTTATATTTTATTTATTTATATTTTATTTATTTATATTTTATTTATTTATATTTATAATTTTATTTATTGATATTTACTTTATATTTATATTTATGTGTATATATGTTTAATTTATATTTATATTTTATTTATTTATATTTATATTATGGCTATGTTTAATTTATATTTATATTTATAGTTTATTTATTTAATTATTTATATTATGCTATATTTCTATTTCTATTATAATTATGTTTATTTTATATTTATATTTATAGTTTATTTATTTAATTATTTAAATTTATGCTATATTTATATTTCTATTTTGATGTATAAAATATATATTTATAATTTTTATATATAAATATATATATTAATATATATATATATTTAATTAAGACTCCTGGCTAAGCCACTTATGATTTTTTGCGTAGTTCCCCCCCGATGACCCCCGGGCGGTGAGGCCCGACACCTGCATGCCCTTTGTCCAGTCGGCCCCCGCGTGCACTCCCGGGGCCTTCTCCCGGGAGCAGCTCAACGCCGCCACCTCCTTCATCGATGCCAGCACCTTGTACGGCAGCGACGGCGCCCTGGCCAGGAGCCTGAGGAACCTCAGCAGCCAGCTGGGCCTCATGGCCGTGAACCAGCATTTCACGGACGCGGGGCTGGAGCTGCTGCCCTTTGAGAACGTGACAAAGAGCGTCTGTGTCCTCACCAACCCGGGCGCCAACATCCCCTGCTTTAAAGCAGGTAAAGGTGCAGCCCTGGGGTGTGTCCTCAGAGTCTGAAGGGATCATCGTGGTCGGGTGGATGAGGTGCTTCAAGACTCCATTGCGTGAGGTGGAAGACAGGGGGCTGCCTCCCAAATTAAAAAGAGAAAAATCAAGAAATAATTGATTAATTAAACATAACGTTATTGTAATTTTCCAAAAGTTACAACAAAGCCTTCTCCTTTTTCAAAAGTCTTTTCAAAGGCAGGAGAATTTTTCAATAGAAGTTTTCAACAGAATAACCACCAGTGCTTAAAACTTCTCGGGGACTTTTTTTTTTGTCCTACTTTGAACTCACCATTCATTAATGGGATGTGAGTTGTCAGCCTGAGAAAGTTGGGGCTGTTCAACCTGGAGAAGGGAAGGTTGTATGGAAACCTCTGCAGCCTTCCAAGATCTGAAGGGGCTACGAAGAAGCTGGAGAGGGACTGTTTGCCAGAAACTGGAGGGCAAGGAGTAATAGGTTCAAACAGAAAGAGGGGAAGTTAAGACTAGGTATACAGAAGAAATTCTTCCCTGTGGGGGTGGTGAGGGCCTGGCATGGGTTGCCCAGAGAATATTTTTATTTGTAGGGGACAAACGTGTGACTGAAAACCTGGGACTTTCTGCCATGCACACGATCTTTCTCCGAGAGCACAATCGCCTGGTCACGGAGCTGAGGGAATTAAATCCCCACTGGGATGGGGAAAAGCTGTACCAGGAGAGTCGAAAGATTGTGATTGCCATAAACCAGGTATGGTCACTGCGGGGTGTTTAAACTCAGGAATGTGTTTTTCCCTCCAAGATTCTGCTTTGTGGAATCAGTGGAGTTGTTCGCGGGAGCTGGAAATTGTGAATAAGGATGATCCATCTGAGACAGCATGGATACCCAGAGAGCTTTCTTATCCTTTATTTAAGGAATTTACCAGCTATATATTATATTTAATGTATCAATTATTTATCTGATTTATTAATTCTGCATTTTAAAATAATTTTATTATGTCATGCCACTGCTACACCTGTTTTTGTGAAGATCCTAATGAATTCTGCTCCAGAGAGTCCACATCAGTGCTCTGATTTTTATGGCATTTCTGCTACAGCTTCTGGCAACTTGCTCTGCTTTTGTGCTTTCAGATAATAACATACAGGGATTACCTCCCACTTCTGCTGGCTGAGGAGACCAGCAAGTGGATCCCTCAGTACCGTGGTTACGATGAGGAGGTGGATCCCAGAGCCTCAAACGTTTTTTCCCTGGCTTTCCGATTCGGCCACACCTCGGTGCAGCCCTTTGTGTCCCGCTTGGATGAGAGTTTCCAGCCTTTGGGTTCCTTCTCCCATGTCCCTCTTCATCTGACCTTCTGTGCTACTTGGAGAATTATAATGGAAGGTAGGAATTGAGGGGGGGGGAAGGTGGGGATGGTCCTGGTCTGGTCCTGAGGCTCACGTGGTGGTCAGACAAAGAGTCACAGAATCATTAAGCCTGGAAAAGACCTCCAAGATCATCCAATCCAAACTTTGACCCATCCCCACCTTGTCACCCAGCCCAGAGCACTGAGTGTCACGTCCAGTCCTTCCTTGAATTGCTCCCAGCTCAGCGAGACCCGACAGAGTGAGTGTTGCACATCCATTGAGATGGTGCAGCTGCTCCTGTGCCAAGTGTCAGCCACCAAAATTTAGGTCAGTTAAAGCTGTTATATCCCCCTCTAGTTAGGAGGCATCTCCAGAGGGTGATGCACCCCATTTAACTGAGCTGAGACACCTTTGTCACTTCCTTGTGGTGTCCATCTCCCTTCATGGCTCTAAATGGAGCTGTGGGGTCCTGCTATTACACAGCTGAGATCTCCCAACATGGGTTTTTCCAAGGAGCACAAATGACTCTTCCAAAATGGGTTAATTAACTAATCATGGAAAACTTGCCAAAATACAGGCGTGCAGCCCATTTTCCTGTGTTTTAATCCCACTGTTTCCTTAACGGTTACGAAACAGACACAGACAATCAGACATGAGTTGATTCTATTGTTGCATTTAGTGTTTGAATATCTGTCAATTAATAGGAAATTATAAAACAGAATCCATTGCAAAACCTAAACCTTGACAGACCCCCGTGTATCGGGACTGGTGGGCTGAGGAGCAGAAGAAAAGGACTTGGAGATCCTGGTGGACAACAAGTGGGTTTAGGGCTGTGGAAATAAAGGCTGAGGGATGGGGAGGGATAAGGAATTTAGTTGCTGTGCGAGGCCTCATCTGCTGGCAAATGCAGACATGTACAGATCCATACATGTGCCACTGTGAGGGGGGTGAGGCCCTGGCACAGGTTGCCCCATCCCTGGAAATGCTCAAGGCCAGGTTGGATGGGGCTGGGAACAAGCTGGTCTAGTGGAAGATGTCCCTGCCCGTGGCAGGGGGGTGGAACTCAACCATCTTGAAGGTCCCCTCCAACCCAAACCATCCTGTGGCTCTATGATTCCACAAACACACACGTCGAGATGGAAATCTGGAGCTGGGAAAACCCCACCCAGCCCAAGTAAACTCTTCCAGCTGCGCAAAAGGGACCACCCAAAGCTGCAACCTGGCACAAAAAGCCTTTCCTTGGTTCGCAATGGCTGCAGGAGGCATCGACCCCCTGGTCCGGGGCATGGTGGTGGATCACGCGAAGAAGATGGAACAGAACCAGCTGATGGTGGAGGAGCTCCAGAACCACCTCTTTGAACAGCTGGAGGTCATGGGGCTGGATTTAGCAGCCATGAACATGCAACGGGGAAGAGACCACGGCCTGCCAGGTAAGGAGGCACAAATCCACCCCTTCTCTGAACAACACTCTGTTTTCTTCTGCTGTTTATAGCAGTTCATGAATGTGTTGAGCTTTTCCCATGCCAGTGGGAAGAAAGAGTGCCTTGATTTGAGGGTGAAGGGTGGGTACACAGGCAAACTCAGGGAATAAAAGGTCTCTGCGTTATAAAATTTTAAGACAAGGACAAAAGGCTTTGAAATAAAAAATGATAGTTGGGATGAAGTAATAAAGAGGGGGAGATACAGTGGTGTACTGCAAAGTGGGGACATGTGGGATACAGAAGGTACAGACACAAGTGACCAAGTTCAGCTTTCACGTGGCCTTAGACAGGCCACCAGTGCTTTGTTCTTTGCCCATCAGTGCTGATTTGGTGCCTCCTGACAGCCCTGGGCTCTGAGCAGAAGTGACTTCAGGTACGAGGTGCTGCAGAATAACAGGTGCTCACAACCAAATGCTGCTCTTTTCTAGGACTTTGACCCCAGAAATTTTGCCTCCCAGAGCTGCAAGGACTGGTGCACTCACATTCAGCACTAGAGAGCTGTAACCAACAGGAGAGCTCTAACCTGTACTCATGAGGACAACCCAGATTGTTAGTTTAGTGTGTAGACACAGAAAGGACCTTTGAAAACATTGTGACTTCCTAGCCAAGGGCAGCTTCCAGCTCCTTTAATGCCATGAGAAGAAGCAGATGTTGCCCATGGGCCAAGGGGTCCTGAGCCAAGGCAGATGGTGGGGCCATGGGGTGGTGGGTTCTGCTCAGCTGCTGCTCCTGCTCTTGCAGGTTACAATGCCTGGAGGGGCTTCTGTGGGCTCTCCCAACCCCAAACTGTGGAAGAATTCTCTGAGGTGCTTGGCAATCCCAAACTGGCCAAGAAGTTCCTGGATGTGTACGGGACACCGGACAACATCGACCTGTGGATCGGGGCGGTCGCAGAGCCCGTGGTTCCCCAGGGCAGGGTGGGACCCCTCCTGTCCTGCATCATTGGCACCCAGTTCAGGAACCTGCGGGATGGGGACAGGTGAGAGCCAACATTCCCTGGGGCATTTATCAGGGGGGAAAACGCTGACATTGATCCAACCCAGTGCTCCCAGCAAGGCTCACGTCTTGGTTTTAGTCCAGTGGCCAAAGGACTCGTTTTTGCAGCCCATTCCTCCAGATCCGTGAGGCTGAGGAGCAGCAGCCCCAGACCACGGGGGATCTGCACTAATCTCTGCCTGAGGTGACATTTGCTCTCGGGGCACAAAGGGGAGGATAAATCACTGAGTCCCAGCAGCCCGGAGATGCTGCATGGAAGATCTGGCCATGCTGGAGACACCTCTTCCCAAAAGGCTGTGCCTTCTGCCTGGTGGATCGGGGTGGATCTGAGCAGAGACTCACCTTGGTCAGGTCCCATCTTGGCAGGTAACCAGAGACTACAAACTGCTTCTGAAAATATCCTTGCAGGTTCTGGTGGGAGAACCCAGGAGTTTTCACTCCACAACAGCTGCAAGCACTGAGAAAAATCACACTGTCAAAGGTGTTCTGTGACAACACTCGTATCCAGAAGATACCCAGGGATGTGTTCAGGATCAACAGTTACCCCCAGGACTTCACTGACTGCCAGGAGATCGATGGACTCGACCTCTCACCCTGGAAAGATGAACCTGAGAGTGGCACAAAAGGTACCAGTGTTCCAAGGCCTGTCAAAAATAATAAATACCCTATGATGTCTCCTCCATGCCTAAAAAATTAAGGTTTCTATGGTGACTCTGGCCCCAAAAAGATGACTGTGCATTCAGCTGCACTCAGACAGCACTGGAGGCAGAGATGCTGTTGGCTGGGTCTCCCTGTGATCCATCCCTTTCATCATCCTTTATTAACCTGCCTCTTCCTGTTCAAGGAGGTGGAAAATCCCTGAAAATCCAGTCTGTTCTGGCTCTTTTGAATGTGTCCTTCTCTAATAAATGCCAGGATAACCATAGTCTTACCTCACAGGAAGGGTGTCCATGAAAAAATCAACTGGAATTAGTCAGCCTGCTCCAAATTCTTACTCTGCTGCTCCAAGTCCCTGCCCTCCCCTTGCTTTCCCTAAAGTTTTAAAGCATTTTAAGGTATATCTGGAGTAGCTTTGACACTGTGTGGCCTCACACACCAGCAGTTTAACACACCCAGTCAGAGATGATGATGGGTCTTCATCTGAGGGATGTGGACACTCTCTGTGCCCTCCTGCATTTACACCTCTGGCACAGGCTCTCCCAGCTGAAAATGATGTGGGAGAACAGAGACTTGCAGAGTGGATTAGGTTTTTTTTCCTTCTGGAAACCCATTTACAGATGATGACAATCCCTGGGGATCCCCTGCTCTGTCCTTCTGCAAGGCACAGACCATGAAGTTCCTGTATTCAGGAAACAAATACAGGAAATTCCTGTATTTGAGGGAAACACTGTTGTTCAAAACAGATATTTGCACTTGATGTAAAGGCTAAATTTTGGTGACTTCACCCCTTTCTTTAGGAGCTGAGTCCAACTTACCTTCTCTCCAAACAATGTTGTCTCATTTCTTTTATTATCATAGTCTTATGGTCACTAAAATGTGCTGAGCTGCTTCCTGTGGCTCTTTTATCACCGGTCCAGGAGGAAGTTGAAGTGTTTTCATAACCTGTTTTCATAACCCAGAGAGAGTGAAATTCCAGGGGGTCAAAAGCAGCTGATAAAAGTTTAACCTTTTCAAGCACCAAGAAATTGCCCTCGAACCCCTCATCCTAAGGGCTCTCTGATGTCACCTGTTGACAAGGCTGGAAGCACCTCGGCCTCAGAGCTGCAAGGATACAGGGATGACAAAAATGTGGGGGGAAAGAGTGTGCCCAGGAAGGGCTTTCTGCCTCTCAGCAGCTTTTCCTGCTTCATTGACAGGTTCTAGTCCTGCTGCTCAAACCAGTGCTGGAAACCCCTGATGGTGGCCCTGAGCTGCTCCTGGGAAATTCCTGCCTTGGCCATCAGGCTCCAGTGGCTGCTGTCGACTGAACCTCAGCACGTGGTTTCCCAGAGGGGAGCTCAAGGCTATGGCGACTGTTTTATTTCCTGTAATGTGATTTTAATACTATTTATTTCTAAAAATTTCCAGTAAAGTAAGCCTCCAAATGGAAGGGCAACGAAGTGTTATTTTATGTTGCTCTAAAAAAAAATTGATCAGAGGTTTTGTGACTCTCTAAAAACATAATTAAGACAAATTTTTTACTTTCCATCCTGAATGGGTGTCAAACCTGGAGGTTTGGCACGCTTGCATTTCAAAATCAAATTCCTTTGTACCTGCTCAGAAATGATCAAGTTCATGTCATCTTTGTCTGAACCTTCCTAATCTCGTTTTGCACAAGAGCAAAAGCTGTTTTGGCTGTTTTTGATCAGCAAGATCAAAAGTCTCTGAAGACACTGGAGTCTTGAAGCCTAGAGACAAATTTATTTAAATTCTACAGTGGACCTGTATGGTTTGGGTGTTCTGGGCAGTAATAAAACCCATCTTGTGCATTCATCTCCATCTGACATCAATGACAGGCTGGGGCAGAGTGATTGGAAAGCTGGAAAAGGACCTGAGATTGTTGTTCAGCAGAGGCTGAACATGAGCCCTGGTGTGTCCAGGTGGGCAAAAAAGCCAAGGGCATCTGGCTTGGATCAGAACTAGTGTGGCCAGCAGGACTAGGGATGTGATTGTCTCTCTGTACTTGGCACTGTTGAGGCCACACCTCAAATCTCGTGTCCAGTTTTGGGCTCCTCATTACAAGAAAGACATAGAGGGGCTGGAGGGAATTCCATTCCAGGGAAGGGAATGGAGCTGGGGAAGGGGCTGGAGCAGCAGGAGCAGCTGAGGGAGCTGGGGGGGCTCAGCCTGGAGAAAAGGAAGCTCAGGGGGGACCTTCTGGCTCTGCAACCCCCTGACAGGAGGGGGGAGCCGGGGGGGGGTCGGGCTCTGCTCCCAGGGAACAAGGGACAGGAGGAGAGGGAACGGCCTCAAGCTGTGCCAGGGGAGGGTCAGGTTGGACATCAAGAGGAATTTCTCCATGGAAGGGGTGGTCAGGCACTGGAAGGGGCTGCCCAGGGAGGTTTGGAGTCCCCATCCCTGGGGATGTCCAAGGAAGGACTGGACGTGGCACTCAGTGCTCTGGGCTGGGGGACAGGGTGGGGATGGGGCACAGGGTGGACTCGATGATCCTGGAGATCTTTTCCAGCCTTAATAAACCTGTGATTCTGTGTTTGTCCAACTTGAGTGCAAAACATTCTTTGGCTGTGGTTCATAGCTCAACATTTCAGCATAAAGCAGCAAACCATAAGCTGACTGGTGTGTAAACCACAAGAATTAGGGCTAAAAATTCATCACCTGGCCAGGATGGTCACTCCAGGACACTGCAAGCCAATAAATACCAAAGATGTAAAAATCATATTAAGTTTCCATTTCTCCTTGGCATGACTGGGAGGGAAGGAGGGGACTGGGAGCAAGAAGGCAGCAGCATAAGGCAGAGTTATGAGTGAAGCTTGTGAGTGTAGCAGGAGCCTCTGTGGTGAAGAATAATGAATGAGATGCTTGGTAGAACCCCAGGGCTGCAGCAGCAGCATATGAGCTTTGCCATAGGATGTGCTGCCAAGTCATGTCCATCTCAACCCAGTGCCCCACTGCCCACCCATGGCCTGGGGCACCCACAGGAGACAACTGGAGCTGCCAGGGCCCCAGGGGAAATGATGGGATTTGGGGACTGTGCAGCTCCACGAGTCCCCAGGCTGCGGTGGCCTTGGCAGAGGAAGGCAAGACATCACACTGTGAAGCCGGGGCAGAACCAGGCAGGATTCAGAAATAGGAGCTGCAGCTCCCAGAGTGTGTTTGAGTTGAAAAATACACAGGTTGTGCTAAAAATCAGATTATCACAGGTTGAGAAAGCCCTCTGAGATCAAGTCCATTAGTCCAGCACTGCCAGGTCCACCACTAAACCATGTCCAAAAGCACAACATCTACATGTTTTTTGAACACTTCCAGGGATGGCGATTCCATCAGGGCATGGGAAGGATATTAGGCAACATACCCCTGCTGTTTGCCTCTACTTTCTGGGTCCCCAGGCATGTTCCTCTCACACTTTCAAGATCTGGCCAACCACTGAAGGCAAAATCTTACTTTGCTTAAAAGGAAGGCTAAAAAACCCAAAGAGACCATCAGGCCCTGCAGACATGTAAGGGCTTTAATTCCTCTCTCCCAAAGCTGCCTTGGCTTCCTCCCAAATCCTCCCCACGGAAAAGGTGGGAGACAGTGCCTTCTCCTGAGTGTACTTCCAGGGGAGTGGGGCAACCCTCCAACCCCAAGGTAGCCACTTCCTCAGGCAGGATGGCCACAGGATTGGGATAGATGTCTCCACCTTGTTGGCTCTGAATAGGAAAAGGTGATGATAAGCAGGCAGTGATGATCCCAGGAAGGGTCCAGCTCTGCCTGGGGTCCAGCTGGAGACATGTTCCCATGGTTATGAGGACAGGAATGTCCAGCTGCCCGTGGTGTGTCTGTCCATGCAGGTGGCACAGTTCCCTGGAAGGAACATGACAAAACCCTCTCACCACCACCTCCACTTGGAAGCTTCTCCTCCTTGGTGGACGTTTAGCCCGTCTCTGGTATGTCAGGGTTGCAATCCACGGCTGTCTCTGCTGCCAGGCCTTCCTGAGGTTGCCATGGCCTTCCCCTCGGCTGTGGCACACACAGCTGGAGCTGGGAGAGGGGATCACTGATGGGAAGCTCCGTTTGTCATTCCTGATATCCCCTGGTAGGTGGTGAGCATGGAGTCACGGACCTGCTCGGTGAGCTTGGGGACATCGTCCGGGCCCAGGCCGAGGGTCTCCACTTCTGGCAGGACCTGGATGATGAGTTTTCCTGGAAGAGTGAGGCAGGAGGGTGAGAGAGAGGGGAAAGAGAACGTGTGAGTGGTGTAGAGAGAGCAAGAGAAGATGCAGCAGGAGGATTGGTGCCAGTCAAGGAACAGGAGAGAAAAGAAGGGAAGTGCCCTCATTGACACACCAAGAGTGGTGTGGGCACCCAGCCGTGGCCCAGGAGCACACAGCAAAAACCCACACCAGGCTTTTCCCACCCACAAGAATCACAAATATGGAAATAGGTGAATCTCTGCTCAAATCCAATGCCGTGTTTCACGTAGAACAGGTTTGCACAGTGGAAAGACCTCAGGGCATGTCTAGATGGTGGCAGGGAGAAGATGTGAGCACATCCAAGCTGGCCACGCTCTGATCTGTGCATAACAAATCCAGCACAGTCCCTCCTTCCAGAAACAGGCTTTGGGATGAGGGAAATTGCACCCAGGACTCCCTGGTGTGTCAGACTCCTCTGGGGAAGCAGCCAAGCGATGGACTGGTGCAAACTGGAAGAATATACTGAGGAGGTGTCATCGTGTGCTTCTGCTCTGGCACCAGAGGCCCTTGTTCTGGCCAGCAGAGACAAGATAGTGCCTGCACAGACACCAGACACCCACCTGGGGATCTGGGGAGTGTCTGTGGTGTTTTCTAATGTTCTTGCATGTCTTTACACGTGCATTGGAACGAGATCCAGCAGTGCTGGAAGCAGAGCCATGTGAAGGAGGCAAAAACAAGCATAGAGAGTTTCACAACAGAAAACAGTATGTCAGGTTGGACAGGGCTTGGAGCAACCTGGGCTAGTGGAAGGTGTCCCTGCCCATGGCAGGGGGTGGAACAAGATCATCTTAAAGTCCCTTCCAACCCAAACACTTCTGTGATTCTGTGATTGTGTGCTCCCTGCCTGCACATCTCACACCCAAAGCCAGGCTGGCTCCTCACTTCACTTGGCCCTATGGAAAGAGCTGAGTGATGACGGGGCTGTGCTGAAAATTCAGGTCTGTTGGGGCAGAAGAGACTTCCAGCAAACACCAGACGTGCTCCATGCATGGCAGTGTCAACACCAGGCACGGAGTGTGGCCTTCCAGAGGCTCATCAGCACACCCAGAGCCTCTGTGGACACAGTGAGCTGTCCTGGCCTGAGGACCAGCCTGCTCCATGTGCAGGAATCCTGACCACGTGTAGCACATCTTCAGGATCAGCCCTGGCAAAACTTGTGGGAGGGAAAACTGGGAATGTGCAAGAAAAACTGACTGGGGTTCTGTCTCCAGCAGTGAAGGTCCTACCTGTTCAACAGCCACTTGGGAAAGGACTCAGAGGTCAGTAAAACATGGGATTAGAGGTCCAATAACCATGGGATTAGAGGTCAGTTATCCATGGGATCAGAGGTCAGCTAACTATGAACTCCCAGGGTGAGGGAAGTTGTTACAAAGGCAAATGTTCATGCAACAGCAAAAAGCCTTTCCTAAAAAACCTCGGGGAATTTGTGGAATCTCCATCCTTGGAGTTAATCCAGACTTGTCTGGACAAGGCACAAAGCAAACTCAGCTGTCTTTAAGTTGGCCTTGCTTTAAGCAAAAGGTTCAGCTGCTTCAGAGACCCCTCCCCACCGTGTTATTGTCTGACTTCCCAGAGCAGGGCTCTGAGCAGGGATGTGGTGGGGAGGAATCCCTGCTCTTGGTCCTATCAACCCCCAGGTGGGGGAGCATTTCCAGTCCCAAAAGGTTTTTGTTCCTGAGGAACAGAGAGAGGACGGGCCCAGCAGGTGAAAGGGGAGTGGAACCAGCCAGTGCAGTGTTTAACATTCTCCCTTCCAGCTGTCTGCCTGTGAGGGAATGACTACACCCAGGCACAACAATGGGAGGGATGAGGATTCCAGATGCAAATCCTCCCCTTAGGAAGCAGCAGGGCTGGCCTGGGGAAGGATGGGAAGTGGCAGAAGCCCAGTTTGGGGCGGGCAGCAGCAAAGGGAGCGGAGGAACAGGATGGAATGCTTTCCTCTCTTGGAATTTTTAACATTTTTTTCTGCATTTTCCTTCTGAAACCCAAGACTTGTGTCATTCTTTTCCCCCATAAAATTCTGTCAGTGAGCAGCAGAAATTCTTGTTGCCATAAATGGATGAAACATGGTAACTGGGGGGACACATTCTCAGGGTGACTTCTGCTGAGAGCTCCGTGTTTGTTTTTGTTTCCCAACTCCCCAAGAACCTGAGGGCAGAGTGGTGGGGCCAGGGGCAGGACCTGCCCCAGGACTCTGCTGCTTCTCCAACTTCCCTCACATTTTCCAAGAAATCCAAGGGGAGAGGAAAAATGATGCCTGAAATCTCCCTTTTCCCACCAAGAAGACACAAAGTGCTGTTGTTTGGCTGCTGTCTCCACATCACACATCTGCCCACCCACCCCATGTCTCCAAGGACTGTGCTCTGCCAACACCCAGCCCCTTCTTTGCCCCAGGTCATCCTCACCTGGGGTGAATCTCTTCTCCTTCTGGTTGTAGAAGCTGTTGTAGGATGAGAACACTACAGGAATGATGGGAACCTGGAAGGGAGACAATCTATAGTGAAGATACACATTTACAGTGAATATTCACATTTACAGTGAATTTTCGCATTTCCCCATCCCTCCTCCAAAATGCAGCTGCTGTTTTCAGGTCAGTTCTGCACCTTGCTGATAATCATCACCATCAGCTTCACAGCAGATACTCAGAGGGTTATTGGGATATTTAGCTCATTTAATTGTATCACCCCACGTCCTCACCATTGGCTTTCACACTTTCTTCTCTGTATTTAAGCCAACCATTGTGGATTGGCAAATTAGGATGTGCCTGGGCAGGTCCAGGGCTCTTGTCAAGCCCCTCCCCACTTTTTTTTCCCCAACCTGTCAGGAAGGTTTTCCACTTTTCCCAGAAACAGCCCCATCCTGTGCCACCCACAAACTCCTCGTGGGCTCCTGGGTGTGTGTTGGATCCACGGGGAAACCGGGGTCCAGGAGCCTGCTTTGCTGGTGGACCATGGCAAGGCAAAGCCCACCCCAAGGGGCAGGAGGCAGGTGGTCTCACCTGGGCTTTCACAGCCAGCTGGAAGGCCCCACGTTTGAAGGGCAGCATGGAGCCTCCGTGGTTGCGAGTTCCCTCGGGGAAGATCAAGACGCGCAACTGCAGGAGGAGGGAGAGGACGTTGAGATGGGGGCACCTCCAGGTGCTGCTCTGAGCCACCACGATCCCCTGGGACTGCTCTGTGTGCTCCTGACCTCCCCTCCACGGACACACAAGGCACTGAACCCACCAGGGATGCTCTCACTCTGCTCTGCTCAGCGCCCAGCCTGGAGACAGCGATCCCTTTCCACCCACGCCAAGGCTCGTGTTTTCCAGAGGCTCCTCCCCAGACTCCTCCCCACTCACATTGTCCTTGTGCAGGGATCGTGCCACCTCTGTCAGGGTGTTGATGGAGCCCTCCCTGTCCTTGCGGTCGATGAAGATGGTCCCCACCAGCCAGCACGCCAGGCCGAAGGTGCCCATGTACAGGATCTCCCTCTTGGCAATGGGCACACAGCGGTGTGGCAGGATCTCCATCAGCGCTGCAAGGGGACAACGAGGGCAGGACAAGTCGTCATCTGCACTCAGAGTTGCCCTAGATACTGGGTTACAGCCCTCTGCCCTGGGAGATGCCATCCCTGCAGCTTCATTGACCCTTAGAATCCCTGGGAATGGGATCCTGGGGGTCTCCAGACCAACCACAGGGTTAGGGGAGGACTATTGCTGGCACTGAAGGAGAGCAGCTATGACACAGCTGTGGTCAGCTGAGAGTCTTGTCCTGATTCCTTGGGTGAAGCTGATGTAGCTTGAAAGTATCTCTAATACCCTGGAGATCAGACCTGCCTCTAATATTCTGGAGATCAAACCTACCTCTAATATCCTGGAGATCAGACCTACCTCAATACAATGGAAATTAGCCCTGCCTCTAATACCCTGGAGACCAGCCCTGGTTGCAATACTCTGGAGATCAAACCTCCCTCTAATACTCTGCAGATCAGACCTGCCTTTAATACCCTGGAGATCAAACCTGCCTCTAATACTTTGGAAATCAAACCTGCCTTTAGTACTCTGGAGATCAAATCTGCCTCTAATACTTTGGAGATCAAACCTGCCTCTAATACTTTGGAGATCAGACTTGCCTTTAATACCCTGGAGATCAAACCTGCCTCTAATACTTTGGAAATCAAACCTGCCTTTAGTACTCTGGAGATCAAATCTGCCTCTAATACTTTGGAGATCAAACCTGCCTCTAATACTTTGGAGATCAGACTTGCCTTTAATACCCTGGAGATCAAAC
>NW_016690288.1:248693-254818 GCF_001604755.1 Lepidothrix coronata
GGCCAATGTGCGAAAAAACCTGGAAAAAAGGAAGCCAAAGAAATGCTGAAATTTGGATAAAACACTGCTCATCCAAACCATCCCACATCAGGCAGTGCTCCTGTTTCTCCCCAGACCCAGATTTGACCCAGAACTTGGAGAAGAGCAATTAGTGTGCCTCTGCAGCTTATCATTTCATTAGACAACATAGATCCAGCTATCAGGTTTCCTTCCAGCCATGCAAGACCAATGGTCCAGCAACCACAGCTACAGAAATTCCACGGATCAACCAAATATCCCAATTCACTGCACACCTTCGTACTCTGTTTCCCTGCACACCTTGCTGGATCAAACACAGGCTGCAATAAGCTGTGCCTAACTCTGCTATTGCCCAGGCTGTGCAAAGAGAGAGGTTTGCCTCTAGCTGCAATTCTAGGAGCCATATTTTAAGAAGTATTGGTAAAATGAAATAAAAAAAAAATAATAAAAGTTGGGCACCAAAGTAAAGAAGTGAAGCAAATTTCTCAAAGCAAGGGGTTGATGCTCAGTGAGGAGATCTGGATTCCTGCTGGGGCACAGGACAATGGAGCAGTAAATCCTGCCTCTGCAGCACTTCAGAAGGGCACAAGAATTACAGTGACATGCAGCAGAGTCAACTTCTCGTGCCCACTCAGCACACCCCCCGAGTTCCTGGTGCCCACCCTGCTGATGACACCTGTACCCCCACCAGGCAGCCCCAGGGGAGTCTGCAGCTCGTTGTGGAGCCTGGAGAGAGGGGATGGGCAGCAAGGGGATGGGCTGGGGGACTGCCAGACCTGGGGACACTGCTGCCATTGCAGTGGTGGGGACACCAGTGACAGTGCAGGTGCCAGCACTGCACTGTGGCAGTGTCTGCTCATGCCCACTCAGGCGGGCACTGGCTCACAAGGGAGTTAAGGAAGAGAAGAGCACCTGCAGTGGCTTTCACAACAGCTTGGGAAGGGAATGCTCAGCCATGGGGAGGGAAATACAGCTCCAAAGACCAGATAAAAGAGTTTTAATAAAAGCAGCAACTTATTTTACCTGTGCATTTCACGCAGGTTGTTGGCATTACCTACTTTGGCAAATCAATGTCACCTTTTACATCCTTTCCTTCCGTAATTCGCTCTTTGTTCTATCAACCCAAACCCAATATTGAAACTCACACCCCTCCATGGAATTACAGGGTCTGTCATCTCCCCACACCACCACACAACTAATTCCTCCCCCCCACACCCCAGCTCCCAGGACCTTCCAAAACAAAGCACTGGAGAGAGTGGACTCTACCAGTGCCCCAAGCAGAAAGAAGCCATGGACCACTCACGTCGCGTTCTCCACGTTCCGTCCCCGAGGAACACTGAGGATAACAACCCCAATGCTTATGGTGAAGAACCACAGCTTGTAGAAGGTCATCTTGCAGAAGAATCTGAATGCAGGTTTCACCTGGTAAAGGACTAGAAACACGACGAACAGGCAGGTGAATGGGTAGTGAAGGAGGAAAAGCTCCATCCTTCCAGCCCGGAGCGTGCTCACCGAGCAGGGAACGAGTCACCAGCTCCCGGTGCTGTGGAGCAGAGTTGAGACTCCCTGGATCAGCTCCATGTGGGTGGTGCACAGCTGGAAGGAGGTTTGGGAGCGATGCTGCAGCGGGGCTGTGCTCCCTGCTCAGAGCTCAGCTCGCCGTGGGAAGCCGGTTTAGCAAGGACACGCCGGCAGCTCCGAGTAGGAGTTGGGTGGCAGGAGGGGCAAACACGCAATAGCAAAGCTGCCTGGGGGCAAGGGCTGGGTGAATCTGGGCTGGAATGTGCCTGGAGAGCCAGCCCCCCTTCTGGGGGGCTCTGGGCATAGGAACCCTGAGGACTTTTAAGAAAATCTCTAGTGGGAGGGAGCGGGATGTGTGGGACAGCAGAGACCCTGCCCAGAGGCACTGTGGGTTTAGATGGGATATTGGGAAGAAATTCATCCCTGTGAGGGTGGGGAGGCCCTGGCACTGGTTGCCCAGAGAAGCTGTGGCTGCCTCTGGATTCCTGAAAGTGTCCAAGGCCAGGCTGGATGGGGCTTGGAGCAACCTGGTCTAGTGGAAGGTGTCCCTGCCCATGGCAGGGGGTGGAATGAGGTGAACTTTAATGTCTCATCCAACCCAAACCATTCCATGACTTTGTGATTCTATGACCCCAGGCTGTCTTACCTGAGCTTCACCAAGTGAGCTGGCTGCAAGATGTCCAGGAAATTAGAAACTACTGTTATGGAGGAGACACAAAGGGAAAACCAGTGATGCAAGCACCACACATCCAGGCATCGGAAGGACCAAGCTGAGCAACTGGACATTCTGCATGTAGAGTGGGAAAAGTGGGAAAAGTGCCACAAATCTGGACCAGAAGATAAACAAAGCAAGGGCAGCTCCTCCAAAGGTTTTCATGGCCAGAGGCAGGCAGATGTTCAGGCAGCATCTGCATAAGGAGGGAGTGAAGCAGGAAAATGCAGGTTTAACCTGGGACTGCTCCAACTACATTCCATCTCCTAAAACCACTGCCTGAGAAGGGTCTTTGCAATGGATGGAACGACTGGGCTGAAAAAGAAACCTTGTGTGATTCATCATCTGCATGACAGGCCTTGCTCTAGCACTTCAGAGGAGCAACAATATTAAATAATTGATATTTAATGACATTGAATTCCAGCCAGGACTGAAAGCTGCAGATTCTAAAAAGGAAATGCTCCGAGGACCCATGAAACCATGTTGACCATCACCTGCAACCTAAAGAACAAGGTCAAACCCCCCAGGACAATAAACTGGGCAAGAAACATGATAATAAAAAAGGCATTGCCTGTGCCCTCTGCTCCTGTGGCTAATCCAGGGACCATTCTTCTCCTGTCTTTCATGGACAAACTGGAGAGGAGTGACTGCAGCCTCACTGCTCAGCTCTCCCAGGGCTTCCCTGCAACCACAGCAGAGGCAGCCAAAGGTTTTCCCACAGCCTCTGCACTGTCCCTGCCCCAGCACATGGAAAAGACAAACATCCCGCATCCCACATGGGATCATGGCACCAGGACCCTCTGTACTGGTGCTGCAGAGACCAGCTCCTTTTGGAATTGGTTTATAGAGACCAACCACAGCTGCTTTGGGCTTCTCCAAGGTCTGATCCAGCAAACAGTTCCCTTCCTAATGCCTGTTAACCTCTCCTATATCTCATCAGTATAAATGATGGCCTTTTGCAGTTGAGGGAAGGTTCATCCTGGCTCATCCTGACTTGCCAGGAGAGAGGTTCCTAAAATGTAACCCCAGTGAAAGGAGTGCAGTGACTGTCCTGCAGGGATGGATGTGGCTCCCAAACCAAGCCATGTTCAGGTTCCTGCTGCAGGAAAACCTCTGGCACAACCCTGCACTCCCAAACCCACCCAGAATGTCTATGGACAAGGGAGTGTGTGAGTTCACAAACCACTGAAAAGCTTTATTTTAAGTCACTGACAGAAATTCTCAAAGACTTTCACAAAATCACAGAATCATTAAGGTTGGAAAAGACCTCCAGGATCATCGAGTCCAACCTGTGACCAATCCCCACTTTGTCAACCAGCCCAGAGCACTGAGTGCCACCTCCTGTTGTCCCTTGGACACCCACAGGGATGGGGACTCCACCACCTCCCTGGCCAGCCCATTCCAGTACCTGACAACCCTTTCCATGAAGAAATTTTCCCAATATCCAACCTGACTCTCCCCTGGTGCAGCTTGAGGCCATTTCTTCTCATCCTGTCCCTTGTTCCTTGGGAGCAGAGCCTGTCCCCACCCCTGGCTCCCCCCTCCTGTCAGGGAGTTGGAGGGAGCAAAGATCTGTGATCTGGGGCTTCCAAGAGCTGGTGAGTGTCTCTGATGGGAAAAGCCAAGGGCACAAAGCAATAATAAAAACTGTGCCATTCCCAATTCACCACGGAGAGATCGTGAGCTCAGGTCTGACACAACATTTAGGCTCCAAGGCCACAGACACCAAAATCCTCAGCTGTAATTTTGCTCTGTCGCAAACATCCCCAGCACCTGGATCCACCCCACTTCCACTTCAAAAGCAGGCAGCTCTTGCCTAACCTGCAAGGTGTTTTCTGAAACTCCAGCTCTAACGTAGTTCCCAGTTCCCAGAATAAGTGTGTCCATTCCCAGTTAACTCCCTTTTGCCCCTGGGTCTTTGCACCTTTTCCACAATCTGGTTTAAGTGAAGCTGAGATAGGGAGAGGAGGGACTTGCTCATACCCTGAGCTTTCATCACTCAGCTTTAATGACTCTCCTACTCTCCAGCTCTGCTCAGCCACACATTGGCCAGAAGAGAGAGGAGGAGGCAGGGAAAGGGATCTAATCTGATGGGAAAAGGCAAAGAAAATTGTCTTGTTCACCATAAGCAAATGAAGGCTCAAAACAAAATGTCCCTGGGAGAAGGTGCTGAGCGGGATGGACTCGGGATGGACATCCAGCTTTGAGCTGCAACAGCTGCAGGTGGGAAAGAAAGTGAATGAGAGGCCCTGACAGAGCCTGGAGGGAGAATTGCACTTCTGAAATCTTCAGCAGAGGCTGAGAAGGACAAACAATCCCACCCCAGCTCCTGCAGGAAGAATCCCCCACCTCAGCAGCTCCACCAGCCCGGGCAGGCACGTGCCGGGCATCCCGTGGCACAGCCCCCCTCCTGCTGTACCAGCATTTCATGGCTTTGATCAGGCAGTTTGATCAAGTTGATAAACCAGATCAAAGTGCCCAGATCTCATCTTAAAACCAGGAAAATTGGCTCCCTGTGCTTCATG
This sequence comes from Lepidothrix coronata, assembly GCF_001604755.1. Lineage (NCBI taxonomy): Eukaryota > Metazoa > Chordata > Aves > Passeriformes > Pipridae > Lepidothrix > Lepidothrix coronata. Next base: position 253,470 of record NW_016690288.1, read on the forward strand.
CACACAGAGGGATTGGGGGGGGGGGTTTGAGCCACTTCCTCCCCCACAGGGGAGATGCTGAAGTCAGCAGGTAATAAGTGAGACTTTCTCTGTCCCTGAGGGGCTGAGCAGACACAGGTGGGTGTTATTTGACAACTGAGAGGGGAAAACCAAAGCTGGAGAGCCCAGGACACCCCCCACACAGTCGGGCACCCCACACCCATCACTGTCGACTCCCTCGTAGCTCCGGCACCAGGAGCTCACCCAGGAGACAGAGGGGACTTCTGCCCACTCCAGGGCATGGCTGGTGCCTTTTGCTTTCCAAACGTGCCCTGGATGGTGTTTCCCAGCCTACACCACCCTCAGCCCCTCCACCCTGACCGGCAGCAGTTGGTCTCCATCCCTCTTCTTCCTCTTCAAGGTTCTCACAGAGAATCCTCCCATTTTGGGAATGATAAGGAGGAATTGTTGCCAAGTATTTGTTGGAACTGCCTCCTGCCCCGGCCCTTCCATAGTTCCATGTCACACAGGAGGTGGGATCAGAGATTTCTGCAAGAAATTCTTTCTTTCATTAGCAAAACACATGTTCTGGAGCTGTCTTTTCCCAACATTCCCATAGAAATCCTACCACCATCCTCCACTCACCTGTGGCTACTACACCTCTTACAAAGTGCAAGGAACATTCTGGCCTCAGCCCAAAACTGCAGTTTATTGAGCAATAACAGGAATATAACAGGCTATAGAGGGAGGAGAAAGTGGGTTTCATCCCTTTCAGGAAAAGATATTGAGAGGACAAAGCTGGAGCGAAACCAGAGTAGCTTTTACTTTCTTGTATGTTTAGATTGTTCTTATCTTTGCCAGGACACATCCCACCTGCTCCATAGCCCAGGGATAAGTCACTCTGGCTCCTGCCAAGCTGCAGGAATAATTTGTCACAGATTTCTGTCTTAATGCCTTGGGCATTCTGGACTAAGGGCACAAAAATGATGAGAAAACAGCTCTCTCCACATGGACAATTCCTTAATTCCATATTGGAGCAAAACCTGACAAGCCTGGTTTGGGGTGAAGGACAGCTGCTTCTGCTTCCCTCAGGGGCACCCTGACATCAGGAGATTTTCTCTGGAAACTAAAGGATGTCTTATTTTAAACAACAAAAAAAAAATGGAGAGCAAGAATCAGCTGCCATTCCAATGCCCTGGATAATTCTGGTGGGGGGTTGCAAAATTTGAAAGGAGGGTCCAAACCATGTGCTGGTAAACCAGTGTGTGGTTCTGTGGACCAAAGCAGCAGCTGGTGCGATTTGGAATCAGCCTCTGGAGAACTCATTTCACTTGGCTTTGTGATATCGAGTGATTTCCCAGGTCTGGGAT
>NW_016690288.1:255979-265539 GCF_001604755.1 Lepidothrix coronata
CCCCTCTCAGGGTCTGCTCTGGAGGCTGAACAGCCCCAGCTCCCTCAGCCTTTCCTCAGAATCCCAGAACAGGGCACTTGGCTTGGTCTTGCACTGCCAGGGCTGGAAAATCTGCACTTTGGAGGAGCCACTCCCAGTGCACCTGATAAAATGGAGAGTCCAAACATGTCCCAGGGGTGTACCTGGCACATGGCCCAGGGGTGTACCTGGCACACAGGCCCAGAGCCCCACCAGGCAGCTCTGGCTGAAGCCCCTGGCTCTGGTTCTCCCCCGTGCCTGCAGGCAGGAGCTCTGGGAAGCTCTTACCTTGCTCCTTGGTGCACGGTGACTTCCAGGGTCTGAGGTCCAGCTTTGGGATCTGACTGCAGCTCACAAAGTGCTCGGGGTACCTGTTAGCCCTGAAGATGTTCCTTGAAACTTTAGTGATGCCGGTGTTGTCACAAATTATTCGTGACAGGGAGATTTTGGCCAGTGCCTGGCGTTGCTGAGGCGTGAAAACCCCAGGGTTCTCCCACCAAAACCTGCAGGAGAAACAAGTACACACAACAGATTTTTGCCTTCTGGCTTCTTCACGTTCAGGACTCCCACATTAACACCAATAACACAGTTCTGTTGCCAAGAACAAATTCAAATTTCTGTTATTTAAATCAAGAGCCCTGAGTCACCAGCTGGATAATTTAATTTGCCTTTTTTTTTTTTTTTTTTTTTTGCCCATGGACTTATAATAAAGCTGCAATTGAATTAATTGCCCTGTGTTCCCTCAGATGAGGCACAGGCTCCTCTTTCAAATAGGAAAGGCTGCACAGACCCTGGTTACAGCCACATGATTGCTGTGCTGGAACCAGCCCTGTAATTACCCAATTTTTTTAAAAAAAGCATTTGTTTCCTGCCATAAGAAGAGGATTTCTAGATGTGCAATGGACTGTTTGCCTCTAAGCTCCCAATACTGGCGTCTGAGCTCATCCTAAGTCTTTCTAGGCAGAACTGTTTCCCAGAAACAGGGGTTGTGATGCCATTTTCAGGCAATATTGCTGGCAGGTGCAGGGATCTTGCTTCAGAAATGCAGCTTAAAATAGGACACTGCTGCACCTGATGCCCCTGAGCAGCCTCAAGGAGGAAGAGGAATTCAGGGATGCTCAAAGCTCAACACTGCTGAAGGGATTTTGGTTGACAAGGAAACCCCAACCCACATCTTGGTGCAAGCCAAGACCAAACCCTGCTACACGTTAGATCACGGAGTTCCAGCTCAGAAAGGAGAAACAGTGAGAAATCACCTCCCAACCCCTGAGAAGTACAGAAGACACTGAGATGGACAAAAATGTGTATTGCAAGCTCAGAATTTGGGAGGTGAGCAGGTGTTTGGGTTTTACAGGCACGGCAGGGAGGGGACAGGGATGCTGCCAGTGCTGGGGGAGCAGCTTGGGCTGAGCTGGGACCCAACCAAGAGGGAATATTTCACCTCTTTTACTCCCTAAAAAGCCTGGAAGTGTGTCAGTCCTTCAGCACCATCCCTTGGTCTGCAGGTGACTTTTCAAAGCCCCTCAAAGCAGAAACCACCACCTCAGCAAATACTGAGCAGTTGCTTCCAGTGCAATAAGTTTGGACCTGACAGATCTTGCTCCAACTGGATGAAGTCAATCCACCCAGATCCTGGTTTTCCCACCTTTAGAGCTGTACCTGTTTCTCTTGCTAAGGTTTTTTGTTATGTTTCCCTTCCTGCTGGAGGGAGCTGCTGGTTGAACACACAGTAACACCTTGAGAGCACTGATCCGAGGGAGGAAAAGGGCTCCAACATTCCCACGTGGAGAAGGGCAACCCAATTTGCACAAGTAATGACTGGTAGTGAACAGGCTGAGAGTGAAAACACTCGGCTGGGAAGGGATCTTAGCCCAGGATCTCAACCATTAGACAAGGAACATCACCAGAAAGGGAAAGAAATGTTTGGAGTAGTAGTGAAAAGAAGAGCATTAAACAGCTGGAAGTTTCCAAATCTGCCTGAAGAAATCTCCATAAACTCCAGCCTCTCTGTCCTTTGGGGTTGGGATTACCAGCTCCCCCTCTTACCTGTCCCCATCACGGATGTTCCTGAACTGGGTGCCAATGAGACAAGCCATGAGAGGCCCAACTCTGCCTCCCTCCACAAAGGGCTCTGCAAGGGCCCCAATCCAGATGTCAATATTATTGGGGGTCCCATAGAGCTGTAGGAACTTCCTGGCCAGGTCCTGATTCCTCAACACTCGACCAAGGGACTTCACTCCAGAAGGCTGTGAGAGCCCACAGAATCTTCTCCAGGAGTTGTAACCTGCGAGTGGTTGGGTATCAGAGACAGATCAGTAACGTGTTACCACCTCCTGGAAAGACCTTATCCTCTCTTTCCCAAAGCTGGGACACAAGGGAGGGCCCCAAAATGTTTAAAGCATTTTTTTTATGTTTCTGCTAGTGCCATTGACTTCCCACTCCTCCAGAGCCCGTTCCTCCTGCCTGGCCTTTCAATGCTGTTTTGGGAGGGCCATGACTTTGCAGGTGATCTTTGCTGGTGGGAGATGTTCCACCACCTTCCAGTCACATTCTGTTCCACTCAGCAGGGATGCAGCTTATGTTGCCTTCAACCTGGACAAGATGCTGATGGTCCCTCTTTCTGGACAACAGGACAGTGGCCAAGTGCTTCCCCACAGCTGGTCCCTGTATAGTCACAGGGACAAGCCATCCCACACCACGCAGCCCAAGTTACTTCAGCCATCAGACTTTGCCAGCTGGACTAATTTTTCCTGTACTGTAAACAGCCAAAAATCCACTGGGCCACAACTGGTGCATAATTCTGCTTCTTGGTGGACAAAAACCCTCTGCTGTGAGCACAGAATGGTTTGAGTTGGAAGCCAAAACGTTAAAGCCTGTCTTGTTCCACCCCCTGCCGTGGGCAGGGACATCTTTCACCAGACGAGGTTGCTCCAACCTGGCCTTGGACACTTCCAGGGCTGGGGCAACCACAGCTTCTCAGGGTAACCTGTGCCAGGGCCTCCCCACCCTCACAGGGAAGAATTTCTTCCCAATATCCCATCTAAACCTACTGTCCTATGTCTAAAAACTGGGGAGAATTTGGAGAAGAAGACACAGCATATGGTGCCCGGATGACACCACTAAATAATTCCAGGAGACTGAGAATTTTCTTCATCAAAAATCAATTAGGAAGGTTGTTTTGACCTTGCTGTGCCATCACCACCTTCGTAGCTGACTAATACCAGGAGTACAGTGGAACTCAGGGTGGCTGAGACCCAAAGCTAACCACGCATTCACCAATTCAGAAACTCACTAATTCACAAATTCAGAAATACCTGTGACTTCCACTATGGCAGGTCTGGAGTCAGAGCTAGAAACTCAGGATTTGTGGTTCAGAAGAGGTTCTGCACAATGATGTTCCTACTTAAAGCGTGGAAAAATCACAGCCTTCTCTTTCAGCCAAGGCAGAGCAATCCTGTGACCTGGCCATGCCCCTGGGTGTGCTGCAAAGCCTCCGACTGGGCTTCAGACTTGTGGATCCAGCTCACTTTTCATCACAGTTTCAAAGGATTTACTGACACAGCAGCTCCAGGCACTTACATCAGACTAATAACAGTGTTGGGCAACGACCCACCTGTGGAGTCCCACCAACAATCTATTTCTCAAGAGCATCTTGCAATGCCATTACACTGGTTCTGCCCCTTGCAGAGCCCTGAGAGTGGTTCTGACATGCCTTTTGTTCTGGGACACGGTCTTTGTAGAGAAATTACCATGAGGTTTTCCTCACATATTGGAATCTGCTCTTCCAGTCACGTGGGGCTGGGCTGGATCACTACAGATGCTTGGAGAGAAGCCACGGGGGACTTCTGGCCCTAATTCCACTCCTGCAAACTTGTTGCTGAAATACTTCACCAACTTTTCTATTTGAAAAATACAAGTCAGTCACCGAACAGCAAACTTTGCTCTGTGCAGTGCCCCGTGTTCTGCCTCACATGTCTCCTCCAGCTTCATCCAGGCTCTGCCTGCATCGCCCAACCTCCCCCCACTTACCTATGGTCATCCAGAAACAAGGAAGAGGTTTGGGAAAGAGCATCAGGGAATCACAGACTATCCTGAGTTGGAAGGCACCCACAAGGATCAGGTCCAGCTCCGAGGTAATCTCAGTCAGTCATGGGCTGGAGATGTTTCTCAGTGCCCAAGCAGAAGCGCCTGATTTCCACGTCCTTGGGCAGCCCTGCTCCCACAGCAGCTCACCTGGCAGGCCGTGGTCTCTGCTCCGCTGCATGTTGAGCGCGGCCAAGTCGAAGCCAATCCTCTCCACCCGCTCAAAGAGCCGGTCCCGCAGCTCATCCACCACCATCTGCTGCTGCGTCATCAGCTTGGCCTGACTGGCCATCAGGTTCCGCAGGTAGGGATCGATCCCACCTGGAATGGTGACACAGGGATGTGTGAGCAGTGCGGGGAGACCGGCGGGTGTGTAACAGGCTCGAGAGAGCTGAGCATGGCTTGTATTCAATTACGAGCTTCTGCTACGTGAGAATCAATTTTCCTGCCCTCAAAGAATTAGAAAGTGCTTTGAATAATGTTCTTGGAGGCGACAGCAATTAAGAGATCAAACCATGAGCTCCGTAACATGATGGGCTGCACTTGACTGCAGGGAACAGCTCTGTTGGGAAAACTCTGGCTGGTTGAAGAGGTCATTTAATACAAAATACACTTAATACAAAGTGCTTTTAAATTTGGCTGAAGCAGGAGCTCATCCAGAGAGGGCAGAAAAGGCTGAGCGGGATAAACTCACTGCAAGAAAAAGGCTTTACCTTCTTGAAGGATCCTCCAGACGGCAAAGAAGGAGGTTCCAAGTCGAATTTCGGGTGTTATGGGCTTGTAACTCTCATTTAGGCGACCCACAGTGGGGGGAATTGAAGCGTGGGCGAAGCGAAAGGCCAGGGTGAAGACGTTGGATATCCGAGGATCCACAAACTCGTTGTAGCCCCGGTAAGGAGGAATCAGATGCTGGAACCTGCATCCCAACAGGAGAGGCAGGTAGTCCCTGTAGGTTATGATCTAGGGGGAAACAAGGCGAGGATGAACCATCGGTGTCTTGGCTGGCAGGTTCTGAAGAAGCAAAGTTGTTGTTCGTGTTGTCAAACGACAGGAGCTGTCACGTGGAGCTGCTCTGATGGGATTGATGGACCACCCCAGGGCCAACCCGCCTTTCACCTCACCACACCTTCACCCAGCTGCTCTGGCAGCCTAGTGGGGATCCTCTCTGCCACTGTGGAGGGACATTTTTGTTTCTCCACAAAACCTCTTCTGCAGCTGTCCATGTGCAGCTCCAGACGCGGACACAGGCACTGCAGGGCACTGCCCACACTCCTGCCTTCTCCAGCCAGGCATGGAGGGATCTCCACACCCTCTAACACTGAGGAGCTTTGCATGAACGTGCAGGGAGCTGGGTGAAAACACAGCGTGGACACCCCAGGACCACCAGGGAGCACGGCCACTGCTCGTGCCTGATCCACACACACCCTCTTACCTACCCCCTGATGCTCAGCACTCCGGTGTCCCCAGACACGGCCTCTGTTCCTCAATGCTTTGATAGGTCAGAGCAAGATAACAATTGGTTGCACTCAATGAACTCAGAGGTCTTTTCCAACCTAATTGATTCCGAGAATGCCAAACCCTCCCAAATATTGTCTCCCATCAGCCAGGCAGAACTGCACCCTGAGATGGCAAAGATAACGTTGGCAGCTTTGGCACATGGGATGACACCACCCATGGGCAGCCCTGAGAGCTCTCCCATAGCAGAGGATTCCAACCCTGCCCTCATGTCTCTCTGAGATATTGAGGAAGTGCCACAATACAATTAAAAAAAATAAAAAAAAATTCTGTGTCAGGAGAAGAAAATAGATTACTTTTCTGAAAACTGCAGGAAGATGAAACCATTGATGTCAACACAGTGATGGAGATGATGCCTTTAGAACAACCATTTGAGTCTCTCCACATTGCCTTACCTGTTTATCCAAAAATACTATAATATTTAAATTGACAGTTAAAAAAACCTTAAACATTTTGATATTCCTGGTTTTTATTGCTTGTTAAGCCAGATCAGAAGACAAGTTTCCAAGTAGGTCTGACTAAGCACTGCCTTTGGGAACTCCATGTCTCCTTCTCATAAGAACCAGCCTTTTGTGTTGGCTGTGAAACCTCATCTGGCTTTGAAGCTGCTCCTGCTCCAAACTGGAGGCTGCACAAGAGACCTTGAGAGGTCCTTTCCAAGCACAGAAATATTTTTGTGACCCTCAGGTCTCGTTCAGGGTGAAGTCTGGGGTGCAGCACAGTCCCAAGGGGCTCTTTGCCCCAGAGGACAGAGGAACACCATGGCAGGCTGCACCCACCAGCACATGGGGCTTCTTCATAGGATCCCAGAATGGTTTGAGTTGGAAGGCACTTGAAAGATCATCTCATTCCAGCCCCCTGCCATGGGCAGGGAACCATTGAGAGGAGGAGACTGCCAACCCAGAGGAATTTTAATCCAAATTTCCAGTACCATTTTTATCAAGTACCAAACACTGGTTAGAAAAACTTTTCCTCTCACTTCTCTGCCTGTTTCTCGAACAAAAAAGTGCAGTTAGAAACCACCAAGCAATTTTTGAATTTAACAGCAAAGGGACATCCCAGATCTGGGGGGGACCCCTCTGTGCTTGTTATTTCAGGGATCTCCGTGTGATTTTGCTTTGGTTGAAAGGGGCTGGTGGAAAGAATTTGGGCCTTTGCGCCCCAAAAACCTCACACCCTTTGGCCACCCCGTCCCGACAGAGCCTCTAACATTAATGCTGTGAGACTGCAGGCAGAGCCAGGCTGTGTGAGATGGTACCTGGATCATGGCTCCCAGGATCTTTCGTGCCTCCTGGTAGAGGGTCTCATCATTCCAGTGGGGATTGAGCCTCTTCAGCTGCCCGGCCAGGCGGTTGTGCTCCCGCAGGAAGAGCGTGTGCATGCAGGCCAGCTCCAGCATCTCGCTGGCTCTGGTGTCACCTAGGAGGGTCACAGCTGAGTGGCAGTGCCCTGTGCCTGGCTGCTTCCCACTGGAATGGGAATATCCCACCGGGAAGCGTGCACAGAGCGATTTTTAGATGTGTGGAGACCTGCGCTGTGGAGAAAACGGGGGAGAAACACAGAGGAGGAGGAGAAGGAAAGCGAGGTCGGAGCGCCCAGGATTGGGCAGCACCAGGGAAAAGCCAAATTTCTGCTGAGGCAGCAAAAGCCAAGATGCCACCGTGGTTGGGTTCAGCATTGCAGAGAGATGGGGAAGGTTTGTTTCAATTAAGGGCTGGAGCATTTACTTAAGGAGTTAAATACAAGTAGGTGTTATCCAGGCTGCCATATCAGAGAGACATTTGGTCTCACAGTTAAGAGAGAAATGTAAGATGGGCAGAGGGAAGCCAGGAGGGCTCTGAAAGTCAGAAGGTCTCCTTCAAACCAGCTGAAACTGCGGCCAAAGCAAGATGACAGTCCCAAACAAGCTCCCTGGGGAGGAAAAGTGAAAGCTAAATGAGTCACAACTTGAAGGAAGAAATTACAAACAGCACCACAATGAAACATCAAATCCTTCTTCAAACATCTGGGGCAGGAAACCCAAGAGCAAGCAGGTGATGGGAGGATAAAGAAGCACTCAGAGAAAAGCAAATATGTCGCATTCAGTGCCCTTGTCCCATAGTAAATAGAGGGATTTACTCCTGCTCCCAGCACAGAGCCCTTTTCATCCACTGTCAAAGGCTCCCTGTGAGGGGCTGCGGAAGGACAAACAAAAGCAGCTCTGTGAGGTTTCCATGAGCAGAATTCACCCAGCCAGGGCTTCCAACAGAGCTCCAGGAGGCAACGCTGAGCCCTGGTAGGCGACAGCACATGTGAAATTCCCCCAGTTCTCAGGGACCGGAAAAGTCCCAAATAAGACACTGAATTTTCAAAGACACTTCTGAACCAGCCATGAATGCATTGATGGGAATGTTCCAGCTATGGAACAGGAACTGCCCCTGCAGTCCAGAGGGCTGGAAAGTACCTGATATTTCCACCTTGGAAAGTATCTGATATTCCTGCTCTGCTCCTCACTGGGCATCTACCTTTGGCCACAGGTCCCACGTGGTCTTCACCAAGGGGAGCAGGTGAAGACATGGAACAACAGATGGGACAGACATAGAGGTGTGAGAGACTGGAGGGAGCACAAAACACCAAAAACTTCACAGGAGGAGCTGGAGGATGGCATCAAGCAGAGGTGTCCCACCGGTCCCACCACCAGGTCCCGATGGTATCCAAGGACCTTGGGGATGCTGCACAGAGGATCTTGGACAAGATATACAGGGGGCCAAGGGAATAGAAAGCAGCTCCACAGCTGATGAGATCTGTTGTGCCCTCAAGTTTTCTCCAGCAGTGCCAGAGCTGCTCAGCCTGGCAGAGCCAGCAGAGCCAGGAGGTCCTGCTTCCAAAAGAAAAAGACCAGGGAGCGAGACACTAATCCACAAAGTGTGTGAGAAACGTTCCTGTTGGGGTTCCCCAGGCTTGGATCCTCACCAGCAGGGCCAGGGAGAAGGGAGCAATGCCCAGGGTCCGAGGGGTCACTTCTGTCTCTGTGAGCTGGGGATGGGAGAAGATGGCAAAGGGCAGCAGGTGGGAAGAGGGTGGTGGCTGTGCAGTGATGTGGCTGGAAGGGGGACACAGATCTGGGAGGCTGTTTGGGTTTGGGAGGCTGTGCCCAGGACCAAAGGAGTTCTTTTGGGTTGAAGAAGTGGTCAAGGGGATACCAAAATCATGACAAAGGTTAAGTGAAGCCAGAGCCTGTCCTGATGGACTGTCCTGGCTCCCAGCGCACCCCCAGCCTTCTCAGTGGTGGGGACACATCTTAGAAGGTCACCACGGTCTGGAGTTGGCCTCATTCTCATTCCATCTGGGATCTCAGCTCCTCTCACAGTGCAGCAGGAACTCTGATGTGCACCAACACAAGCAAATGCTTCCAGGAGCTGACCCAGCCCAGCACCTACACACCTGCCCCCATCCTGCAGGAATAGAGATGGCCATGGAATGACAAATATGGACAAACCACTGCCTCCAGGGTGGGCTGCCACTGCTGTGCCTGTTTGGCTCCACCATGGCACTGGTTCCCAGGGCACTCTGGACCCTTCTCTGGAGCACGAACGGGACAGATTCACTCCAGGCCTATTGTCACAAAAGAAGACTTGGAGATGAAGACCTTTCTCCTGCCTAGCACAGCCTGTCTCAGCCTTTCATGACTTGCTACACTCCGTTTCCTCCTTCAATAAGAAAAACGTTAAAGAAAATAGGAAGAAGAAGAAAAAGAAGGAGAGGGAAAGGGAGAAGAGGGAGAGAAGATAAAGAGAAGAGGAAGGGAAGAGGGAGAGAAAGAGGAAGAGAAAGAGAAGATGAAGACAAGAGGAAGACAAGAGGAAGAGAAAGAGGGAGAGGAAGAGGGAGAGGAAGAGGGAGAGGAAGAGGGAGAGGAAGAGGGAGAGGAAGAGGGAGAGGAAGAGGGAGAGGAAGAGGGAGAG
>NW_016690288.1:265735-269551 GCF_001604755.1 Lepidothrix coronata
AGGGAGAGGAAGAGGGAGAGGAAGAGGGAGAGGAAGAGGGAGAGGAAGAGGGAGAGGAAGAGGGAGAGAAAGAGGGAGAGGAAGAGAAAGAGGAAGAGAAAGAGGAAAACAAATAAGAAAAACCTGAAGAACCGACCATAGCCAGTGGAATTGTTTGCTCTGGTTTTCAGGTCAAGGGTGAAAACACCCGATTTACCTGCAAAAAAGCAAGGGATTCGAGCTGCCCCACTGGCCTTGAGACAGGGCTCCTTCCTCATGGGCCCAAAGGGCATGTAGGCCCTGCCCCTGTCGGTGAAGTTCTGGTTCACAGCCAGCAGGCCCAGCCCGCGGCTCCGGTCCCGCAGCCGGTTGGCCACGGCCACCTCGCTGCCGTACACCACACTGCCATCCAGGAACGAGGTGAGGGCATTGACCTGCTCCCGGACCCCCCTGCCCGGGGTACAGGCAGGGGCAGAGCGGAAGAAAGGCAGGCAATCCCTCCTGTTGGTGATTCGGGGGTCGTTGGGTGGGATCTGAGGGAAGAGAACAGGAGAATCCGTCAGCAGGAGCCGCGTGGTGATGCACAGCCGTGGCAGAGCCACCTCACAGGTAGGGTGGAGATCAGCCATAAAGCCTGATATGGAGGGTCAGGTGGACAGCAGAGGTGCTCCTTTAGGAGTCCAAGTCCCAAACAGCCTGGAGACACCTAGATTTCCATACAGTCCTATGGATTCCTAAAGTTTTTCCCTATAACTTATATATATTGGATTGAATCACAGAATATGCTGGGTTGGAAGGGACCCGCAAGGATCGTCGAGTCCAACCCTCATCCCCGCACAGGCCCATCCCCAGAAGTCCTGAGAGTATCTCTGTGACTGTGCCTGACACCCAGGGACAGCACAGAGGGTGTTCCAACCCCCTTGGCCAGCTCTGGGAGGATGTTCCCCCATGGCCAAGGGCTGGCAGAGCCACTACCATCTCCTGCTTGGAAGATTCCCTCTCCCTGTCTCCACCATCTCCTGGTTGGAAGGCAGATGCCCTCTCCCTGTGTCCCCTGGAAGAAGGAAGCTGGCTGTACCTGGATGGGGAAGCAAGGAGGCTTCTTGGCACAGCTGGTGTCACAGTCTGTCTCACCACGAAAGCTGAACCTGGCTGGGGTTTCTGGACTGAAATCCAGGTCGTGGTCAATGAACTGCCCCCACTGCACGAACATGAGGGACCTGCGCTGGTCCAGCCGGAGCCGCTCCGGTGGGAAGCGAACGATCTCGTTGGACACCCGCCGGACCTGCAGGGATGGAGGCAGGACACGTGTGTGGGGAAATGACCTGGACAAAGGGGTGCACCAGGTCGTGGGGTCATCAGTAAAATTCCACAAGGCATTTCTTGTGCTTCACAGACAAAAAAACCACCCAAATCTGTCGGCGCCGGAAGGTGTCACCGAGTGTCCCCTCACTGAGCACTGCACTGGTCTGGCTCTAGGCAGGGTTCTGAGCCTCTAGGCCCAGACTATCCCCTGGTGGGTTTAAGGAAGCAGCTAAGCAAGCCTGACAAAGGGAGACAAAACAAATTGTAAAAGAGATTTCTGAAATAGAAGTGTGCAAAAAACAGTCACTGAGAATTTCTTAAATTATTCCAAGGCTGCCTTCCCTTCTTATCTTTTCCCCACCCATCACAATTCCCATACCAGTTCTTCCTTCATTTATTACTGCACGAAAGTGGGCACTGTGCTGTGCCCTGGAGGAGGGTTAGGAAGTACAGTGGACATGTGAGCATGAGGCACAACTCAGAAAGTCAGGGAGCTCCTCATTAGTGCCCTTGTTGCATCAAATCCAAGTGACCAGAAGGCACATCACAATGTCCCTGCTCCCACTCAGGTGCCACCAGAGCCACACACCCAGATCACCCACCCAGGGACCCCCCCACAGAATTTCTGGCCAGATATTTTTAATTCTGGGGGTTCCTTTGCTCACTTTGTCCTCTGGCATGTTGCTTTTCAGGAGACGACCTGCTGCCACAAACCAAATCAAAAAACAGGTGAGCAAAATAGTTTGGCTTAAGTGCACTCAATTTGAAAGAACACATTGCATGATTCTTTCTTCATCTCGTGCTTCTGCATAATCAGGTTGATTTTCCTTTGCTTTTCCTGAAGGCTAGAGAGCCCTTCTGATGGATCCCCCTGGATGCTCTCATCGGATCACTCTGCAGCTGGTGAATCCAAGTTCCTCCTCCAATCCCCCAGTCCAGCTGGTGGGTGAACATTTTGCTGCCTGTGATCTGCCCAAGAACTGGCAGATCCCCAGGCCCTGACTGTGCATTCTCAGGTGACTGTTACAAACATTACCAGGGGAAGAGGGAACCCATAGAAGCGCCTTCCCTCTGTCCACCCAAGGGGGATGGACACGCCGTCCTCGTACTGTGCTGGCAGCCACCTGGCCAGGGCTCTGTTGGAGGCTCCTAGGGTTGGGTGCCTCCTGCCAGAGGGAATGGAAGAAGAGCAAACAATTAGTGTCATCAGGATCATGGCAGAGCCAAGAGCTCATGGGTGTGGAGAGACGTGGACCTTGGAATGGGACCGGACAACGATCCGGGAGCTGCTGCACCAATAAACCTCAGGATTAATAATGATAACAACAGTAATCATAGAATTGTTTAGGTATGAAAAGACCTTTAACAATCCAACCCAAGCCTCAGTTTCTCCCAGGCAAGAAGTCAGGTGACCCTTGGTGTCATCTGGCCTGAAAAAGAGCCCTCAACGTCAGACCAGGGGTGGAAACTAAAGTTGGAGGCTTAATGCCAGGGAAAAGGGCCAGAGGCTTCTGAATGGCATTTCCAGTGACCTTGAATAGAAATTGGGGGATTTGGATTGGGAGTGTTCCTGTGCTGTTTGGTTCTTTTGAAGGCCATCACTGAATGGTAATTACTGGATGGTGACTCCACCATCTGGGCTGCCCCTCCCAATGTCTGACAACCCTTTCCATGAAGAAATTCCTCCTGATGTCCAACCTGAACTTCTCCTGGCTCAGCCTGAGGCCATTTCCTCGTGTCCTGTTGCCCCCCAGCCCTCCAGCTCAGCCCCTCACCTGTTGTTGCACTCGCCGGTGATCGTTCGGTAGCGGGAAGAGGCACAATTTATTTTCTTATCCTGCTGGTCACATCCACTGGCCTTGAAAATCATCCCCAGCTGAGCTGGAGTCAGTAAATCTGCCAGGGAACAAGGGGGAACAAGCCCTCAGGAACACACTGGCCCAGGCTCAGGGAAAGGTTTTCCTTCTTGTACCCTTGGGATGGTTTCTTGTCACAGCATCACCTGTACGACCACAACGTGCTGTTGTTTAAGACCTTCCTGCTCAAAGAGGTGCTGAGGAGCAACAAAGCTGCTTTTCCTGGCTTGGAAAGCATCAAACCCAGCAAAGCTGTGGTCGAATCTCATTTATAATTACACATGAGGGCTGGGCAGCAGCAGAATGATTTTCTAGCATTATATTTTCCTTCCTCTCCCCTCCCTTTTTCTCTCCACCATAAAATGCAAACAGCTCCAGCCACCCCAGGGGATGTTACAAGTTTTTCCCCCTGGAAGCATCACCAGTGAGTGTCACCACTGCTCTGAGCTTGGAGAAGAACCATCCCATGACCGGGCACACCAGGAGACTCTGCCTTTGTGTTTCCACCGTGGAGATTTCCCCTTGCATGGGAGCTCACTGGCTGAGTTCAGCCAGCAAAGCCTTAGTCACAGAATCCCAGAATGGTTTGGGTTGGAAGGGATCTTAAAGCTCATCTCATCTCACCTCTTGCCATGGGCAGGGACACCTTCCACTAGCCCAGGTTGCTCCAAGCCCC
>NW_016690288.1:269716-276366 GCF_001604755.1 Lepidothrix coronata
GGGCAGCCACAGCTTCTCTGGGCAACCTGTGCCAGGGCCTCCCCACCCTCACAGGGAACAATTTATTCCTAACATCTTATCTAAATCTCTCCTTTTTTAGTTTAAAATTTAATTCCTCCTTGTCCTGTCACTGTCTACCAGGGTAAAAAGTCTCTCTCCCTCTTTCATAAGCCCCCTTTAGGCCCTGGAAGGGGCTCTCAGGTCTCCCTGAAGCCTTCTCTTCTCGAGGTGAACACCCCCAGCTCTCCCAGCCTGGCTCCAGAGCAGAGATGCTCCTTCTCTGCTATTGCTGCTCAAACGAGTCCTGAGTCCCTCACAGGTTTCCTGGTCACTGCTGCCACCAACAGTTTGGGTCGCAGAATGGTTTAAGGAGCCTCTGGGCTTGTAGCTGAGAGGTGGCAACCAGCTGGCCTGGCAGGTCTGTGGAGCATCATTCCTGGATGGAGAGGCTGGAACTGAGCACCACCAGCCCTGCCATCTTCTTCCAGCTCACCCCATCCTGGAGCAATGCTGGGACACCCCAGGAGGTGTGTCCTGGCCTGCCAGTGCTTTACTGGAATGCTGGGGAAGTGCCCAAGGCCAGGTTGGATAGGGCTTGGTGGAAGGTGTCCCTGCCCATGGCAGGGGTTGGAAACAGATGATCTTTAAGATCCCTTCCAACCCAAACCATTCCATGCTCTCTGTGAGTTCACCTTTTATGGCAGGAGCCCTCCCTGTGTCTCCCTGAGCTGTTTCTCTTTCTGCCTCTAATCTGCCTCCTGCTCTCAGCAGACTGGCCTGGCCAGGGAGCCACGATTCCACCTCAGGGAGGACATTGCTCCCTCAGACACAGTTGAAATGTCCTCTCACATCTCCCCATTCTCCATTTGGACCTTCTCCAGCATCCTGTCCCTGGTGCAGCACAGTCTGGCAGTGACTTTAGTGCTGGCTGAAGCCTGGCAGAAGAACTGCCTTCCTTGAGGTTGAACTACTTCGAGTCACATCTCTGGCTTTGCTCATTCCCAGCTCAAGCAGAAGAATAATAACTACCAAAGTCCTTCAAGCTTTGACCCATTGATCCATGAACCTCTATATTGCAGAAAGAGCCAGGGACGTGCCCAAAACACTTCCATTAACTGACAAACCCCTAAACAATTTTTTTTTTAAATAGAAAGAGAGCACAGATAAAGAACTCAGCTTTGCCTCTCTGCAGCCACGTGGGAGAGGTTTGAGTCACGGTCCATCACAACCTGCTTTCCTTCCCTCCTCCCAGGCCCCACAAAGCCCCAGTGGCCAAGCCTGGTGTCTTCCTCCTCTGCCTTCCTCCCAGCACAGGGAGATCCCCACCTGTGACGTTGAAGTCCCCCCTCACAGCCCATCTCAGCTTCTCCTTGAGGAGGCTCAGGGTGGTCTGCACATAATCTGCCGCCCGCACGGCCGCCCGGGTCCCCCCCACAGGCTGCTTGAAGTATCTCAGGAGCTCTGCCGGGCTCAAGGCATCGTCCTGCAGGCGCTGCTTGATGCTGCAAGGGAGAAGAAAACAGAACATGACCTGGGGCAAGGCCAGGAGTGCTGCAGGTCCCACATTCGAGCTCTCCTGGTGTGTCCCTGCTCTGAACTGCAAAGGCAAAGTCACTGGGAGAGGCCAGGGCTGCTCCCAGCACCCCTGACAGAGGAGCAGAGGGAGCTGCAGGAAGGGAATCTCTCAAATTGCCCAGCTCCACCTGCCAGAAGGCAAATTTTAGGTCTTTAGATCCTTGAGGCACCCAAAGCTCACTCAGCTGTTATCCAGACCATCCATATCTGCAGGTGTGTCCATCCCAAGGTCCCAAATGCCTCCAGCTCACCCTGTCTTAAAGCTGATGGAACCTCCTGTCAGCTGGAGGGGTCCCTGAGCCAGCAAGGGGTTTCAGAGTCTGGCTGCAGGAGGAGGACAGCTACGGGCTGGTGGGAAGCTGGACACTCCCAAACCATGGTTGGGAGTCCCACAAAGTGTCCTCACTACAAACTTTTGCTGTGTCCATGGAGGGAACCACTTGAAATCAACACCTGGCACCACCTCAGAGCTCCTCTGAGGAGTGGAACAGAGCCCAGCACAGCGTCAGGTGATGCTGTGAGGGTGAGGAGGCCCTGGCACAGGTTGCCCAGAGAAGCTGTGGCTGCCCCATCCCTGGGAGTGTCCAAGGCCAGGTTGGACGGGGCTTGGAGCAACCTGGGCTAGTGGGAGGTGTCCCTGCCCAGGGCAGGGGGGTGGAACAAGAAGATCTTTAAGGTCCCTTCAACTCAAACCATTCTGTGATTCTGTGAACACCGAGCTGGGAGGAACAGCCTGCAGGGAGGAGGTCACAGCTCTTGGTGCCCCAACAGCCTCGGAGACAGGGTGTACAACCAGGGTGAGCCTGAAAACCCTGGGTCACAGCACTCTGTGCTCCCAGAGCTCCTCACCCCACTGGACCTGTGCTCAGGGAGGAGGAGACGGTGAAGGTGCAGTGCAGGGGTCACACAGGGGTCACACGGGGGTCATAGGGGTTACACAGGAGTCACACAGGGGTCACAGAGGGGTCACATGAGTGTCACAGGGGTCACACAGGGGTCACACGGGGGTCCCAGGGGTCACACAGGGGTCACACGGGGGTCACAGCCCCAAATCTCACCGGTCCCGTGTGCGCTTGTAGGCGACGTCCACCAGGCGCTTGGCCTCGGCCACACTGCTCAGCAGGGACGTGTCCGACAGCTCCTCCAGCACATCTGGGCAGGGGACAGGGAGGGCAGAGCTGAGGGCGCTGTCAGGAACCCTGTGCTCGTGTCTCCAGCACCCAGGGCCTGGGCACAGCACTGCTGGAGGCAGTTGCTGCTCGTTCTCAAGAGATCTGGGTATAAATATAATCCTCAGAGGGGTCTGACAGTTGTTCCTGGGCATGAAGAGGTGTCTCCACCAGAGGAGGCTTCTAACAGCCACAGTGAGAGATGCAGGCTCCCTCCTGCTGTTTCCCATCCCTGCAAGTGTCCAAGGTCAGGTTGGACAGGGCTTGGAGCAACCTGGGCTAGTGGAAGGTGTCCCTGCCCATGGCAGGGGGTGGGATGAGATGAGCTTTAATATCCTTCCAACCCAAACCATTCCATGATTCTGTGATTCTATAAACAACCCAATTTCCTCATGGCTTTCTCCAGTCCCTCCTGCAACCTCCTGCCACCCTCACTACTCCCCTTCCTGCCTGGGGGAGCTCCCAAAAATGAGTTTCATCCCCATCATCTTCTGGCTGTGGGTCACAGAACAGGAGGGGACAGGCCCTGGTGGGCTTCTCTGAGGGACAGCACTTTCCTACAGCTTCCAGGGAGAAAAAAGATGTCGGAAAATCACACAGAGGAGATAAATATCTCCGAAAGCTCCCCAGAATTTTTAAAATATCTTCCCTGATCAGCCCAGAGTTTATCTCTTGGATGATGTCGATGAGAAAAATTATTGTCTGAGCCACTATTTGAGACAAATGAAAGATCAAGCATGTGCTTTCCATAAGGACTTGACACTCTAAGTTAACAGGTGGGGATCTCTAGATGTTTTAGAGCAGTGATCCAGGGCTGGAAGAGAGGAGTGACTGCCCCATCCCCAAACTTCCAGGCCCTGGAAGCTCAGGGAGCAGGAATAGAGGCCCTCATACCTGAGAGCTGACCTCCTTTAACCTGATTTAAGAAACCAGGAAGGCCATGAACTGGTAAAAACCTGAAGCAGCCAGGATTGCTGCCACAGGAGGGACAAACTGTGCTCCTTCTGACACCTCTTCAGGGCTGTGCTGCCACAGTAGAGCCATTCAGGCTCTTCCAGGCTGAACTTTTGTCTTTCCTGCTCAGAAATTCCCCTGATCTGCAAAGCCTGAGGGAAGGACAGTACCGTGGGAAGAGGATACAGGTGCCTGGAAGAGGCTGAGGATCACCAGCAACCCCGGGAAGGTTCCTGCCTTCATCCCTGCAAAGGAATGCAAGAAGTGAAGAAGACCAAGAGCCAGGTGGATGGGAATTTCCATGCCCACACTGAGGATGCCAAGGGAGCTCAGGGGGCATCCCCTTCCCAGTGCAAGGGGTTGTCCTGTCTGGGAGGTCCTTGTAGTGCCACAGGGGGGACCTCAGGTCCCCCTGTGGCACTACAAGGACCTCCCAGGCAGGGAGCATGGAGCTGCCTCCTGTCCTGGGGATTCCCAGCACTGCTGGGAACATCCTGTTTGGGACTTTGGGGGCAACAAAAAGGGAGCAGAACACGCTGCCAGTGCAGCTTGGCAGGGAGCTGGACAGCAACACGGGGAATGCAGGGGGCTGGAAGAGCTGGAGGGGAAGAGGGAGCAGCCAGGGCAGCATGGCAGGTCTTCCACACGCAGAAATTTGGGATGTTTTTCGCCCAAAGCTGATGCACTCACCTCCCGAGGCTGCTCCAAAGCAACCAGAGCTGTGGGCTGAGCCTGCTGCTCATTGCCTGACCCCGCCGTGCAGCTGCCTCAAAGGCAGCCCAGAATCCACCCTACAACGCCCAGCTAAACCCTTTCCCCGCGGGGCAGCCCCTGGCCACAGCAGCGGCGCGGTCCAGCCACATCCCTGCCGTGCTCCCGGCTCTGCCAGCCCCGAGCCAGCGGGAATCACAAACCTCAGCTGGACGCTCCAAACCCAGCCCCAGCCCCCCACCCAGGGCACAGGAACGAGCCCCCCACGCCCAGAGAAGTGCCCCGGGCAGGCTCTCACCCGTGATGTGCCGTGTCCTCCCTCCCCCGGCCCCTCCGTGCCAGGCTTTTATCTGCCCGGCGTTATCTGCAGGGGCTGACCCGGCCTTTGGGGAACTCCCCCTCGAGGTGTGAGGCCAAGACAGCACAGCACCCACCCCAGCACCACGACAGGGTGGCCCCTCTGCACCCCACTGCACACCCAGCTCCAGTGGAGCTTCCCCGTGTTTTTTCCAGAGGGAGACGTGAGGCAGCACTTTGTTGTGGCTTGAGAGTGTCGAGTCCTTCTGGGGGTGTTTTACAGGGACAAGATTCCTTACCCCGTGGTGCCCTTCATCCTTCCTTTCCATACCAGATCCCAAGGGTGCCTGTGCTGCCCAGCACTCCCCATCTCACCTCCTGCTCCGTGTCCACCGTGGTCTGGAGGGATCTGCGGATGCTGCTCCTTGTGCAAGTCCCTGCAGCAGGAGGAGGCAGCTGGGTGATGGTTTGAACAGGTGTCACCAACCTCCAGCTGTTGGTCTGGAGCTCAGGGAAGCCCAGGCAGGGTCTCACCCTTTCCCAAACTTCTGCTGCACTGGGAAGTGATCCCTGTGGCCAAAGCTCCTTTCTCTGTCCAAGTGCAAATGGACAAATTCATCCCCCAAACTAGGCTCCACCATTCCTGTTCCCAAAGCCAGGCTCCACCATCCCTGTCCCCAAAGCCAGGCTCCACCATCCCTGTTCCCAAAGCCAGGCTCCACCATCCCTGTCCCCAAAGCTGGGCTCCACCACCCTTCTCCCCCAAAATGGGCTCCACCATGCCCAGCCCCAAAATGGGCTCCACCATCTGCATCCCAAAGCTGGGCTCCACCATCCTTATCCCCCAAAGTGGGCTTCAACATCCCTGTCTCCTAAACTGGACTCAACCATTCCAAGCCCCAAAGCCAGGCTCCATCATCCCTGTCCCCAAAGCTGGGTTCCTTGCAGGTGCAGCCTTGCACTGCCACTGGTCCTGGTCCTTCAACAATGTTTTAAAGAAAACCAGCAAAGCAAACTGCAAATCTTGTGGTGGGTCCCAGGTGTTTGCAGACCTCCAATCTAAGACTGGTTTTGACAAACTAGAGGGAATCCACCTGGAGCCCAGGAGGCAGGAGAAAGCTGGGTTTGGTCAGCCTGGAAGGAGAAGGCTCTGAGAGCCTCACCACTGGCTTTGGCTGCCTCCTGGGAGGGCTGCAGGCAGAGCCAGGGGCTGCTCAGGGTGCACAGGGATGGGACAAGAGCCAATGGCACGTGGTGCTGCCAGAAAATTCCCAAGAAAAACCCCCGTGAGGGTGGTGCAGTGGTGGGATGGGGCCTGGAATAGAGGTGGGATCTGCATCCTTGGAGACAGAGCTCACTTGAGTAAGACCCTGAGCAACCTCCCCTGGCCTTCAAGGGGACCCTGACCCAAGAGACCCAGGAGGTGCCCCCAGCCCACCCCTTTCTGTGTTTGAGACAGGAGCAGAGGATCTCCTGAGCTGCCAACACCGGCACAGCACCGGCACAGCACCAGCACAGCACCAGTACAGCACCAGCACAGCACCAGTACAGCACCAGCACAGCACCAGTACAGCGCTGGCACAGCACTGGCACAGCACTGGCACAGCACCAGCACCAGCAGGTTGCACAACAGTGACCACAGCTCTTGTGCAAAGGGGGCAGAGCCAGAGGGTTTCAAAGCCACCACCTGAGTCCTTCCCCTGCGGCGTCACCACCACTCAGAGGAGCAAGAGGAGGGTTTTTCAAAGGCTCCCGAGACAGTTGGTGGTATCAGAGCTGATAACTGAGTGTCACAATGAGGGACTTAATTCGGAGAATCACAGGATGGTTTGGGTTGGAAGGGACCTTAAAGCTTATCCAGTCCGACATCCCCCATGGGCAGGGACACCTTCCACCAGCCCAGGTTGCTCCAAGCCCCATCCAACCTGGCCTTGGACACTTGCA
>NW_016690288.1:276667-279266 GCF_001604755.1 Lepidothrix coronata
AGCCTTCTCTTCTCCAGGTGAACCCCCCAGCTCTCCTAGCCTGGCTCCAGAGGGGCTCCAGCCCTTGGAGCATCTCCATGGCCTCCTCTGGACTTGCTCCAACAGCTCCATGTCCTTCTGATGTGGTTCCCAGGGCTGGAGGCAGCTCTGCAGGGGGGTCTGCTGTGGGATCAGCCCAGGGCACGGGGGGTTTCTGGGCTGGGTCATGTAGAGCTTCTCATCCACAACATCCCCAAGCCCTTCCCCCAGGGCTGCTCTCCCTCCATTCTCCCCCAGCCTGGATTCACACCTGGCATTGCCCTGACCCAGGTGAAGCACATTGCACTTGGCCTCCCCGAGGTTTGCACAGCCCCACCTCTCCAGCCTGTCCAGGCTCCTCTGGATGCCCCATCCCTTCCCTCCAGTGTGTGACAGCACCCACAGCTCAGTGTCACTGGGACACCTGCTGGGGCTCCATGGATCCCACTGTCCGTGTCACCAACAAGGATGTTAAACACACTGACCCCTGAGAAGCACCACTCCAAACTGCTCTCCAAAAAAACTGCCCTCAAACCGCTTCAGAAACCACGAAATGGGAGGTTTGGGAGATGCTTTGTCTCTTGAATGTTCACTTTCCCTGGAGACCATGATCCTGCTCCCAGATCACAGTGTATGGGAAAGGCCATGGGTCTGGCTGAGCCTTCTGCTGAGCACCCACACAAGCACCAAACCCTTGTGCTCCTCACCTTGTGCTCAGAGGAGAGATCAGATGCTGCTCCTCTGGAGTATGGAAACAGGAGGTGCCATCCACCCCTGGGCACAGTGATTAGAAGCAAAGGATGCGAAGCAGAACACCTGGATTATATTTGAATTTTACCTTTTTTGTTCGTTTGTTTGTTTCCTTTTTTGCCTTTTGTGTTCAGCTACAACAGCCTGAAGGTCTTACACCTTTCTCAAGGACACTTCAGTGAGCTCTGCTGTGCAGCCTGCCTGGTGCTGGGGAACCAGCAGAGTTAGGGAGACTTTGCTAAAGGGTGGGTCTGTGACTGCCACAGCTACATTTTCCCGGAGGCAGAGAGACAACACACACCTGGTCACAGCTCAGCTGAGGAGGGAGGATGGAAGCACCAGGAGAGAGGGAGCCAGGCAGGCACCAGCTTCAGACATGGACCCCGGCTCTGGGCAGACCCCAAAACCTTCCAGTTGCTGCTTCTCTTCCTAAAGCTCCTGTTCTTCAATTCATGCTCCGATGAACTGATAAAAGCAACGACAGTTTCTTTCAGAAAACCTCAAACAACTCACTTAGGAAACTCCAGCTGGTAAATTCGGTTAGAGAGGCAGCCCACTTCCCCAGGGGGAGGGCAAGTGCAGATAAAGAACTGGGTCACTGAGGAGTTTCATCACTGAATTCTGCCTTGGGAACTCCCTCAGAGCTGCAGCAGCTTCATCACTCCAAAGCCTTTGGTCTGTCCCTCCCTGACTCCCGTCCAGCACAGGACCTGCAATATCCAGATCCTTGTGAAACAAAGGAGCAGCAGCTTCCCAAAGAGTCCCTCCTGCCATGGGAATCCTGCAGAATCCCCACAAAAGCTCAGAGGGACTTCTGCCTCCTTGGCTGGATTCCCAGAGGCTCAAGGTGCACAAGCACTCCACTGCCCCAGTGTTTAGGCACCAGTGGCCTTTGCAGAGCCCCCACAGAGCCCAGTCTCGAGTGTCCACGGTACCACTGGTGGGACCACGAGGTCAGATGTCTCAGAGAGCAGCTTTGCTCAGTTCAACACCTTCGAGGCAAACAGGCACAACGACTCAGTCTGTCTCCAGCATCTCCCCCTCTCCCTGGGCAGATCAGAGACCACGGAAGGGAGCTGGAGCAGGTCCACACAGGAGGATTGGACAGGGAGTATCCCAAAACTCGTGTGCCTGCCGTGGTGGCACCACAAAATCAACACCAGTAATAATGGCATTTTTGGTAACACATTCAGACTTTTGCAGCAGCCCCAGAACAACCCCAAACTGGGAGTCACAGAGACAGCCAAGCCTCTCCAGGCACAGCAGCGACTCGGGGCTCCCAGCAGCAGGTTGGTATCTCTGGGGTGTGAAAAATGGGAGAAGACCCTGCAACAACATCTGAGCAGCTGCTGGCAGTGCTTGCACAGGTCCTGCTGGCTGGACAGGGCAGTCACTGCTGGCACAAAACGTGCCTGGACTCCCTGGAAGTTGCATCAGATGTTTCAGAAGCCTGTGAGCGACTGTGGATTCCACCCACCTGACTGTTGTGGTGGGGCTGGTCTCTACTGGGGACATTTGTCCTGACAAAGCAGATGGTTGTGTTGGTCCATCACCTGGGCAGTCCTGGCCTGCCCTGTCAGCACAGCAGGAAAAGAAGCCAACATCTGCCAGGGACACACCGATGTTTCTCCACAGGCTCCCAGCCTGGATGAGGGGGCTCATTGTGGAGGAGCCAATTAAAACAAGGAAAGCACCAAATCACAGAATCGTGGAATCACAGAATGCTTTGGGTTGGGACTGTAAAGCCCATCTTGTTCCAACCCCTGGCATGGGCAGGGACACCTTCCACTAGCCCAGGTTGCTCCAAGCCCCATCCAACCTGGCCTTGGAC
>NW_016690288.1:279658-345036 GCF_001604755.1 Lepidothrix coronata
CTCCATGGCCTCCTCCCCCCTAGCCCTGTGCCCTTCCCACCCAGGAGCACCACACATGGGTCTGTCCCACTGAGAAGGTGACACAGAAGGTGCAGAACGTTCCATGATTGGGATCATTTCCCTCTCTGCCCTCCCCAACCCTCCCCAAAGAAGCACCACCGAATCCTTGGCTTTTTTAAGGAAAATGTATTTTTGTGAAAATAGACTTTATTATAATAAAATTTGATATTAAATAAAAACAAACTGTACCACCACCACTCGTGGACACTGTGCTGGCACCACCCACGTACCTCACCTTCCAAAAACAAGGAACTGGAACATGCAACGGAAGAAACACGGGAAAGGGCAGGAACCATGTGGTACAAAACCCTTCCTGGCTTGGAAAGGGATGTGTCTGAACTCCAGGAGCACAGCATCTCCCAGGAAAACAGCTGCAAACTCTCTCCATCCATCCCCCAGCCCCGCTCTTCCCAACGCTCCGGGCTCCGGAGCAGCCTGGAAAACAACCCAGGGGAACCGTGGGAAGAGGCGGCCGGGAAAGAAATAAATAAACAACCAACCAAATAAATAAATAAATAGAGAAATAAATAATGAGCTCAAGAAACCCATAAATAATCTGATAAATAAATAAATCATAAGGCGGAGGCCCCAGCCAGGCCGTGGTCAAGGTGGACCAGGCGGGAGCAGCTTTCCAGCAGCCCAAGCCAGAGGCTGAAGGACCAACTCCCAGCAGGGCACTGCTCCTTCCTCCATGGGAATGTCCTGGTGCTGGATCCTGACTGAGGCAGTGTGGGATGCTCTAGGCACAGCTGCATATTTACAGTTTACAGTACGAATCAGAACTCACTCGTCAGCCCAGAGACAGCAAAGGGGAGTCAGGGAACAGAAAAGTGCAACTTTTCTTTGCGGGAAGTGAAGGAGTTGCCACGAGCTCCTTTGGAGCAGAGAAATACCAGGGGGTGGAGTACAAGGGGGTCTCTTCCTAAGGGGCTTTGCTGGGAAAAGCCAGTTAGCTAAATTACAGCCAGAATAGAATTCTGAAATGAAAATATTTACAGGGGACCAGCGCACGGAGGGAGCTGCACCCCCCCAGAGCTCAGCCCTCACACCCCCAGAGCCACTGCCCCCCTGGGGGGGCTCTCAGCAGGCACAGCTCCCACCCCCACTCCACGATTTTCTCAAGTCACACTTCTTCCCTATGAAAATAATCAGCTTATTGCAGGGGGTTTCTCCTGAACTCTCAGTCTCTGTGCAGAATAACCCCCCCCTTGTTAGTTTTTCTTATTGGACCCAAGTTTTTTGAAGAGGTTTTTCCCTCTGAAGAAGAAGCTTCTCTTCTTTTTGCTCTGCCCAGGGCTGTCGCTGCGGGTGAGAAGGGGCAGCGACGCCTGCTCTGGGCACGGGACAAGGCAGGAAGGTGGTGGAGAAGGAGGAGATGGTGAGGAGTCACTCTGATCAACACATCCATCTGGGTTCAGCTGGGGGGGGGAAAAACAGAAAGCAAAAGAAAAAAGCAGAAGTTAGAGCTGCTGAAGGATGTCACACCAACATGAACTCGGAGTTCTCTAACTCGGCCTTCTCCCCACCAGTCTCCTCTGGGAAGGTGCAGGTCCACTTAGGGAATTTCCAGTGGATTGAAGTTTTAGTACCCACAGCCCAGGCCCTGCCTGAGCTCTGACATTCTGAAATTCCTGAATTTTGGGCTAAGAACAGGAGAGCAGAAAAGCCCCACTAGAAGACTTGATGCTGCTCCACAGCTGAGTAAGTGAAGCAGCTCCCGGGAGCACGGATGGAGACAGGTACTGATGCATCCATGGATCCCTGGGCCAGGGAGCCTGGTGGGCTCCAACAGGCTCTGGGACAGAAGGCAGGACATTAACAAAATCAAATTTCATAAGAACAAGGGCTGTGCAAGACCTAAGGCAACAGGTTCCTGCTCTGCAGACCCAAATTCAGAGCCAGTGCAAGGGGAAGCTCTGTGGGATCTCTGGCATGGAGGATTGGAGACAAATGGGAAGGGCTGAAGGGAAGGCAAGGCTGAAACATGGCTGTTTTACAGGGCTTGTTTTAACACACTTAAAAGGCATTTCTGTTTCAAAAGGTGCCATGAAACACAGGAAAAGAGCTTCCAGCCTTCAGCATGCAGGGATATCTGGGCCAAACTGCTGCCTCCAGGGGATCAGTCACCCCTGAGCAGCCAGAGCAGGGGAGGCCCTGCCCATGCACCACTGGAAACCACTTTCCTGGCAAAGGTGGAACACTTTCAGGGCAGATCTGGTGGCCCAACAGACAATTTCTCCTGTAGAGTTGTGGATGGAAGGCCCTGTGCAAACTGAGAGGCAGGTACCCAACCCAACTCACAGTCACAATTATTTACTGTCATAAGGACACTGCAGCATCAATGTTGTTATCAAATATCAAACAGCTCAAAGGCAGTGACAGGCAGTGTCCTGCCTGTGGCTGGAAGTCCCATCCTGCTGACTCCCAGCTGTGGAATAGGATGCCCAGGCAGTTCCACACCCGAGACACTCTCTCCCAACACAATCACGTGCAGGTATTCTCAGAGGTCTCTGTGTGGCAGAAAAGCAACAGAACCAGTTCACAGAATCACCTGGTAAGAAACAAATGATACTAAAATTGGGGTTTCTTCTCCAAGAAAAAAAATAAAGGAAAAACTGCTCTGGCAAGATCCTCATACAAGTTATTAGAGTTGATAAACGGAAGAGTGATGTCAGTTTTCAGGGGGTGGTTTCAGTGCTCTCTCAGGTATTACTGACTTGCACAATTTCTAGAAAACAACAGAAAAAAACAGAAAAGAAAAATACAGATCTGCTCCCACTGCCCCCCGAAACCAGGGGTCTCACCCACCCAGCCCCAAAGTCGTTTAAGTGCTGACAGAACAATTATCCACACAGGGTTGGTTTTGGGGACTAAATGTTACTGTTTTCTTCAATTGAGGGTGTGCAGGGGGGTTTCAGGACTGCTGTCAGGAAGGAGTAAAATCAAGAAGGCAAAAAGTCCAGGGTGAGTGTGCTCAGCCTGAGCAGGAGCTTGTAGAGGCCAAACAAAGTTGATGTGGACAGTGGACAGTGGTAGAAGGCTGAATTATAAAGCAGGTCTTTCCCAAACCTGAATATCCTGGTCCCCAAAACCACCTGATAATTGTTCCAAACAATGTGCTGAACAGATCATGGCTTGTCTTTGACACAGAACCCATCTGGCAGGGAAAGGTCTGACATGGGAGAGGATCTGAAGGGGGACCTGCCAGCACAGCCCCAAACCAACCTGCCAAACTACAAGCAAGAAAAGGAGCAAACTGCAGGGGCAGGACCCTGTGAAGTGCTGGGTGGGAGGTTGAAGGTCTTCTCACACACACTTACATGGTTGCTCTCTCTATGTATCATTCATATCTATCACTGGACTCTTCTCTTCCTCATTCTCTGAAGAAAAGAACCGTCCCGGGTGCGTTAACACAGGCAGAAATAAATACATGACATCAATTAGAATCAAACACTTTCTGAAGGTGCTTTACAATCAGTCTTTGACAGAAACTGCAAGTTACTGATGCAAAAATAATCCTTGGACAGCCACAGCATTAAAGCAACTGCTCTGAGCTGGTGCCCACGAGTGTTTTGGGGCCCTGCTTGTGACCAGAACTTCTTGGATCCTCCTCTTTCTGCTGTTGTTTTTTGTGGTTTATTCTAATCCCCAAATGCTGTCAGTTCATAAGTTAAATTGCTTCACCTTTTCAGTCGCCAGCATTTTAAGATTTACTCAGAAATCATTCAAAATGATCCACCTTCCCCAAGTGTCAATTTGGAAATAAATTGTCCTTATTCTCAGGCCTTTGAAAGGGCAGCAGGGAGAGGGGGAGTGACAGACAGGGGGAAAACATCAAATCCAAGAAGTTACAAGTGATTTCAGAAATCACTCACATGATCATGCTGGAGAAGCTTCTGGCTGAGCTTTAACCAATTCCAAAGCTGTGCCATGGTGCACACACATGCCCCCTGAGTGCCAGGGCTCAAGCTGGGATTGGGAATTTGCTGGGAGCCTGTTTTGCCAACAGCAGATTGAACAAGCAAGTTCCTTAACTCTGTGGAGTGAATATGCCCCTGGAGTTTGGAAAGGCCCAGGTATGGCTCTATCACTGTGAGAGTTCATTCCAGCTCAGGGATGGATATGGAATATGTTTGGGTTACAGGAGGAGGTATTTCTTCCTTCTGCTTTCCCCATCGGGTGTTCTGCCCACAGGTTGGGATGCTGGGATTGCTGTGACTGAGCCCAAACCTCTGTGGGCTCAGATTCTGCCTCCTCAGTTATCACTAAACACATTTAAATGCAGTTCATTAATACAAGTTTGGTTCTGAGCAGGGTAAATGTACCACTTTTAAAAGGGGGAAAAGGTGCCCTTCACGTTGGGAAGCTGTTTAGACAGATCTGGATTGCAAAGCACAAGCAGGAGGAGTGCTAAGAGTGCTAAGCCAGAATTCCTCAAGACAGGGATCCAGGTGAATCAGGGATGAAGCAGGACAGGAGTCAGGCTGGCACAACACACAAGCAGCCAAGGCACAGTCATGTCTACAGAGTTTAAGTTGATTCCCACTGAAATAAAATTGGTTTAATGATCACCAACTGAATTTTCCAAGCCTTCAGACTACAGAGAACAGCAGTTCACAGATCAGGAGAGTACCAAAAGTACCAAATCCACCCTAAACTAAGGCAAAAGGTTCCTGCTCTGCAGACCCCAAGTCAGAGCCAGTGCAAGGGGAAGCTCCAATAGATCTCTGGCACAGAGGACTGGAGACAAATGGGAAGATCTGAAGGGAAGGCAAGGCTGAAACTTTATGTGGGCTGTTCTAACACACTTGAAAGTGTAAAAAAAAGTGTCCTGCATCACAGGAAAAAAGCTTCCAGCCTTCAGCACACAGGGATATCTGGGCCTGCTGTGTCTGGGGGATCAGTCACCCACTGCTGAGCCCAGCAGGAGTGCAGAGCAGAGAGGAAAGTGGTTTTGGCTTTACAAACCCTTCACACCTGCAAGTGGCAGAAAGGTTACCTGAATTCCCCCCCGGTTTCCAGGAGAACCCAGGCTGGGGCTGGAATAAGGACCCCCAGCACCTGAAACAGGCCCTTGTGCTGCTGGAGGGAAGGGTGAGATCTGCAATAAGCTACACTGAGAATTCCACCTGGTTTATTTTACTGGTTCAGGTCTCATTTGGCACCCTCTCTTCCAACAGATGAGTTCATTTGAGAAGAGCAAATCATTTTGAGAGGGAAGCTGAAGAAGGAACCCCAGAAATTCAGACCTGTGTCACCTCAGGGCTCTTAAACCCTGGCAGTAACAGCTGATTAACCTGTGATTCCCCAGCATGGACCAGGTTCCTAAAGAGGGAAGCACAGGGCACCCAGACAGCTGCTGAGCTCAGAAGATAATCCAAAAAGCTGCCCACAAATCTCATCTCTGAGCCAGGCCCGCTCTGTGTGAGAAGGCATCAAGGCTGGGGTGCAAATCCTGTACCCACAGAGCCTGGAATGCCTGGAAGCGAGGGATGGGGCTGAGGTGGAGCCTAAGGGAGACCAAGCAGCACCTAAAGATTGAAAGGGGAAGTGGATACAGAGAAGAGCTGAGCATGAGAAATAAGCCAAGGAGTTCTGCAGAGAGCAGGGAAGCTGGGGTGGCACCAGTGGAACGTTCAACAGAGCTGGATGCAGGGCCACACATTCCCTAAGGACCGGCTCAGAGCCAGCCTGGGCCTGCTCCAACATTCCTGTGGGTCTGGCACCACCACACAGTGCCAACAACCTCCCAGGAAGAACTGAAGGTTGAGCACATGTGAGCTGGGACTGAGCTGGGTCTCCCCCTGCCTCCAGCCCTGGAGTGACACAAGGCCCTGGAATGACCAGGGAGCTGCTTTTGGCCTCACCCCCTGAGGACTCACCGAGCCTGGGAGATGACCCAAATTTCCTACCTGAGCATTTGTTCCAGGAGTATCAGCAAAATACTACAAGGGGTTGGCTTGACCTCTGAATTCCCTGCATCTGTGGGATGCTTTCAAAGCTCTAGGATCCATCCCACAGATCCATTTGGGAAATCCCTCAGCGTGTTTTGAATTTACCCAGGAGCACCTCGGCCTGGATTAAGATATATCTGACTCAGGGTGGGTAGAAGAGCATTGGTGTTTGGGTGTCACTAATTCCAGAACTCTCTGGCATGGATATGAGCATAATTGAGGAACTTCCTGTGTCTGGGGAGCTGCTGAAGTGCTTTGCTTGCAGCAGGATTTCACCACTGACCATCCTGTGGACCCAAACAATTTTCTAGTGGGATCTGGGATGCTCTTCACCCACCTGACCACAATGAGACTGAGGCCCCAGCGGGTTTTACTGCTTTGTGCCTCCTTTTGCACTACAAGTCTTTGGGAAGAGCTCCCAGCACTCCCTCTAAACTCCTGAGTGTCTCCCATGGGATGAACTGGGCTCATGCAGCAAGTTCAGCAATTCCATCCATCCTGCATGCAAGGCCAATTCCAGCCACATCCCAGCCTGGATGTCTGTCCATGCAGTCACACATCTTACCTGGCTCTCAGCACTCAGAGGAGAAGCTTCTTTATCTTTTGAGTGAAATTCCTCCCCCACGTCTCCATCTGAAGGAGCAGCTTCCAAGAAGTTGGATGGGACAAGCCCCCTCTGTTGGTTCAGCTCTCCCTGCAAGATGAACATTCAGTTCTCACATCAGGTTTCCTGGCTGCTGGAGAAATAGTAACCTGAGGTGCAGAGAAGGCTGGGAAGTGGCCTGAGAGAAGCCCAGAACACTCCCCTGGTGGAAGGATCCTCAGCAAATCCCAGAGCTCATATCCTCGTTAGTTGTGGAACAATTCAGAGCCCAAAAACACAGGAGAGAGTAAAGGAAGAAAAGCAAGGCAGGACAAAGGTATTCCAGCAACATGGTCCCTTCTACAAATTCAAAAAATGTCCACTGCCATCCTGGAAGCTACTGGAAGATGACTGTGCCACTGGCTTTCCAGAGGCCTTTGTTTTGCTCTGGGATTTATTAATGTTTTTAAAGAATGAGGCACTACTGGTTCAGTGTCCTGTAGGCACTGCACCCCTAATCACTGAGCTGCATTATTTATTCCCAGGAAATTGTCTCCAGTTCAACAGGAGGTGGCTGGGGGAGGCAAAACCCATCCTGGCAACGTTGTTTGTCCAAGACTATGAAAACATTCCCAGTGATACCCTCCAGCCTTAACCTGGAGTTGGAACCTCGGCTTTGATGTGTGAAGACACACTGCCTTCCCTGCAGGAAGAGGTGGATGATCCAAGGGCCAAGGCTCGTGTTCAGACAGAGCTGGGCGGCAGGCACAGCCCCCAGGGAGGTGTTTGTGTTCCTGGGGCACCATTTCAGCCTCCTGCCCAAGTGTCCCAGTGCCTGGTGATGGATCAGCTCCGAGAAGGAGCTGCTTCTGCCCAGATGTGCACGGACAAATGTGTGGGAGGCTTTGGGAAACCTGCAGGCAAGTGATGCCAAGAAAGAAACTCAGAACCACTGGGATATTTAAGGGCCATGGAGATGATTTGAGGGCTGGAGCTCCTCTGCTCTGGAAACAGGCTGAGAGAGCTGGGGGGGTTCACCTGGAGAAGAGAAGGCTCCTGGGAGACCTGAGAGCCCCTTCCAGGGCCTAAAGGGGCTCCAGGAGAGCTGGAGAGGGACTTGGGACAAGGGGGAATGGCTTCAAACTGACAGAGGGTGGGTTTAGATTAGATAATAGGAAGAAACTCTTGGCTGTGAGGGTGGTGAGGTCCTGGCACAGGTTGCCCAGAGAAGTGGAAGTGTCCCCATCCCTGGGGGTTGCCCCATCCCTGGAAGTGTCCAAGGCCAGGTTGGACGGGGCTTGGAGCAACCTGGGCTGGTGGAAGGTGTCTCTGCTCATGGCAGGGGGTGGAATAAGATGAGCTTTACAGTCCCTTCCAGCCCAAACCATTCCATGATATTGGGTTTACAGCAGGAACATGGATTGCCAGAAACAAACTGCCCTGCACTGAGTAAAACTGGGGTTGGTTCTTTTCCGAAATTAGAATCCTTTGTTCCCTGATTTCTGCTTTCCTGCCTCTCAACAGACTCCAACAACTTCCAGTGCAGCCACAGGCCCTTCCCAACCCCTGCACTTACATAATAGAATCCATCATCATCCATGGAGCCAAACACAGTGATGATGTCCCCAGCACTGAAAGTCAGTTCAGCCTGCAAAGAGTGAGAGAACAGAGGTCACAGGAGAGGCTCTGCCTGGCATTTCCCTCCAGGAACAGGCTCCCCTGGGCTTCTTGCACAGTCACCCTGGCAGAGGGAGCCCACTGTGTTTAGTCTTGCAGGATCAGGATTCAGAAGAGCAACTGAAGTGGATACCTGTGGAATTTGCTGCTAAGGAAGCATTTTGTAAATTAAAAACAAGCCTGTTTCTTAAAGCAGTTTTAATAAAGCTTCAAAATAGGACCTACCATCTGCTCTGGAAAGGTGTGTTGGGGATAAGCTGAGCAAACACAGAAATACCTTTAATTTCTTTCAGTATAATTACAAACCCTGCTCCCTTGGAGGAGCCTGTCTGTGTGCAGTGCTCAGGGATTAGTCACTGGCAGGAATCCACACAAACAGGGAGGTGAGACCTGGAAGGAGAACCTGCCCATACCACAGCACACACTGTCACACCCTCTGTCCTGTCAGACACCCCAGCACACGCTCTGGGGAGCACAGGGCCAAAGACAAAAGGTGTCAGCAGCATCTTCTAAAGGAACAATCTGCCCAGTGGAGAATCCAAACAGGTTGTGTCCCACTCAAGACACTCTGGCACTTCCCAAGTGTCAGCTGGAAGGCACCTACTTCCAATATGTTACCTTATTACATCCCTAGTCCTCACTTTCTCCCTGGAGGCAGCAGCTTCCTCCTGTTGGCTGAGAATTCCTTTGCTCCAGAGAGACACTTGCAGGGAACTTCACTCACAGAAAGGCAGAGCTGATCCTACAAGGAGTCTGGTGCAGTTCACAAGCAGCAGCTGCCCCCTTCCTGCACAACAAGTGACTGAATATCCTGGGAGGGAGGATCTCCAATGGAACTGCACCAGGTTGGTCCTAGAATTTGAGCTCTTGGCCGTAAGAAGGTTCTAGGAAGACCAAATCCCTGCAAAAAGTACAGTTATCTTCCTGTTGACAAGGGCTTACAGTGTTCTTTGGCTGGATACGAGCTCTCATTGTCTCTCCCAAGATATTCCACCATCCCTAAAACACTCTGTCCTCAGCTGCAGGATGTTCTGCTCATGACACACTCAGCTTGGGAGGCAAGCATTCCCTAAACTGTGCCATGTCTTGGCCAGACACTCCTTTCTGGATGCAAGGAAAGGATCTGAATCCAAACCCCACGTTCATGTTTGCTCAGAGTGGACTAACACAGCTATGGGGGAACAGAGAACAGGGCATGTGCTAATCTCCTTTTTGAAGGAAGGATTCTGCACTGCCACCTTTCCACCTGGAACAGGCTTATCCACAAAAATACTGTTTGGATTATATCCCTTCCTGTTTAAATTATATTCCTTTCCATCCCTGGAAGTGTCCAAGGCCAGGCTGGACAGGGCTTGGAGCAGCCTGGGCTAGTGGAAGGTGTCCCTGCCCATGGCAGGGGGTGGAACTGGATCAGCTTTAAGATCCCTTCCAACCCAACCTATCCCATGATTCTATGATTCTACATGGAGGGACTGCTTGAAAAAGAAGAAGTCTGAAGACTGATCCATTAAATTGGAGTTAAATCTTCTTGCTACATTGCTTAAATACCTACACAGGTATTTAACACAAAAGTCACGCTCATTAAGTACCAGAAGTGCTTTCAAACCCTTAAGCAGCTTTTCCTTTTCCCAGAGGGTTTCCTGGATCAGCTGGTAAGAATTCCTCCTGCCCCAGATCTGCTTAGTCCTTAATCATTAAAGGATGTTACAAAGCCATGAGACACTAACACAGTTTCACTGAGACTCTGGTTGCACCAAAGTGTTCTGGGATAGAAGGAAAAGAGAGAAAGGAAAAAAACACCCTATAAAAAGGGTGAGCAGCTGGTGGTTACCTCCACATCTGCGTTTGGAGAGCTCTCCTTGGGGTTATAGTCAAAGACAGCCACCATCCTGCGAGGAGTCAGCAGTTCTGCTTCAATGTCTTCCTGTTTCTGTCCTGCAGGACAAGAAAGGGAACAAAATATCCTGAGCTGGAAGTACCAGGACAAAATCCCCGATCACAGCAACTCCTTCAGCATTCTTGTAGAGAACTGAGCAAAAAGAACAGTGGGGGAACTGAACGGAGAGAGACCTCAGAGGTGTCTGGTGAAGCAGTTTTCTGATCTCCTCTATCACCTCATAAGCACAGAATTGGGGACATCTCCCCATTCCAGCATCCTGGTGTTCTCCCTATATATAGGAATGTTTTATTTTATGCTTTCAAATTATTCACACACATATATATATATCTGTGTATATATACACAGAGCACAGCAGACTCCTTACAGTGTCTCAAATGGACATTTCTCCTCCCACTACACAGTGATTTGCTGTAGAGCTACAAAACTGATCCTCCGAGTGCCAGGGGAACAGCACAAAGGGAACACACTGCACTTCCACCCCCACCTGCCTGCTGAGCCCATTACTGACAGAGCTGCTCTGAGCCTACAAAAGCCAAGCCTGGTGTTCCGGAAAACACACATTGTCCAGCATTTCACCTCATGGATTTAAACCCTGTTTCGGGTCAGAACTGGATGGGCTGGCAAGGGGTTTGCCTTGGCTTCTCTGGACATCAACAGATGATGCACCAGATGAAGCAGAATGAGCACCCTCTGAAAGGACCTTGGATCCTAAGGTTGAGTGAGGGATTTTCCTGCTCCTCAGGGAACCACATGTGCCCTCCCCCTGCAAACACTCCCTGCTTATTCAAAGGCCACTGCACCCATGACTAAATCATAAGAACTAAAACTCTTCTTACAGTCTCAAGCAGCACCACAGGCCCCTGACCATAAAACAAGTCTGTATTTCAATCAATCGTGGTAAAAAAAAGAACAATTCTCACCTGGCTGAAACTTGTACTTCTCCTGCTTATCCAGCCCTGCTGGGGGGAAGAAAATGCCTCATCAGTGAGAGCTCATCTTCCCACAGTGACCACAAGACACAAGTGACAAACCACAATAAAAAGAACAAAGACCAAGGCAGCAAACAACAGAAGCAAACTGGTCATGCAACTCAAAGTCTACGCCAGTAACCAGGACTCAGGGACGTAACAAGAAGCAGAGGTCAAGCTCCAAAACTATAAAAGACATCACTGTTGTTAAAAAACTTAACACCAGCACAGGGATGGGCTCTCTTTCCACTTCCTAGCAGTCGTACAGAGACAAACATCTGGGGGTCCTGTAAGCAAGTAGCAAAAATTCAATGCAGTCTGTAATCCTAGTGCAGAAAGCAAAGAGGAAGCAGTGGGTGACACAGACCTTTCTTGGAGCGTCTGGGTTTTGGAGGAGGGACGGTTTGGCGGCGTGGAGGTGGAGAAAATGTGCCATTTCCTTCGTAAAAATACCAAAAAAAAAAAAGGCAAATAAACAGACAAGAGAAACAGACAGTGAATAATGGAAAGTGAAAAAGCACCTTGAAGAGTGAACAGGGAACAGAGTGGTGGGACGTGCCTCCCCCGGGAAGCTGACACTGTGATTTCTGTGGGCAAAGCCCAAATCTCCAGTCCTTGTATGTGGACTCGGGGGAGGCATGATCCACATCCCAAATACACACAGAAATCCACACTGTGCTCATGCCTTTCAGCCATTCCACAGGCCACAGCAGACAGGCTTTGCTGCAATTTAACTTTCAGAAGCAGGATCACAAGGACAAAATAAAACCTTGTTCCCTTAACGCCTCAGATGTGCCAGGTGAGGTGGGAAGGGATCTAGGGAGGTCTCTAGCTAAAGCTTCTGCACTGAGCAGGGTCAGTACTGGATGAAATCCCCAAAGAACCTGCAGAAGGAGTGCCCAGACCAGCATGTCCAAGGCCATTTCCTTAGTTACAAGGCTGTGACGGGGGTTTATGGCAGCAGGAAAACAGCAGAGGGACAGCCAGCCCAGCTGCCAAGGGATCAGAGAATCCTTA
The DNA here is from genome assembly GCF_001604755.1 of Lepidothrix coronata. Classification (NCBI taxonomy): domain Eukaryota; kingdom Metazoa; phylum Chordata; class Aves; order Passeriformes; family Pipridae; genus Lepidothrix; species Lepidothrix coronata. The sequence continues at coordinate 291,818 of NW_016690288.1, forward strand.
AGGTTGGAAAAGACCTTTAAGATCATCAAGTCCAACCCCCCCCCCGCTCTCCCTTCCTGTCAGGGAGTTGCAGAGAGTGAGAAGATCCCCCTGAGCCTCCTTTTCCCCAGGCTGAGCCCCCCCAGCTCCCTCAGCTGCTCCTGCTGCTCCAGATCCTTTCCCAGCTCCGTTCCCTTCCCTGGACACACTCCAGCCCCTCAACATCTTTCTTGCAATGAGGGGCCCAAAACTGACCCCAGGATTCAAAGTGTGACCTCAGCAGTGCTGAACCTGTGGTCACTCCCTGTATACACACACAAGGTACATCTTTTCCACTACCACCACCCTCCTGAAGACTTTCACACCCTCCATGTTTCATGAAGTCTCAGAGCTATTGAGTTCCTTGATTTTTCCAGGAGTATCCAATAGGACAGGGGACAGAAAGCCTCGTGTAATCCACAGAGGGACAAAGGCCACTACAGGGATCCAGCCATCTCTGGGCACTGGAGGATACACACAGGAAAAAAAGAGTATGGATATGAAAAACACCTTATTCAAATCTCCTCTTCCTAGACATGAGAGAGGCTGAAGGACAAACCTACCAAAAAAAAAAAAAATCACACAGTGAAAGTATCAGGTTCCTCTGATCCCTGTGCTCCTCAGGATCAACCTTCCAGAGACTCAGGATCAACCTTCCAGGGACCCACATTCAGGAGCTGGGCAATGTCAGCCCTTTGGAATCACAGAATGGTTTGGATTTGAAGGGACCTTAAAGATCTAAAGACTTACTGGGGCTGGATACTGGGTCTCCCTGCACAGAAATGGGAACAAGTTGGACTGCTGCTTTTTTTCTTGGGTTTCCTTATTCTTGGATTGGTTGGGTTTTTTCCTGGGTAGAGGAACAGCCCAGGCAGTGTCAGGGCTTTCCTTTGCCACGACCCACACTTGTGCTGCTTCTCCCTGCAGAACTGGTAGGGAAACAGGGATTCCAAAATAGGAATTTCCTCGTGTTTTAACAAGTGGAGCAGGTCCAACAACTGGCACTGGTAGCAGAGGGCACACAGAGGGTGCAGGATGAGATATGAGAGGGATAAGGGACAGGCACTGGGACACCAGTGGTGACAGCAGGGGCAGCCTCTGAGCCTGACTGAGCCTGTGCTGTGCTGGCTGCACATCCCAGGGATGGTTCCTCTCCTCTCCTCTCTCCCAGTACATGAGTGGGAAGAAACAGGAAAGTCTCTGCAGTGCACAAAGCACTGGGCCACATACTCCAGGGGGTAAGTAAGGAGGAACCCAAGGACCAGCTCTGCTCCCTGTACACTCCTGACTGCCTGCCTTGTCTCACACCTTTCCCTCCCCATCTTCCTCCATTCCCAAGTCCCAGATTCTCTCACCCAAGAGCAGGGTCACCCCCATGGGTTCAGTGAGTGAAAACTCTCATTCACATCCTTCAGCTGCCTTCCAAACCTTTTTGTCTCCCCCTCCCTAGTCAGGATCAGCCTCACTCCCTCTCTGCTGAGTTCACACACCTCAAGGACAGGAGCAGCTCCAGGAGTCAGGAACGAACTGAGAGCTGGGAACACCTTCCTCCCTCAGCCAGAGAGACCTCCCTGTTGTGCAGCCACCAAACCAGGCTGCAGATGCCAGGACAGCCCTATGGATGGTTTTGGTGGGCTGCACTGGCCACACAGCACGACTGAGCTTTTCACAGTTCAGCAGCAGGGCACACACAGACCCAGTACCTTGGCTCTCCGTGGCTGTGTCAGCAGGCAGGAATCCTTGCTTCAGGAGCTGCTTCTTGAGTTCATCATTGTCCACCTGCACTTCTGAGACCATGTTGCATGGGATGTATCCCTCCCTTCCTGCACATTCACCCCTGTAAAAGCCATCAGCATCCTTGTCTCCACACACCTGCAAGGGAAAGCACAGGACAGACACTGTTGGTGCTGCAGGGACTGAGATGCATAGAGAAAGAACCGTGGAATATCCTGAGCTGGAAAGGATCCACAAGGATCATGGAGTTCAGCTCCTGGCCCTGCACAGGCATCCCAACAATCCCACCCTGTCCCTGAGAGCGTTGTCCAAACACTCCTTCAGCTCTGGCGGCCTTGGGGCTGTGCCCACTGCCCTGGGGAGCCTGGTCAGTGCCCAACCACCCTCTGGGGGGAAGAACCTTTTCCTAACATTCAACTTAATTCTCCCCTGACACAGCCCCAGCCATTCCCTCAGGTTCTGTCACTGGTCCTAAGAGAGAAGAGATCAGTGCTGCCCCTCTGCTTCCCTCCTGAGGAAGCTGCAGACCTCCCAAGGGTTATGCTGTCCCTGGAACACCAGATGGATCCATGCAGAATAGGAATTCACTACTCTTTTACCTTCAGGATCTGTCCCTCCTTAAATGGCAGCTCCTCTTCTGCTGCATCAGGGTTAGGAGACATAGAGACAGGGTCATAGTCAAAGAGAGCCACAAATATCCTAATGCCATCCTCCTTGGCAGAGGTTTCGGGAGCGGCGCTCCTGGGAGGACCTGTGCACAGAGGGGACACACCAGAGAGGACATCAGCACCCCGCCCGTGCCACAGCCCTGCACGGCTCAGGTGCTCCCTGCCAGCCTCTCCCTGCCTCTTCCAGGAGCTTCCCTGTCTCCTGCTGCCCACCTCTCTTCCCCATTCCTGCTCACCTGCACTAGAGAGCAAAGGTTTCTGCATTTGGCTTCTTCTTACGCTCTTGCTCCGTCTCCTGCTGGGAGCCTGCCAGGCGGCCGTGCCGGCCAGCTCCGGGCCCCTGGAATCTTTATTACTGGATGCCTGCAATTGGAATCACCAGAGTTAGTAGCAGCCTCTGCCTTGTGACTCAGCGAGCAGCGCTCAGCCCAAATGCACTCCACAAAGAGCAGAGCATCCAAATGCAACATTCCTCTTCAGGGACACTCTAGAGCTGGAAATACCAAGGGAGTTGGAAAACAGATCTGAGGACAGGCAGGAGCCCTGCCAGGCCCCAGCGACGATCCCCTGGGCGAGGGTGAGGAGGCAGGAAAGGGCATTTCCAGGGGAGGCAATGACATTACAGTCAGGATCTACACCAATGAGCTTATTTCAGGAGGGATTTTCATTTGGGTCCCTCCCACAGCCTCCTGCCGTGGGGAGGAAGAGCCAGAGTGAAAAGGAATACTGCATCGGTGCCACTCGGTCAGGGAGCAGGAAAAGCAGAAGCAGCTACTACAAGAAAAGCCACGGAGCAGCACAGAACTACAGAATCTCTCAGATATTCTTCCAGACAATCCTAGAGGAGGCTCCTTTCTCTCTGGACAACACTGAACAAAGCAAGATACAGGCAGGCCAGGGAAGCAGAGGGAAGCCAGAGCCACTGCAAGCTGCTTCAAAGCCAGAATAGGAAAAGTCACCCAACCCTTTTGTGCAAGGAGGTGCTACGTATCCCCTTCGAAGGATGTTCGAGCCTCCTTCTCCAGCCAGGTGACTTACAGTCCAGCTCCCAGCCCTGCTCCTCAGAGCTGCTCTCACATTCCTTCTCCCGGTGGAAGAACCGCACGCGCCGGCTCGGAGACGCGGCCCATTCCAAACCCTGCTCTTCCATCACCTCCAGCCTGGTCAGGTCCCTTCTGCCATCCGTGTGGGGAGCCTCAGACTGACTGGAGCAATCACTCCAGTCGCCCTGAGAGCTCTGGGACCTCTCTGGCCACAGCCTGCTCTCAGGGGAGGAAGCACAGGTCGAATCCTGATCGTCTTCGGAGTCGTACTCGATGTCTATCTCCAGGCTCCTGGGGCTGGAGCAGCGCGGGGCCATCACGGCAGGTTCTGTGCCCCCTGAACCCGCCGCCTTTGGGGTTTTTTTCCTTAGGGTGCCTTGTCTGGCACGGCTGTACAGATCCATCCCCTCCTTACCACCGGCACTGCTGACCACGTTGAGCTCCTCCCTGAGGCTGGGAGCTCTGTACAACCCACTGCCCATCTGGCTGCAGTTGCCCAGCAGGCGACTGCAGTGCTCTGTTAAATCACTACCCATCTCAGGCCGACTCCGGATCTTCTCTCGGTAGTTATTTCCCTTCTTCTTGCTCCCAGAGGGAATTGCTCCACTCACAGGCTTCGGATCGTTCTCCTGGTAGCCCCAATTCCAGTTTGCCTTCTTCTGAGCCCAGGCCAGCTGGCCAAAGGCAGGGTTTGCATGGTCAGCATCCCCTCTGCTCTCCTTAGCACCATGCTCCTCCCGTGGAGTCTGAGCAGACACCACAGAGGTGTTATTCCCATCTGCTTTTGGAAATGGTTCCTTGCTGTTGGGAGGCTTCTCTGTTCTCCCTGAATGGTAGGTCTGTGTTTCCAAGGAATCTTGAGGGTCTGTCTTTTCTTCTGTCACACACTTCTCATCCTCCTCTTCCTCCTCGTCCTCAGTCACTTCAGGGATGCTGAACAACTTCTTGCTGTGGTTCTTCTGAAGCGGGAGCTCCAGTATCCTCTCCAGAATCTCCTCATCGCTGTCAGTATCACAAAGATCCATCTGTACACCCAGACCCCGAGAAAAGCCACAGCCAGGACAAGCAGAGGAAAAAAGAGAGGAAATAAACATTAAAACGAGAGGCACAGTGACCCTGGTTCCCTCCCAGCACAGCAGGATGGAGCCGTGGCTGCAGCCAAGCGAGGGGAAGGGGCAGAGACAGCGATGGATCTTCTGGCAAACACGGTCGGATGAACCAGCAATGCAGCGGGAAGCGAGGAAGGCAAATGCATGGAAGAGCTCCCTCCCAGCCTCTCCTGTACACACACCACTGCCTGCAGCACCTCTCCTCCTGCCACGTGCTTCCCACGGCTTCACCCCCGGGCTGGGATGAAGGGCAGGAATAGCTCATCCCTCCACGTCAGGGCTGAGGGGGCTCCTCCCTCGGCGGGGCTGAGCTCACACACGGACCTGCAGCCCCCCCTCCCCTCTCTGTCCTCGTGCTGGGGCACTAAAGACACCCCTTGGAGATGCTGCTGCTATGGGAGGACCTGCCCTGGGCCCTTCCCATCACCTTCCAGAAGTCCCACAAACACACAGGAAAACCCTTCACCTCGAAGGGTCACACAGAGTTGCAGCTGGGTGAGAGCCTACCAGGTTACAGCAAATTCTGGGGAAAACGCTGCTGAATTTTAACATTTGTCATGGACCAACTGTAGAATTTATGGGTTTGTTTCTTATTATATTTACAGTAAAATAAAAGGGAGAATCCCAGGTGTAATTTCAGTTGGAAGATACCTCTGGAGGTCTCTTGTTCAACTTCCCTGATAATTTATATCATTATGTGTTCTAAAGACATTTAGGCTCCTACCTTGTAAGTAGCAACTAGGAGTAGTCCAGTAAGACTTATTTTAGCTGTTTGCAAACTTGTGGCTTCTGCTTTTGAGTTTTAAGATAATAAACGCTTTCAGAAATTAAACAATTTATTTGAGGTTAACCATTTTAAAAGCAGCACCTCTCCTTGTTTTCATCCTCCAGATCCTGAAAGAGTTGGCTGAGGAGTCCTGAGATAACAGAAAACATAACCAAATACACAGAATCCTAGAAAGCAGCTCTGCTGGGACTTTGCCTGCTCCAGTCACCATCTTCCTTCACTCTGTAAGGCAGTGTTGGGAGCTCTGTGCCCTAAAGCTTCCTGATCCTGATGTCCTCTCCCCATTCAGCATCTTGTCACCCCCACCCTGCCACTGCCAGGGCAGAAAACAATCACTTTATCAGGTCAAGAAGCACCAGTTTGCTCAGCTCAACAGAAAAAAAACCTGAACAACCAAAATCATTCAGGTCAATAAAACACTCAGGAAAAAAAACAAAAACAAAAACAAAGAATGGTGTTCTTGAACATTCTTATTTCCTCTTTTCTCCTCTCAGGAAGCTGCTTTTCTTCCATTTTTTTCCACTGCAATCCCAACAGCTGGAAGCCCTTCCAACAACTCCTTCCCAGGCAGACTCAGCCCCTCCAGCCACCAGGCCCTCCTGGAGTTCCAGATATGCTGCACTGCAGGTCCAACCCCTCACCTGGGAAGCAGAAGCTCCTTCAGAAGGACAAAAGGAGCAGTAGCAAATTTATTCCAGAATCATTGCACTGTCTGCTACCATTTAGTGCTCAGCAGCCCTGTCCCTGCAGAGCAGCAGCCACACAGGGCACCATCAACTACAGGTGTTCTTTGGTTGCATAAAAAACCCAAAGATGGTGCTTTCTTGCCATCCAGACATACCACAGTTCCTTCAAATCCTTCTAATTTCCCAGTCTTTCACCCTCAGTACTTTCTCTCATGGATGTTCATCCCAACTGCTGTAATTTGTAGGATTCCACAGCACTTCCCAGCCATGCAGTCAGAAGCACATCACCTGCCACAGGTGCATTCAAACACACGAACCAGCTTGAACTCTTGGAACGTGAATTAATCTGGTCACTCAGCTCACTCAGGATTTCCTCCCTTGCAGCTACTGAACTGCAAAGCCACAGCTCTGCTCCTACAAGCCATCCCTGGCTACACAGAACAACAAGGTCTAAGCCAAAATATCACAGAATCATGGAATATCCTGAGCTGGAAGGGAGCCACAGTGATTATCAAGTCCAAGTCCTGGCTCTGCATGGGACATCCCAAGAATCCCATGCCTGTTTTGCCTTAGGAGGGAAGGTGAGCTGGTACAGGATGTATAGGTGGGTGAATTTACAGATCTCTATCTGTTCCCTGTTTATATCTGTGTTAAGAACTCAATAGGATCGATTTTAACCCTGGGCTCTAAAGTTCACATCACACTGTGTGTTTTTCCAACTAATTAAACCCCAGCTACATTCATTGCATATGAACACCCTTCCCTCTCCCAGAGAACTCGTGTTTTTACTACCTTAAGCCTGGGAGTACAAGCAGAGCAGGCAGGACCTTAGGAAAGCACTGTTGGGAGCACTGGGCTCAGCCCAGCACCTCCTCCTGTGAGCTGATGGCATGGGATGGCTGCACTGGCACCCCCCACGAGCAGTGCCCTGGACAAGTTACCTTTTCCCCATTCTCCTGGTTACATGGCTCACTCTGGTCCCATTTCTTGTCTTCCAGAGCTTCTGAAGACAGTTCATCTTCTTCCTCCTCTTCCAAAATATCTGACAGCTCAGAACTCCGGTTGTGCTCAGAGAACAGGGTCAGCTGCCGGCGGCCCATTTCAGCCAGTTTTTCTTCTTGCTATTGAAAAGCAAAACAGATTTTCTCAGTCCTCCCAGGCTCTATTCCAGCAATAAAGGAGTGTTTTTCCTGTCTCTAGCACACACACAGCTCAAGAGTGGCAGGAAAAAAAGTGGGAAGCACCTAAGGCAGCAACATGTTGACACATACGCAACCATCAGCCTGCAGAAGAGCAGCACTGCCTAAGGATGGAAAACTCGGGATGTCAAACACAATCCACATCTCTCCATGGACACAGGCACTCAACCAAGGTTAAACAAACCTCTCTTTTCACTCTGGACATTTCTTTCATCACCTCCTTGCCAGGAGACAACCTGCAGCTGCTCCCGCCCGCGTTCCCGTCTCGGAAGGTGTCCTGTGTCCCCTCAGCCTGGCTGGGTGAGGACACAGGCTCTGGGCTCAGGTGCTTCTCCTCTGCCTCCTCTCTGTCAGCACTGGGACCTTTGGGGGACTCCTCCACGGAGCAGGTCTCCACATGGAGCTTCACACTGCTGTCAGAGGGGCCTTCCAGCTCTGGAGCTTTGGATCCAGATTGTTCCATCTGGGAAACAAATCGAAAACCAATGAAATCAAGGGGAGGTATCTCAGGGTACTTAAGCACCAAAAGGGGGTCCTTATCACCCCAAACTCTGCGACCCTCCGATGTGCTCTGTGTTGTTGACATATGAATATTTTGGCAGTTGGGAAGGCTGGCCAGCCCTGGAGCAAGGGACACATGGTGCTTCTGCTGCTGCAGCTCTGGCCACCACACCTGGCTCAGGTAAAGCCCCAGACCTGTACTGACAATAACTAGTTTAAAAATAGCAAGAAGAGCCCAAACTGTACAAAGTCATTTCCCACTCTCATAGGCCAGAGGAATGTCCCACACCCTCCCTGGTAGGTTGGCTTGGCACTACCCTGGAACTGAAAAGGCTGTGAAGAAAAGGGGAATTAATGAAGAAGAACATACACAGAAAAGTACAACAAGCTCCTGATTAGGTATCCTAATCCTAGTTGGATTACAGGGATTTTTCATCTGGTTTTAAACCAGTTCAGTTTGGTGTTTCAGAAAACCTCTGGGAGATGGAGGAATGGAGCCCCAGGAACAAGGAGGGTAAGGCAGATGGGCCTTCATCAACCCCCTCTTTCTCTCACTCCAAGGGAGCCTCCCTGCATTTTGCAATGGAGCACAACCTTGTCCTTATCTGCTTTGAAAATACTGAAGGATCAGACTCCAGGGAGATTCAAACACTGCATTGCCAAGCTTTTAAATATCCCCTGGGCTCAGACAAAAGCCAGACAGGGCCTGATCTCAAGTCTCATCTGACAGCTGTTTGCCTTTGTTGACAGCAACACTCACATCTCAAGTGAGAAGGACAATTTCCATCCTGGGACCACCCACTTCGCTCTACAAAGGAGGGAACACTCTTATCACCCTCTAACTCTGCAAATTCTTGCTTTCCTGACTCTGTTCCTGATCTGCTTGCACATGTGATCAAGAGGTGAGCCTCACCTGTACACTACATCAGCCAAAACTCCCTGAGAGTTTCCCAACCACTGGATGATGACCCAAAGGCAAGAATGCCACAGAAAGATGCTCAGTGGCATTTGTTCCATTCCCCTTGCCAGCACACGTGGCACTGGGCAGGAGATGGCAGCACTTACCTGCACCTCTGTGCCTTCTCCCAGGCCTTGTAATCCTGGTTCCCTGGCAGGGCCCTCCCCATGGAGCACTGTGTTCCCAGCCTGCTGCGGAGGCACAGACAGGCATTTCTTGTCTCCTGCAGCATCCAATCCCTGTGGGGAAGTGCCCAAATCCTGCACCAAGGGAGCACTGGGAGAGGAGAGGTGTGGTGCTGAGGAGGCTTTCTCTGGCAGAGTCCGCGCCAGGCCGGCGGGGCCGGAGGAGACATCAGTCAATTTGGCATCTGAGCTCTCAGCAGGAATGTTCTGTCGGAGCAGGAGCGCAGGAGTGGGGGGTGTGGATGGGCTGTGGGCAGGCAGGGAGCCCCTGGGAACGCCCCTGGGCAGCCTGGAGGTAACAGTGGTGGAGGCAGGTGAAGTGCAGGGATAGGCTCGGAGCAAGAGCGAGGAAATCTGGGCTGGAACTGAATCCACCGACTCCCCGTACTGAGACATCGTCCTCACCGAAACCTCCCGGCACACCTGGAACATCTGGAGCTGGGACAGGTCCACCAGGACACTCCCAGCTGTTGGAGAAGTAACTTCTATCACCTGGGAGCAAAAGAACCGTGAGGAATTACTGTTTGTGCACAGCTGAGCCCTTCTGAGAAGAACAACTCCTGATCCAAAGTTAAGACAGACACCAAAGCTCTGGAGAGCAGGTGTGCAGAATTCTCACCTTCTGAGGGCAGAATGAACAGTAAAGGGAAATTGTTACCATAATCATATGAGAAACTGGATATTCTATAAAACATGACTATATTTGCCCCTCTTCTGGACTTGCTCCTTCTGATGTTGGTGCTCCAGAGCTGGAGGCAGCACTGCAGGTGGGGTCTCACCTGAGTGGAGAAAATCCCCTCCCTGTCCCTGCTGGTCACATTGCTTCTGATGCACCCTTCTTGATGGAGAACTACACCTCACTCCTTACAGTCTGGAGACAAGCCCGAGGGCTGTGTCCTTGAACTAGTGCTCTGTCCATGGCCTGACCACTCACTGAGCTCCTTCCTTCCCCAAGGATCACGCCAGTGCCTGAGGTGAGCAGAGGAGACTGACACTAATTGTCCTGTTCTGCTACTCCAAGGTCCTGCCACAGGAGCTTTCCCAGCTTAGCTACATCAAAACCACATCAAAAAGCTGGAGAGGTGCCTTTTCTGGTGTGTATCACACCCCCCAAACAATGTCCCTCCCTGATACCACTCCTTTCCAGGCCAAGGACTGGGATTGTCTCCTCAGGACACGCTTCTGGATCCAGCTTTCCATGCTTTGAGGCTGTGACACTGCCTGTTACTCCAGTCCCAGCCCCTCCTGCCCAGCACCAACCTTCTGTCCATCGGCGTACACGGCGTAGCCGGTGACTCGGACCCCGTTGGAAGATCCCTCGGCATCAATGGTGACAGGTAACCAGCTGATAACAAGGATACCTGGAGAGGGACCAGCTTCTACCTGGACATCCAAAGGAGCATCAGGTGTGCCTGTGAAAGACCAAAAACACGCTCCTCTTGCTTACCTGGCTACAGCATAAAGCTCAACTTTGGTTCGACTCAAAGAGCAAACTCCCACACCAGCTTTGCCACAGGAGAACTGAACCAGAACAGCCAGGCTAGTCCTGGGAAATGACAGGCAGAGCCAGAGGAAACAAGGTGCTCTTGTTCTGTGAAAGCTTTAATGCACAGAAAACAGAACTTTGCAAAAGTAGCTGAGGCCAAGCTGCAGAGACCCTTCGAGCGAGGTCATGGCAAACCAGCTCTCCCCTGCCCTGCCCGGCAGGCATGCACAGGGGGGGTCTTCCCAGAGCAAACCAAAGCAAAGGGGGTAATAAAATTGTAAAAAAAAAGAAAGAAGAAAAACATTAAGACAAAACAGTACAGCACCTCAGGCTTTGGGACCTAATCAACCTGGCTTCCCTTCATCCCAAGGCTTCCCAGCAAGGGAACGGCCGAGCGCACGGCTCCGGGCGCTGCATGGGATACCTGCTAGTGGGGTAGTGAAGTGAATCACAGCTGAGTCCTGCTCCTGCCCCTCAGGCACCTCTTCCCAGGGTGTTTTCATGGGCCTGGCCTCCAGCTTGGCCACGTACTGGGTGCTGGGCTGCAGGTTGTGGAAGGTGTACCAGTAGACCCCGGGCTTGGTCACGTCGCACTGGTCCCCGTTGAGGTACACGGCGTGGCTGTAGTTGCTGTTGCAAGGGAGCCACGTGACCTCTGCTGACGTGGCAGTGACACTCCTGACTTTGAGCATGGTGGGTGCCACCCCAAAATCCTGCCCCACAAAGAAGGTGCAGCGCAGTCTGTCGGACCTGCCGCGCTCGGTCACCGCCTGCACGGACACGCGGTAGGCCTTGCTCTGCAAGTCCAGCTTCTCAATCACTGCTTTGGTCTGAAGGCCACTCTTCACGTTCTGACGTAGCTCTTCATCCACATAGATGTTGTAGCTTTGTATGTCTGGGCAGCCAGCTGGCAAAAGAGGTGGGTCCCAGCCTACAACTATGCTTCTGGCAAGCTGCTTGATCAGAGTCAGTTTTCGTGGGTAAGGCACTGCTGTGTGACTAACGGGCTCCTCCTGGTCTCCTTCTGCTCTACTGGCCAGCGGGCTGATGCTACTCTCTTCAATGGAGAAATCACTCTTATCTCCACTGCTGGTGCTTGCACTGACCAAGCTTTTCTCCTGGTATGAGCTATGGGTGAGATCGTTCAGCTCCGGAGGCAGAAACGTCACGAGGTCATCATCTGAAACCCGCTCAACAAAATTGGAGGGGACCAGCCCTCGCCGGCCATCCATCAGCTCCCCTAAACAGAAAACAGGAGACCTGTTACCACTGCCCCTGCCATTCAGCCTTCCAACCCATCTGTGAGGACTATGGGACAACATCCACGCTGGGTCACAACTGCTCTGCACTCAGGAAGGAAAAAAACCTCCGGGAGGTTATTCCTGGCAATGTTTCCTGCACTTCCGAGGGCTTCCCTGTTAGATCCCAAGTGCCACACTGAGAAGACTCACTGCTCCACACATTCCAGAGCCAAGTAAGTGAAAAGCTGAGTTGTGTAATTAGCTAAAGGGTTTCTCCTTCTTCATTATCCCATTGTTCCTCACCACAGCTCCTTCACTAACTTTTCTAGCCTTCCCAAACTACGCAGATGGATGACTTTACGTCTTCTCCCAGCCACAGAGATTTAGGGTCTGTAGTACTTCCTCAAGAAAGTCCATCTTTCCAGCTCTGTATTCAGCACTGGGCTTCCTTTTAGCTCCCTCCTTTCTTAAGCTCCTGGACTAAAGGTGTCCCAAAAGCACCTGTGGGGACAAGGGACACGCAGCACCTGGTCCCCCAAACCACAGAGGAGTAGGGACTGCACTGCCTTCCCCCTTCCAAACTCTACCTACAGCAAATCAACTGAAAGCAGGGAAAGCAGAACAGGTTAGTAAAGAACAACCTTTTTATTCTTTAAACAAGAAATAAAAAGACAAATAAATGAATACATGAGAAGCTTGGGAATAGAAAGAAAGAAAGAAAGAAAAAAAGGAGGCAGAGCAGTCACAGAGCAAGCAGTGCAACACCCATGCATTTGCCTCAGCTCTTGCAAAGCACCTCAGGAAAATTAGGATCCTTCAGTCCTCAAGTGGCTCCACAAAAACCCCAGTGCAAATTGACAGCCAACAATTCTTGGTTTCAAATCCATCTGCCTCTTAATCAACCAGGATCACGTTTGCAAAGGGGCCAAACCAGAAACCCGCTGTGTGACACCAAGGGGGATCACAACTGTGGTTTGGATGGATTGTCTCATCCCCTCTCTGCCACAAGAGCAGGAGCCAACGGAGACCATGACCTGCTGCAGCTCTGGCTCACACACAGCCCCCCTGGGAGGAGGGAAACAGCCCATCTGCCTGGGGCTGAACGTGTTCCTCTCCATGGAGAGGGAGGAACCATATGGGGATGAAATCTGGAGCTGTGCTGAAAGCAGTGGCTAAATTCCCACTGAAATCAGATCAGGATTTCACGTTTTAGACTTAATTTAATCATGACATAAATAGACTCTTTCCAACAGAATCTGCTCTTCCCTCTAACAAACTAACTTTGGGCAGAAAACCTTTATCTTGAGGTTTCAAGATTCACTAAATTCTCTCATTTTTTGGAGAGAGATCAACTCTCCACAGGAGTTCAGCCACATTTCATTCTGTTAGAACACACCTTCAAAGAAGCCATCTTCATCCATGTCCCCATAGATGTAAATATATTCTCCAGCAGTCAGTGGAAGCTCTGCCTCTGGATTTTCATTAGGTCCATCAAAAGGATTGTAGCTGAAATATTTACAGCAGGAAGACTTAATTTGTATAGGAACTTGCCCAGCAACACATTTGAGCTGTGATGTTGACAAGCTTTCAATTCACTGGGAATTCATCCACTCGTGCAAGCAGCAAATTCCACAGGCAAAGGTCAAAGCTACAGTCTACACACAATAATAATTAATAATAGGTAATTTTCTGAGGAGCAGAACAGATGTCTTGTGACATCTGAAGGAACAGAGATATGAGGACAATGAGGGGACTGGAGCATCTCTCTCCTGAGGAAAGGCTGAGGGATCTGGGATTCAGATCCTGGAGAAGAAAGGGATACCTTCAGGGTGGGTGTCAAGAGGATGGGACCAGGCTCTTTTCACTGGTCCCCAGAGAGAGGACAAGGGGCAACAGGCACAAACTGAAACACAGGAACTTCCACCTGAACCTGAGGGAAAACCTCTTTCCTCTGAGGGTCACCGAGCACTGGAACAGGCTGCACAGAGAGGTTGTGGTGCCTCCCTCTCCTGCTCCAACTCCATATTTTAAACAGCAATCCAAAAGCTTCACTGGCATGACAGTTATAAATACACTGGTGATATGATTTGGTCTGCAGGTAATTCTAACCTGCCTATCCAGGGATCCTCAGATCATCAGAGGGCCTCATGTCACAGGAAAATACCTCGTGAAAAACATCTTTACAAACACCTCCTACCAATTCCTGCTTTTTAGCCTTTAAAGGGGATTTCAACATGCCAAAGCAATGTTAAGGTCTCCCTCAGCTCACAGAGACCTTATGTACTCAAGACTCTGACAAGAAGACACAGGTCAGATTTGATGTGTTCCTCACAAGCACAGAATCATCCCAAGTCTCTTCCTTCCAATCCCCAGTTTAAAAGCTGAAGGATATGTCAATACTCTTTGAATTGTAAATAGCAATGAGTTTGACCATGATGCTCAGTGTACAGAAACAGTTAGTAACAGAAAAAAATTGAGTTTATTCTGTGGTTTTTTCCCCCGTCCTTTAAAAATTACAGCCAGAAAGATTTTGGCCAAAAACTTCAGGCATTCTAGGCTGAAATTTTCTTAATTGCTGGAATAAGATTTCTTGGGAGAAAATGTATTGGACTATTCTGAAAAAAAAAAAAGATATTTCAAGGAATATGTCAATTCAAACTGAATTTTCAATACAGTATCATATTGAAAGAAAGGAAAAGTCTCACACAGGGCTGGTCACTGAACAGCTACTGAGCTTACTGTGCTTTTGTTGAGCTAAGCCTTGCTTGTGCAGGAAATAACAGGTCTCAACAAATCATACAATCCTGGAATGGTTTGGGTTGAAAGGGGCCTTAAAAACCATCTCATTCCACCCCTCTGCCATGGGCAGGGACACCTTCCACTAGACCAGGTGGTGCAAGACTGCATCCAATCTGGCCTGGGACACTTCCAGGGATGGGGCAGCCACAGCTTCTCTGGGTAACCTGTGCCAGGGCCTCACCACCCTCACAGGGGAGAATTCCTTCCCAATATCCCATCTATCCCTGCCTTCTGGCAGAGGGAAGCCATTCCCCCTTGTCCTGTCCCTCCATCCCTTGTCCCCAGTCCCTTTCCATCTCTCCTGGAGCTCCTTTAGGCCCTGGAAGGGGCTCTCAGTTCTCCCTGGAGCCTTCTCTTCTCCAGGTGAACCCCCCCAGCTCTCCCAGCCTGCAAAACCCATGGAGGAATAAGATACGTGGTCCAACCTAATATTATCCATTCCTTGGTGAATTCAAGGGAAGAGTGTAAAGAAGGCAACTCTGAGATAACCTGTGTAACCACACAGACCACAAGAAATGAGCTCTCAGTACCTGTATCGAGCTAAGAACACCTGGAGCTTTGCAGGGCCTTGGCTGCCTGGCTCTGGCATGAGGGAGATGCTGTCGACATCCAGCTCTTCCATTTCACTTGCAGTGTCCACCTAAAAACATTGAAGAGAAAGGATCTGAGTAAAGGAACACTCAAAGGGGTCAAACATCAGTGAACAAGTCCCCCAAGCTCATGTTTGGTGGCCCCTGGGCTAAGGACCATCTGGAAGAATGACTTTTTAGGTGAAGAAGTAGTAATAAAAGGCAACAGCTCCAAGCTGCAGCTTCAGGGGTTCCAGCCAGACGTGAAGAAAAACTCCTTGCCCAGGTGGGTGACGTAGACTTGGGAAAAGTTCCCACTGAGCTGTGGGATCTCCATCCTTGAAGAACTTGTAGCCTCAGCTCAGCAAAGCCGTGGCCACACTGATCTAGTGCTGGTGACAGTCCCACTGGAGCAGGACTCTGGACTAGAGACTCTGGAGACCTCTCCCACTCTACACATCCATAATTCATTTCTTGTACCTTGAAACATTAGTTGTCCCTGTGTGCAACACAAACCTGGACAGAGGAGACCTCAGAGCTCTGTTAGATGTTGAGGTCTCCAAGTGCTTTTGCTCCCCTCCAGCACCTGTAAATTTTCAATATGATGTTTATGTACTTTCACCAACATCAGACAGAGCTTTGGGTGGAACTGGTAGGGCCATCACACTGAACAAAAAGCACAAGAGACAGAGCAGGCACAAAACTCATCTTCCTGCTACAGCCTCTCCCTTCCCAGCCCTCAGCTACTTCTGGATTTCCTAAGCTGGAAGCTGCACCCTCAGGGCATTTGGTGGCAGAAGCACCTTTGGGAAATTTACCTCAGTCTTTTTGATCCCAGTAACATTTTGGAATTTTTCATCCAGTGGCAATGAGTTGTGTAACCCAACCCTCCTTCTGGAGCAAATGCACTCGCCTGGGTTTGTTTGAAATGGTGCCAATGAACCAACTCAAGCTGCCTTTTGAAAGCAGACCTCGAGGCAAATGTGTTTTTGATGGAGACCCATTGCAGGCAGCAGAATATAAAGTAGTTTTTCTAGTACGTGAAGTACCAAAGTTAATCTCTGAAGGAGTCCAGAGCATCTTTTCAAGGCAGTGTACTCCTTGTAAAGCAATCCTGCCCCATGTCCTGGGATAACACACCTGTAACAGCCAAAAGACACCCAGATGGAGCAGCTTTTAGCAGCCTGGAGTGTTCCCATAACTGTGTGTTGTTGAAGCCAAACGCTCCACACGCTTTTCCAAGGATCCCACACTGACTCTGTAGGCACTTATCTCTCCAGGGAGGCATGGGGGCTTCCAAGCTTTCTCTGGAGCTAAAAAGTAGGATTTTTTCCTGCTACAGAATTGAGAGCAGTTCTGGCCTGTTCCTCCCTTTGTCTCTGAACATGGCACTTCCCAGAGCTCCTACACAGTGGTGGGCACTGCCTCCCACAGCAGCCCTTCATTAGTGCCCTGCCCTCAGCTCAACACATCAGTGTCCTCCACAGCTACAGTGAGACCAAGAAGGTTTCAGTGCCCAGGAAACACCAAAAAACCAAAAACTGCCACCCAGACCATCCCAGCACTGCTTTACCCTGAGCTGTCCCCTGAAGTGATGTACACAGAGCACCAAACACTCTGTGTGAACCCACACCACCACCCAAGAGCTCCTGGGGAGGAGAAGCACCAACCCCCCATGAGATCTTGGGGGCACAAACAAGCAAAGCCTATTAATTCCAGCCCTCTTAGCACAAACTTGGTGTCTTTTCATGGTTTCTTTCACCAGCAAAGAAGTTTGAGCTCCTCATCCACAGCTCAAGGCTAAAAGTAGTCTGGACACAGCTGCTCAGTATGCCAAGAACTCCAGTTTGTAGCCTTTTTGTGTTTTAGTGGCAGCTGAGATGGTACAAGGAAGCTTAGCAAGAGTTTCCCACACTTCCCACCAATCAACCTCCCCATCCCAGTCCTTCTCACACTGTCCAGCCAGTTATTTCCTTCCAGGAGCTCAGTAACACGTTGAAATCAGCATTATAGCCATGGCACCCAAGGTCTTTTCACTACTTTCCTACAGCTTTTCTCTTGGTTTTTTTCCCATTTTCTTCAGGCAGCCAGGAAGGAAGGAATGCAGCCTTACTGGGGAACCTGTGCAGCCTTACTGGTGCTCTCAGCAATGCATTTATTCCCTTCTGGAAAGCACAGACCACAGAGGGGCCTCCCATACTGACCTCTGGAGTTGGGCAGGATTTGGGGCTGTTGTGCATGGACTCTGATTTCGAAGAGCTGGACTGAGATTCCACTTTCTTGGCTTGTTTCTGAGCACTGGTGGGAGCAGCTGGGGAGCCCCCAGGGGTGTCAGGCACCCTAAGGGATGACTCCAACTCCTCAGCAACTTCATTGTGAGCCTTCTTAGTGCTCTGGTGAGGGAGCAACCCAGGAACAGTTGATTCTGCAATAAAATCAGCCATCAGTCAGAGCCACAGGCAGGATCCAGGATCAGCAACGAGCAGCACAAGTCTCTACAAATGTGCCTCATTTAAGAGACTGGACACTCTGGCCAGAGAAATGCCAGGTTCTCTTTATGACTACAAAACAAACCGGAAGTATTGACAACAGAGAGAGACGGAGATCCCAAGATTTAACTAAACGTTCGCGTTATTTCCTTCACCCCTTCCCATTTCTGGGAACATCAACTCATTTGTGAAAACGCTCCCAGGCATGTCCAGCACTCACCCTTCTCCCAGGGGGGCTGTGGGGTGGAGCTGCACAGAGCAAGGGGCAGCTCTGAAGTCACCAGAGTGGAGGTGAGAAGGTCGATTTTTCCCGTTTGGAGCCGGAATTGTTGGAGCTCCTGGGACAGGAGGCTGAACTGCTCTGTCTGACTGCGACACTGATCTTCCAGATCCTTCACCCGGGCCTGCCAGGAGAGACGTGGGATGAGGCACAAACCCACAGCAAACCCACCAGTGAGGCTCCAAACAGCCTTTGCTGTGTCTTTCCAGTGGGTCCCAGACTTCAAAGGATGCTTTTAAATGCCCTGCCCAGAAACAGGATTTGGGAACTGGCAGCTCCACGGCTTTAGTACCTTTGAAAACCTGAAGCTCCTCATCTATGAGGGGACTGACTGCAAGCTCTGCTAGGAATTATCCCTGAAAAGCTGGGTTTGAACTTCAATATCCTGTCCCAGCCCTGCACAAGACCAGATGTGAGTCACAGATAAATAAGCCTTGAAAAGAAAAGATTGGAGCATTTCTTGGAGGATTAAAGTCACATCACCCAGAGGAATTGCTCTCCCAGTGTTCTATCTCATCCATACTTGCAGAGGCTCCAGCAAGCTCCCAAAACTTTACCCTGCCCTCCCCACCATTCTGGGCAGGACTCCTGATTGTCCCTGCAGATTTTGGCTCCTCCAGGCAGCAGGAAGGGCAGAGATCACCCTGGCCTGTGTTGCAGAACATTCCTTTGATGTGGAAGCCCACACGCTTTCCCACCAGGTCCCACAAGGAGGAATTGCTCCAGGAAAATTCATGCTGAGGCCCAGAAAGCTACATCTCAACAAGATGAGAAGCAGGGGAAATCTCTGGAGAGGGAAGGACACATTCCTACCATTTGTATTTTCTCAGATTCTCCTCCTACCGTCTCTAGAACTTCCCCTTATAAACCACTGCTGAGTCCTGGTTGTCCTTACACATCCCCACATTCTCCCAGTGGTAGGCACATGAATTCCCAGGACATTGCAACTGCTCCTTTCCCTCTTCTCACTCTTTTTTTGTAGGTAAGATGCTCCATAACAGACGACTGCACTGCGCTCCTCAAAATTTTCCGTTCCACGAAACGCGTTTGAAGTGCTTTTCTCTCCTTCCAACTCAAAAAATAAATCCTGCCTTGAAATATTATGTGAGGCAGAAAGCCTGGTTTTTAGGCAGCTCTAAAAATAACACACCTGACCTGGAAAAAGCTTTCTCTGTGGTCTCAGAGCAACACAAAACCTTTGGAGCCGCTTCCTATTCATGGGGGTGCCTGAAGTTTTATTTCCCAGGTTTTTTTTTTTTAATTCCAGTTTATCTCTGTTTCCCTTCACGACTCCCTGGGTGCTCTCAGGCTTTAAGGGAAGTCTCTGAACTGAAATCAGATGCCACAAGTAACTTCCTGAAGTGTCCATGTTCTCCACTTGCTCAGAGTCAACTCCTTGTTTATTAAATCCCATTGCACAGGATTCCTCTGCAATCCTGAGGGTTTGCATTTTACTTACAGTTTAGATTTTTCACATAAATGCTTCTCTCCTACACATCTTAATAAAGAAAAGAGACCATCAACAGGAAGAACAGTTGCACTGGATCAAAGTAGGGCTTCCTCAAGTCCAACATCCATCCCTGATCCCACCTTGGGACACAGCCCACAAGAACACAGAGAGGGATTTCCACTGCAGGACCAGAAAGGGATTTCCTGCCTTCTCAGGAGCCATGAGCCAGCAGATGCATCTGGACATTGTGTTTAACAGCATCACAACAGTACCTTGTCCTGTAAATTTATTAATCACGCTTTAAATCCATTTACAGTGGTGGCCAAGCCAATAGCCCAGATAATTCACAGTTTAATTCCAAGATCCCTAATTAGTCAGGTGTCTGTGAAATCTGTTATTCAAAATAACATACAAACATCCCTTAAGTCCTACTGCCACATCATACACAGTGTATACTTCTAGCAGGCTACTTGCAGGGAATCACAGCTGGGAAGAGCAGGTTTCCAGGGCAGTGTTGGGAGAAATGGGGATAAGGAAGAGGGAAATAAGGCCAGGAGCTTCAGGGAACCAGCAGGAATCAAGCCCCAGACACAGAAAAGACAGGAGACTGCTGTGTCCATGCCCAACCCAAAATGGGGAGAAAGAGGAGCCTCACACAACTGGGCCTGGGCAGTGGGATTTCCAGAAGAGGCTGCAAGAGCAGGAGCAGAGCTTGGTGGGCTCAGTTTAGCCACTGATTCAGGAACTGAGATTTCCCACAGCCAACCACCACCAGCTCAGCCCCTCCCTCTGAGACTCTCTCCTTCTTGGCTGCTCTACTCCACTTCTCCAGATGATGTTTTCCCTCCACATGTCCCTCGTTACCTTTCTCCGTGTCTTCTGCTCTGTATTGAGATGAGAGCATCTCCACTTTGCTCAAGAGGAACTCTAGAGCTGTGCAGCCCAAACTCCTGCTCCAGGCAGGGCTGATGCCAAAGGGATTAGAGGAACAGCCATAATTCCACAACAATGTGGGTGCAGCTTCTACAGGACGTGGGCACACCCCAGTAATGCCCTTCTCCAAAAGCTCCCAACACTTCACTTGCTTTTTTGACCAGAACTGTGGCTGATTTTTTATTTTAAAGTCCCCCTACCTCCAACCCTGCACCTCCTGCTCCAACAGGGAATTCCAAGCCCACCACTGGGCATGTCTAGTCATGGCTGCCTCTCCTCCCACGTGCCTTTGCACAGGCAGTGTTACCTGGGATTTAATGTCCCTGTTACTCACAAGATCTCTGTCAGATCTGAAGGTGTTCAAGCAGTTTTCCACCAGCTACAAACCCCACCACTTCCACAGAAGCCTTCTTTCCAAACCACCAGCTAGCACAGCTCCCACACACTGGAATTTCGTTAGTTCCTACCTCTTCTGGGAAAACTATCATCCACAATCCCTGCTTCCCATCTTCCATCCAATTACAAAGCCAGCAGGGCCTGTCCTCTTCTCCACAGCACTCACTTGCAATGGTGTCACCACTGCTTTTGGGTTCTGAAGGAAACACTTCACTCTTGGACTGCAAGTAGTTCCCAAAAGACATTTAAATGCACGTGACACGTGGAGAAGGAGCACAGCTGGGCAATTCTAAAAATCTGCAAGTGCCAAAAAAATTAAGCTCCTAGTTCTAATTGGTCAAGGAAGCAAAGCATTTAAAGAGAAAAGCAGCTGCTCCATCAAACTCATGGTGGGAGCTCCTTTAATCACATTTATTTCTTGGCAGTGACACTCTTGCAATCTTTTCCAGAGTATAGCTAAAACAAGAATTATCAAGCAACTGTCAAAGTCAGGACAGAGGGAAAAATGTCCCATTTGACAGGATTATAGCAGTACCTGCATGCAATCCAAGGTACTCTGGGAGCAAGAAGAAAAGCAAAAAGAGATGTCAAACCACATCAGCAGTTACACTACCCCAAAACCAACACTCTCCAAACACAACCCAGCCCTCAGTCTCAATAGGATTGTTTTCTCACAACATCCAGTGTCTGCCTTGTTCCATACTGACATTCCCACCTCATTCTTACCAAACAAAAGCCAAATCCCACGTACCAAATGCACAAATAAGAGAATCAGGCCCTTTTTGAGGGTCTCCAAATCATCGTGTGCTTTGAGTTCAATGACTCTGCTAAATTTCAACAGACTGCACTCATCCTTCATTAACATCCCATCCAAAAGCAATCCAAACACATGGGAAAAGGAAACCACACAGCACAGGCACTCCACACCCCCTAATTCTGCCCTATATGGACATTCTGGGATGACAACCATTGAAGTTAAGTACTTTAAATGAATGTTGCTGCACATTAAACCAGCTTTTAATGACAATTTCTCTTTCTTTGGTCTGCTTCAGAAAATTCAAGGCCAGGTTGGACGGGGCTTAGAGTAACCTGGTCTAGTGGAAGGTGGGTGGGACTGGATGAACTTTCAAGGGGATAACACATAATGTCACAGCCCCATGATACTCACCCAGCCTGCAACTATTTCAATCCCATTTAGCAGGAGCCCAGCACTCTTGGGTTCTACAGCTCAGACACAGGCCAGGCTCCCTCCAAAGTTGATGCTATTTGCAGCCATGGAGCAATCTCCTCCATCAAGGACAATCCCCATCCCAATCAACAACCCTGGGCTCCCAACAGCCCCAGAGCTGCACAGGGAGTTCAGCCTGTCCCCTCTGACTGTAAGTCACCACTGCAGCAGATGCCACTGTCTGGGTGGACAGTGAGGCCTTCTGCTCCTCTTGAGTGTTTTAGTGCTCAGAAAACCTCTGAGAGAGCACAGGATGCTCCATTTCCCATCACACCCAACCCTCTGGCAGTCACTAAATCTCCACATCAAGTTCCAGCATTCAGTGCCTTGGCTTTGCAGCTCCAGGAACCCACAGCCTAGTTTTTCTCCAAAGTCAGCCTGACTGACACCAAGCTAATGCCAAGCAAACCCAAAGCAGTGCCCAGCACATCTGCCAGGCTGCACTGTTACACTGTCAGCAGAGTGTGTTCCATGTGGATGTCAGAGTAAACAGGACAAGGGAGTTGCCTCAAGCTTCCTCACTCAGGCAAAGGCCACATTTCTCCTGTTTTTCCCTAATAAAAAGCATAAAGTGCAAACACACACACACACACACACACACACACGAGAAATTTCAAGTCCCAGGGACACAAATATTCTTCCTCTCTTTACATGATCCTGGAGAATGGAGGAGGCAGATCTGAGGTTAATTATTTGATGCATCCCTGAAAGAGTTTTTGAGCAAAATCTGAATGAAGAAATCTGTGTGAGGACTGAGCAGGCCAGGATTTAATCCCTCAAAACTCTGACCCCAGATATTACTCTGCCAGCACCACTGATACTTGTTCTCAGCAGTGACACGTTGCATCTGATCAAGACATTACAGCATTTTGCTCAAGAACCAACAAAACCCATCAAAGGCATCAAGAAAACTGGTAATAAGAACAAAAGGTACCAAAATTTGCAGCCACTAGTCCCTCTTGTTTCCTTCTGCCTTACCTCTAGAAGCTGTACTGCTCCTTCATGTTCCCTTCTTGCCTCTGCCTGTGCCTAAGGAGAAATAAGAAAGGGAGAAAATAAGAAAGGAACCCACCTGAGCTCACTTCTGTCATCCCACCTCACAGCCCTTCATAGGTTGGAGGACAGGTCTGATGAGGAGCAGCTGAGGGAGCTGGGGGGGCTCAGCCTGGAGAAAAGGAGGCTCAGGGGGGACCTTCTGGCTCTGCAACCCCCTGACAGGAGCGGGGAGCCGGGGGGGGGGGTCGGGCTCTGCTCCCAGGGAACAAGGGACAGGAGGAGAGGGAACGGCCTCCAGCTGTGCCAGGGGAGGGTCAGGTTGGATATTGGGAAAATTTCTTCACTGAAAGGTTCGTCAGGCCCTGGCACAGCTGCCCAGGGCAGTGGTGGAGTCCCCACCCCTGGAGAGATTTAACAGACATGTGGATGTGGCACTTGGGGACATGGGTTAGTGGTGGCCTTGGCAGTGCTGGGGGAATGGTTGGAGTTGATGACCTTAGGGGGCTTCTCCAACCTTAATGATTCCACGATTCTATGATTTAAAGTCTGAAAGCACCTCTGGGCTTTGGACAAACAGCAGGGAGAGGTCAGAACTGACGTCCCTGAGCAAAGCCCTTCACTGTGCTCAGGTACCAGAGCACTCAGACACTGCCCTGGTTTCCTTTATCCTGTAAACTCACACGCACCTCCTCCGTGCACTGCTTATCCAAGGAAACATATCCATTGTTTTCCAGGGATTCAGAGGGTAAAATGTCCACCCCCCACTCCCCACACACCTGCTGCAGCCGCCGGACCTCCTCCTGCTTCTCCTGCAGGACTAGCAGGGCTTCCCTGTGCTCCACTTCCAGCTGCTGCCTGCGCTCGGCCACATTTCTCATGTGCTGCAGAACAAGGCACAGACAGGGACACTGCTGAAATCCTGTGTCCCACCAGCAGCCAGGAGCCAACCGTGGCCTGGACTTCATGTCATCATTGCACAGGAGGAAGTCATCATTGCACAGGAGGAAGTACAGAACTCTCACCACTCGCCACAGCAACACAGAGACAATCATCAAAGCGATGGCCACCTTATTTCCCATCCCACCCAAATCCCTGAAGCAGCCTTTCCAAACCTCTTCCCACTTTGGAAAGCCACATTCTAGGATCCTGCAGAAGCACAATTCCCAACAGAAGCACAGAGACAAGGGAATGGTGAAAAAAGGCAAAGAGACAACATGGGCCATCCAAAAGCAGCGCTGTCTGGACAGTCCCCTGTGTGGATCCCACTGACCTTCAGCACCTGCTCTAGATTCTCCAGCTTGGTTTGGAGTCCTTGGTTCGTCTGAATCACTGAATCCCGTTCCTTGGTCACCAAAACAACCTGCAGTTTCAGGTCAGCATTCTCAGATTCAACCTGGAGAGAAGGATTTGCAGTTTTAGCACAAGCAGCCAGAGGCGTTCCTTGTATTTTTTGATTTGATTTGATTGAGGACAATTTGTTTCTGTGTCCCAATAGGTTGATTTGCAGACCTGCTTTCTACTGGCAATGATACCAAAATGATGAACCTCCTCTCCCTCTGGTTTTTATTAATTAATTAATTAATTGATTATTATTCATAAATAAGCATTTATCAGGCCTCAGTGTGTAACACTTTATTTGCACACACTGTTTCTCTCACTAGAATCATCTCCCCTCCCCATTTACAAGGAGGAAGGAACTGGGAGAGGAACAGGCTACATAATGAAGAGATAAAAGAAAGCACAAAGGTTTAAAAGCATTTTTCATCCTACATGGTAGAATTAAACACAAAGAACAGGACAGAAAATTCAGCAGCCTGCTGAGATCATCTTTACCTTCTTCACTTACTACAGGGAATTCCAGCCACATATTTTAGTTCCAGGGGGCACTATGGCCTGATGACTATTACCAATGCAGATTACAAAGGCAAACATTTCTACTTACAACAGTTATTAAACAGTTATTTAATATTAAATATAATTATCAGCCTTATGCATGGTGGCAAATTGACACAGGGGAGTGACAAGTGACTTTCCAAGTCCTGTGCATTATACTTGTCCAGAGAAGGAGCTGGGAACAGAAACCCAGATCAGCACAAAACCATTTCTCAGCTGGCAACTTGAAAACTTGGCACACCAGCAAGTTCTTCCCAGCAAAATTTTGCAGGAGCCAATGCTCCACCTGACCAAGATGCTGCTTTTACCTGTCCTGCCCATCCAGCCCTCTCGTTCAGCTGCAAGTTCTCCTCGGCCAGTCGTGCATTTTCACTCTGCACCTCCTGCAGCTGGATCTCCTGTCCAGAAAGAGTGGGAATTACTACACCAAGGCCCTCAAACTCCCCCAAATTATTCTGCAGAGCAGCTCCACTGCTCCTGTTTCCTGGTGCAGGATGTTGGTGGGAGGGGGAGGCACTGCTCTAACAGCCCCCTGTGCCAGATGATGGGAGTGGGAACTGGATGACCTTTAAAGTCCCTTCCAACCCAAACCACTCTATGATCTCTCAAGTTTCTTCTCTTCTTCTCTTAACCTCAAAGCCCAGAATCAGAAAGAGATTTCCTTGTCTAGCTCCCAGCTCCAGGGTCACATTGTTTACAAGCTGCTGCCTAGAACTCCATCTCCACCCACAGCAATTCGAGTTTCACTGCTGGTTCGAGATCAGAGTCTTCTTGACAAATATCAGTTAAGGAAGGAAAATTATCTGGGAAAATGATGCTAAAGAGAGCACTAGACTGCAAAGTCCAGAGTTTCAAATGGCTGACTCTGAAAGCAGGATTCAGTCTGGAGCTAAGAGCATGAGCCTGCTATCCCTGAATTAGGGAATGCTGCCCCTGAGCACAGGCCGTGGGCACACGGAGGGACACTGGATTTGTCAGGTCAGTCCATCTGCAACAACTTTGTACAGCACTAAAGGACTTTAATTGTTGCCTAATCACATGACACACACACACACTTCCCCATTCCAAGGTTTTACATATCATCAAATATTTTCTGGCTGTTCCAGGAGCCAATTCCCTGTGCACACAGGCTGAGTCCTGGTACTTCAAGGTGAGTCGGTCCCTTCTTGACCCTCAAAAGTGACTGTCTACCAACATGCCAAGACAAACTCATTCCTTAAACAACCCACAGACATCAAACATCTATTCAGAAGGTCAGCACCCCTGGGGGAAGCCATACACTGTCAGCCCCTAATGCCACCAGAGCTGCTCAGCAGAGCAACAACAGAAGGGAGAAATCCGGGTGCTTTGCTAAGACCAGGAAAACCTCCCTGGAATTAAACAGAGGCAAGATTTCTGCCAACAAATATGAAACACAGGAAAAGGACTGTGGGTTTGTGCAATGACCATCTTGAGGTGCAGAAATCTTTCAGTATTTGTCTGGAGTGCTGGAGTGCCTGTGAAAATGCTAATTATCTCCCCAAACTATCAAAGGCCATGGAACTTCATCCAGTGATTTATGTGGCTGCACTCAACCCACAGGTAACTGAAAGACTAAATAAACAGGCCCAAAATTTGTGACACTGACAAATAACCAGAAAGATGGTGATTCATTACTAAGATGAGCTGGAGAATCCAAGAGAGACACACAACAACCCAGCTCCTCTTCTCCCATCACGCTCACAACAGCAGGCAACAAGAACACTTACTAGTTCTTTGCATCTTTTATGCTTTTTCCTCACTTCATGCTCAAGGTTTTCACATTTTTTGCGCTTTTTCTTGAGTTCAAATTCCTGCAGGAAACAAGCAGAAGTAGATCAGCAAGTGCACACTCTTACAATGCATAGGAAATTCAAGGCCAGCCTCTCAGACCCAGTGCCGCATTATCTGATTTTCTCATAAAAATCTCTTTGTGACAAACTTGAACAATGTAGAAACCAAGGGAGATTTTTTTTTTTTTTTTAAGTGTAGGAAAACTAAAAAACTTTTTAAGTGAAACAACTATTTCTCTCTTCCTCAAGCCTTTAATCTTCTGGAAACAGTCCTGTTTCCCACTTGCACAGATTGTTCCTATTTGGAGAGAGCAGTATGGAGACAGGATGCGGGGGACAAAAAGACAGAGCTGTGCAAAATTCTCAGCTTTAAACATCAGCTGTGCTATTTCAGCCCCTATTCTCACCCAAATGACACCTAACAGAGCACAGACATCCTCTGCTTATGTACCTTTACCTGCAGCTACCTCTTGGCTCCTCAGATAGACAAGAGCTGCTAAACCTCCCTGTGAACTGTCATAATTTGCTGGAAAAATTCCCAAGGGACATATTCCTCATCCACATCTGTCCCCAGCTCAAGTAAGACTAAACCAAACACAGCACAGAACCTACTGGCATGTTTTCCTCTCATTTTAGTGTGACATATTCCCCTGCCAGCCCAGCACCTGGAGCTGCCACCCAGCAACACTCTCCATGCAGATGGCCTGTGTTTTCCCACTGATCCCCCAAGCTTCCCACTTTTGCCAGAGCAGCTGCACCTAAAAAGACTTCAGTCCCTAAAATCTCTATCTGGGTGGAAAACCCAAGAAAAATAAAAAACTGTAGCATTCCTTCCCCCAAACCAAGTTCACAACTCACCAGGTGCTGGATCTGTTTTCTGGTCTCTTGGCCTGTTATTGCATTTTTGGGAGGGAAATTTTCATGTCCTTCAGAGGCAGGTCCCAGTGGTTGCACACCTGGTTCCACCTGGAAAGCAGAAGAGATGCCAGAGAGCTCAGGGACAGGCAGGATTGC
The DNA here is from genome assembly GCF_001604755.1 of Lepidothrix coronata. NCBI lineage: Eukaryota > Metazoa > Chordata > Aves > Passeriformes > Pipridae > Lepidothrix > Lepidothrix coronata. The sequence goes on from NW_016690288.1 coordinate 319,291, forward strand.
AGGGCACACTCCTGGCAGTGCCACCTGGGAGAGCAACACTCCCCATGAGACTCCTGATCTCTGAGCTGCACCACTGGGCATGGGGAAAGCTGGACACTGTGCCAGGGATCTCTGTGCCACCAGAAACCTGTGCTGGGAGTCTCCTGGAGCCCAGTGCCAACCAGTCCAGCTTGACTGAACCACCCCCATGCAACAGTGGCCTCCAGGAAGCTCTCAGATCCCAGTTCCCATTTGTGCCTGATGAGAGGCAGCAGCCACACCTTTCGTGACCCTCCCAAAGCAATACAAAGATGGTCAGATGGGGGAGCACAGCCCTCAAAGGGCAGGAATCAGAGAAGATGTCAGAATCTAAAGGCAGGGAAGAGCAAACACTACCAAGAAACAGTGTCCCACCTCAGCTGGCAGCTGAGAAGGACTGAAAGGGCAGCAGTTGCGTGGATTATGTGCCATCACCAAACCAAATGAAAGGAAACAATTTTCTGTACACAACTGTACACAAGTTTCTAACAAAATGCCTTTTCATTTGGGCTACAGACAAGCAAACCTTTAATCCTCTGAATTTTCCCTCTCAACTGGTATTTGACTGGACATTGTCTGCCCAGAGTAATCCCTGACAGCAGAGCAAGGCCGGAGACACACAGAAGAAAGAGGGCTTTGATAATGCTTTAAACATTCAATTTAAAGTTATTTTTGCTAAACAGATTTTAGGGACAGAGCTAAGGATCTCTCTCAAACTGAACTGCCTGCAAGAACAACTGTAGAAGCCAACAAAATACACAGTAACAAATCACCAAGATCAGATAATTAACCAAGATTAGATTAATAACACCCAAGAGTTCAAAAAACCCCCTCTGGCATGAACTGAATCTCTCGCTTCAGCAGGAACTGAATCAATACGTGCAGAGTGTCACTTCTCCAACACTGCCTTAATACAAATTAACTGGAAGGTGGCAAATGCCAAGTTTTAAGAGTATTACAGAATTTTAAGCATATTCCAGTGGGCAAATGTGGAAAGATAGACCACTACATTTGACACCTGTTCTGGGCAAACGGATAGAAATCGCAACTAAGATAAGGCAGGTGCTTAAAGTAACTCAAACTAACTTATACTGGGGGCAAGGACACATTCACAAATCTATACAGAGTTCTTCTGACAAAAAAAACCAGCAAAGGGGTGTGGGAGATCCAGCAGGAACCTGCTTGGGTGCTCAGAACACCTTCACACCTTCAGCCGCGGTGCTTTAACAGGTTTTGGCAGGCACTGAGACACCACAGGGTGAGGGGGGAAGGTTTTTTCCTCGGGTAAATATCTAATAAGTATGAAAGGACTATAAAAGGAGGGAGCAGGAACTGTGCTCTCCAAGCACCGATGCAGCAGAGACAAACAGCGACGAGGGCCTCGTGACACTGAGAGATTAGAGAGACAAGTGATGGTTTAATAGAGCCCCAGTGCTCAGACAAAAAGGCAAAGAGATCTATTGGGGAAGGGAGAGAAAACTTCATTATGCCACCGTATAAATCAACGCCAGAGCCCGGGACAGCGCCGCACGTTGTCTTCCCCAGCACAAAACCGGCAGGGAAAACGCACAAAGGAAAGGAGACAAAGATGCTAGCACTGAATAATGGGAGAGGCTGGAAAGAAACAAACAAACAAAAAAATGGCTGAAGGAGAAGGGGGTTATAAATCCACGGGTGACTCGGAATGGACGAGCGAGGAATGAATATACTCAACACATCTGCCGCGAGGGCCCGGGGGGGCAACAAACGGGAGCAGCTGGTGCAGCCTGGGGGGAACACGCGTATCCCGAACCCACGGGGGACACAGGGGGGGAACCAGGGGAACCCGCGGGAGCAAAACCCCGAGGAGCCGCCCGGGGGCTGCGGGGGCACAGCGGGACCCGCGGCCCGGCCCCGCAGAGGCCCCGGCGGGCCCTGCCCGGGGGCGGCTCGGCCCCGAGGCGGCACCGCCGCTCCCCGGAGGGGCCCCGGCCCGGCCCGGCCCGGCCCCGGCGGAGCCCCCGCGGGGCAGCCCCGGCCCCACACACACACCCCCGGCCCCACACACACACCCCCGGCCCCACACACCCACCCCTTGGCCCGGCCCGGCCCCGGCCCGGCCTTACCTGGCGGCTGCGCGGCCGCGGCGGAGGCGGCGCCCTGAGGCGGCCCCGGATCTGCGGGGCTGAACCACTGCGGGCGGAGGGGCCGCGCGGGGCCGGGCAGGGCCGGGCAGGGCCGGGCAGCGGGACCTGCGGGCCTGGGCTGAGCCCCGGCGGCAGCACAACACGGGGGTTCTGCCCTTCTGTGTCACCGCTCCGGTGAGACCCCCCCTGGAGCTGCCTCCAGCTCTGGGGCGAGCTGGAGCGAGTCCAGAGGAGGCCACGGAGATGCTCCAAGGGCTGGAGCCCCTCTGCTCTGGAGCCAGGCTGGGAGAGCTGGGGGGGTTCGCCTGGAGAAGAGAAGGCTCCAGGGACACCTTAGAGCCCCTTGCAAGGCCTAAAGGGGCTCCAGGAGAGCTGGAGAGGGACTGGGGACAAGGGATGGAGGGACAGGACAAGGGGGAATGGCTTCCCACTGCCAGAGGGCAGGGTTAGGACTCAGGTAGGGACCTCCTGGAGCAACAGGAATACACAAAAGGCGGGAACAAACATTGGGAGGGGAAATGGGCGGACAGTGATAGGACAAGGGGGAATGGCTTCCCACTGCCAGAGGGCAGGGTTAGATGGGACAGTGGGAAGGAATCCTTCGCTGTGAGGGTGGTGAGGCCCTGGCACAGGTTGGGCAGAGAAGCTGTGGCTGCCCCATCCCTGGAAGTGTCCAAGGCCAGGTTGGATGCAGTCTTCCACCACCTGGTCTAGTGGAAGGTGTCCCTGCCCATGGCAGGGGTGGAATGAGATGAGCTTTAAGGTCCCTTCTGACCCAAACCATTCCATGATTCTATGAAGGAGAAGCATTGCTCGGTTTCCTAGGCTGGAAAACGCAGCACGGGAGCCCCGAAAAGGAGCAGGACTGAGCCCCTGGCGTGGTTCAGTGTCCCCACCATGTGCTGCCAGGAGCACCTATGTCCCTCCTCACCCTATGAGTCCCTTTGGAAACCAGCACGGCACTGATGTGCAGCGGACGCAAACCACAACCCTCGCCTTGCCTCCTCCAAGTGAAACTCCCTAAGAACAGCAATTAATTGAGCAATTAAACATCAAAACTTTCCGATGTCTGACCCACTTGTCTCACCTCCCTGCGAGCTCTCCCTCCCAGCGCCGGGTCTCCCAAGGAGGCCTCCTTTGGCAGAGGTGAACCTTTGCTGCCGGTGTTCGGTCCCAGGCGTGGGGCAGTGCTCGGCCTGGCACTGCCTGGGCTCATTTTGGGGGGACGCAGGCACTCCTTGAAATTCTTGAGGGCAATCTGCCTCTGCAGCCTCAACACCTCTCGCTGGGACTCCCGCAGCAGGCGGTCGAACTCGATGACGTTGAGGCAGCGAGGGTCGTCCTGCAGGAAAACAAACCCGGTGTCGTGTCACTGACAGGCTCCAAAAGCTGGGACAGGTCACATTTAACACACACACTCCAAAAGAGGAGAGGCTGGTGGAACCCAGCTACTGTGGCACACGCAGATTGCTGATTCCTGGGTCTCCAAAGCCTCAAAGCTCACTTTGTGTCCTTTATGCAAATACATTTTTCCTCCTGAAGATAAACCCCAGCCTGTAATGGTCCTGTAATGCTCCTGCAGCTCTCCCGGCACGAAGGGCTTTGCCAAGCGTGTGCCATCTCAGCACATGCCAGCAGGGAGCGTGGCAGGATAGTGTCACGTCGTGTCCCAGCCAAAGCAGAGCTGCTTCCCCTCCTTGACGTGGGTGGGTGCTGGCAAGTGCTGCAGCCCCAGCGGTGGTGAGGGCTTTGAGTGGCTGCAAGAACGAAGAACATCTGGGACTTGGTCAGTTCTCCCTCGGGATAATGTTTGGTTTTCAAACTATTTGATTTCTCTCCTTGTCAGAGACAGTGATAGGCCCCTATCTTTAGCACAAGGGGTCACTCCCATCCCGACCCAAACCCAGCAGCTTTTGAAGGAAGCCAGCCCAATCTGATTCTCACAAAACTAGTGAGAATATGTCACCAGCTTGTTTCGTTCTTCAAAGGTTTTCAGGTTTCTGGAGGCTGAAGAAACACGTACCTGCATGTCCACATGTACAACAGCGGGTTATGAAAACCTGTCTTTACAAATCTGCTGCTGGAGGAGACATTGCTCATTCCCCTGGAAAGCTCCTAAGCCGGTGAATTCAAAGCAGAATTGGTATCCAGGACAAATTTAATCTTTTTCCCTGTTCACTTCTTATTCCCCCTAAAAATAGCATACGCTTTAAAAATACAATTTGAGGAGAAAACCGTGGTTACTCTCATAGTGCAAGGGGGGAAACTGAGGCACCATTAAAGGGAACTGATTATAGATTCAAGAAGTGAGCAGCTGGGCCTCCTCTGTGCCAGCCCCCTGTTCAGGCTCTCAGGGTAGTAGTTCTTTAAGCAAAATTGGCTGTGGCTGTGTATAAAATCTCCCTTCCCCCACCAAAAATAGGCAGCTATTCCCAACTGAGCCTCCGGAGCCTGGGGGAACAAGGGAGGAGGAAAAGAGCTCAGCCCTCCCCTCAGTTTCTATTATACCCATCCCCTGCAGCTGCCTCACTGCTCCCCCCCATCCCATGCTTCCAAGAATCCATCCTGCAAGAAATTGCAGCCTGGATTTACCCGGAGCTGGGGTTTGGTTGGAAGCCACTCACCGGAGTGTGATCTCAGGAAATCGTTTTATCCCATCCTAAGAGCCCTGGCTTTGCCAAAACAAGGCCAGTGTTTGTCCTGCCACTGCAGGGAACTGAGTGGATCCATTTCACAGCTACTGAAAAATTAGTGCTGATTTAAATACCCGAGATTAAAACTGATTTGGTTACAAACTCTGAGTATGCCCATCATATCTCTGCATAAAACCCCCTTCATTGGCCTAATGCATTTTGCATGCTGCAGACAGATTAGGGGAATTTGGAATTTTAACTAGCTGGAAATTAAAATTTAATGAGCTTGCTTGGGAGAAAAATGGGGAAAACAAGATCAGAAAGAATGATCTCCTCTCTTGCTCTCTTTTCTTTGGATTCCCTGCTCGTACATCGGTGTCCCTGGTGCCGTGGCAGTGACAGGGATTGTCTCTCCTTTGGGGACAGGGTGGTCACCAGGTCACCCATGCCCTAGTGGCTGAATTTGTCACCCCCGAGGGTGGCACCCACATGTATTTCCCTGGCCAATACTGAATCCTGCTCGCCTGCTTTTGTCCCATTCCTCCATAATTTGTCACTCCCCTGTCCCTGGCAGGGTCAGGTTGCCCAGCACACTCTGCTTGGAATATGAGAGGGCTTTGGAAAGGGTCTGCTCCCCTTCCTGCAGGGGCCTGCAGTGAGAACTCAAGGGATGAGAAGGAAGTTTCTTCTTGCTGACACCATAGGGCACAGTCAGACCTGGATAAGGTTATCCTGTGGTTTAATGCCAGGAAGGATCAATGGAGCAGCTCTGTACAAACACCAAATACACCCAGTTGCTCTTATCCCCACTAGATCCACATTAGGGCAAGACTGAGAATCCACCTTCGAACCTGTAGTTAAAATGAACATATGGGGAGCTCAGGAACAAAAATAAAGCTGCTTTCAGCAAGGAAGTATTTGTCACCTAAATATCATGTAAGTAGGGCAGGTAGAAATGCAAGGGTTCACTCAGCTCAGCTGGGGGCAGAGATGGAGGGTGGCACTTGGCCACATTTGCGTTAGCAAAACAGGGGGAAAACAGCAGGACCCCAAGCATTCCTGAGCTGCTCAGGAGAGTTTGAACTGACCTAAACTGAAACTGTCCAGCTTGTGAACAACAGATGTAGCTGATCTGCCCAAAACTTTATCACCTTGAGTGGGAACCATCTCCCCCAGCTTCGACTGCCTGCAGAGGCTGCTTTCAGAGCTGTCACAGAGAAGTGCTTTGGAGGAGCAACACACATGACCAGTTTTAAAGTTCTGTCTCAGGATGAGCTGAATTATCCCTTTTGTCCCACTGTTTATATCTGCTTGGCCTGTGCTGGTGCTGAAGGGAAGGCAGATCACCAGCCCAGGTGCAGACACAGCACTGGGGATGGTTTCATGAACACCCAGCCCTGGCTGGTGGTTTGTGGCCTCGGTCACAGTCATCCCAGGACCCACTGAGTTATCACCAGTCTCGTGGTGGCTGTGAGTGCTCAGAAAGCTGCAGCTCAAGATGTGGGATCTAGGCTGGTTCTTGGGAATGTGCTGGTTGGCTTTCTAAAGAAACATTTTAAAAGGAGGCCCTGCTCCTACATCTTGGTTGAAGCTCAGCCCTGTGAAAAATCTGTGTATCTGTGGCTTTTCAGGGGTTTCCAGGGGAAGGGTTTTAGTTGCTGCTGAAAATGAATTCACAGAGGGACAACTGGGATGCCCCCAACAGCCTGCTAGAGGGGTCCAGACACTGTCTCTGCCACACTCCCCCAGTGTCCCCATTCAACACTCCCCCAGTGTCCCCATTCAACACTCCCCCAGTGTCCCCATTCAACACTCCCCCAGTGTCCCCATTCAACTCACACATCAAATCTTGTCTGTTTTCAGCCTGCACTGGGGATTAATTGCCCTCACACCACTTCCTGGAGCCTGGTTTCCATCACTCCTGTTGCACAGCTTGTCCCAGCCCCTGAGTGATGTCCCGGCAAGTGTCTCACCTTCCCTGCCGAGAGTTTAGCCTGCAGCTCCCGGCATTCCTGCTGCAGAGCTTCAATCTGCTTGTCTTTGGCCAGGAGGGCACTGGCTTGCTCTGTCAGGTCCTTGGCACGCTGGCGGGCAAAGGCTTTCTTACACAGCTCCAGGCTGGAGCCCTTCAGAGCCACTGGAGCAGTGACCTACACAGAGAGCAGTGGGGAGAAAGGTGTGTTGGTGCTCCTTAACCACCACCCCACCACCCCTTGGTGCTCCTTAACCACCACCCCACCACCCCTTGCTGTTCATCAACCACCACCCCGTCATTCCTGGGTGTTCAGTCACCACCACCAATCACCCCAACAGCCTGGCCCCAAAGGACAGACAAGCAGTGGAAGAGGAAGGGCTGGATGGAGAAGTGGGTCAGAGAAGAGGTGGGAAGGAGAAGGTGGCTCAGCAGGTGGGCTCAGTGGGTACAGCCAGAACAGGGGCTGCAGGCAGGGCAACGGTGTGGGGGGAAGAGAGAAAACAAGGATGAGGGCAGAAAAACAGGAGAAGATAACAGAGAAGAGGAGGGGAGGATGGCAGGAAAGATGGGCATGGGATAAAGGACAGAGTTGGTCAAACCAGGAAGAGAAATGGAGCATCTGTGGGTTTCTAGGCAGCAGGAAAGAGCTTCAGCATGGTTGGGTGGAGGACAGAGGGAAATGGAGAGGCAAGAGAGAGCCCAGCAAGGACCAGCACAGCCAGGGAAGGACTGGGAGATGTTCAGCAGAAGAAGCAGGTCAGGTTCACATGCTCCCTGTGAGGGAGGGAAGAGCAGGGGTGGGGGTGACAGGGCTTCAGGGGGAGCAGGCTAGTCAGGGACAGGCTCTGTCTGCCCAGCAGGAGCTGAGGCTGCCTGGCACAGTGTCCCTGGGATTCCCCCATCCCTGGGGTGGGCTCTCCCACTGGGTATCAGCACCACAGAGCTGGATAAAGGGGCAGCTCACACCCCCTGCTCATCCCAACCCTCTGGGCAGTGAGGACACCTCCAGTCCCTGACTTTATCCAACCCTTCCTCTCCCTGCCCAGCTATTGTTATCTGCACAAAGCCTCACAATCTGGGGAGGGGGGACTCTCCTCTGCCTGATCAGGATTTGCATCCTCTGTGCAAACTTCTCCTCCCCAGCTCCTCCTGAGCATCTCACCCACGTGCAGAAGCTCCATGGGACCTGTGCACCAGGCACTGAAGGCAACCACTGCCAGATTAACCCCAGCTCCTCAGGGCCCCTCCTCTGCTCCTGCCTCCAGCCCACCCTCCACCAGCCTCAGCCATCCGAGCACTTGGACACCTTGGCCAGCACAGGAGCCCAGCAGGTTCTCCCAGGGCTCCCACAGGCCTTACACTGTCACCACCCCAAAGTTTCACAGGAGAAACAAATAAACCAGTATTTGTATAGGTGCTGGGGGGGCTGCAGAGCTGTTGGGTGTATATCAAATGGTTTCTCTTAACATAGTATCTGACAAGTCCATCTGTTGCCCTGCAAGTACCAAAACCCCGTGACAGACGGGCTGCGAGGTGCCTGGGGACAGAGAGCCAGGAAAACCCCCTACCTTCCCTCCAACACAGCTTTCACTTCCTCCCTTCTGTCCTAGAGGGCTCGAATTCCCCATCACAATCCCTGCTTTCCTTCCAATAGAAGGAAGGTTTTTCCCTTCCTCCACTGCAATCCCCCTTTAGGAACTTGTGCCCAAGATCCCACACCCTACAGGCATCTCCTGCTGCTCCTGCAAGGTGTCAAACACTACAGGCTTCACAACAAGCTGCTGTTAGGTTGGAGAAAGCAAAACCCCTGTGGCTTGTGCAGCCCTGTGAGCGAGGTGTGGATGGGGCAGAGCTGTCTCTCACCCCTTCCTGTTTTGCTTCACCGCACTCCTTTTCTTATTCAAATCCTTCCTGTTTCTTTCTGGTGAAGTCAGATGAATTATTTTCATGACTTCAGAGAAAGCCACGTTAATTAACCTAAAGTATCACCTTATGGGGAGAAACCAAGCAGGAGGAAATTCCTCAAACCAGCTCCCTGAGCAGGAGCAGAGCAGCTGGCGATGGCTGGGTTTGGTGATTCTTGCAAAGCGTGTTTGCTGGAGGTTTAAGAAAAAGGGAAAGAAAAGGCCTTTCTAGCACGATGGAAGTGGCAAACAGAAGGTCCTGGTGGTGAGGTGCTGTCCCAGCTCAGCTCCCCAGCCAGGGCAGGTCCCAGCACCCACCACTTTGAGGTTTGCCTCCTGCAGTTTCCGGGCTCTCTCCTCCAGGCGCTTGGCGATCACCGCCAGCTCCGCGTTCTTCCTCTTCAGGTGCTTCACCTTCTCCTCCGTCTGGGGGAAGCAGCTCCTGCGCTGCAGAACAGAAAAAGAAGCTGGAGGTGAAACCCCTGATCAGGAGCCAATGTCCCTGGTCCTGCTTGACCTGTTCTAGAACTACCCAAACCATCAAACACCAACCTCTGCTGTTGTTGCCTCTCCAGTCACTGAAATTGTGGTTTTCCTGCTATTTTTGTTAATGTGACCTCTTGCTCCCTATGATATCCCCAGACCATCCCACGTGGTCGCTCTCCATCCACAACCTGCTCGTTGCAGGCTCTGCCAGGACTCAACATGTCTCCAGCATCAGTGTATCCTGGCTGCCCACCCTTTGGGGCTTTCTCCTCCAAAGTCTTCCCAGTTTATTTCCCCGGGTTTACAGGACTCAGCACATCCCTGTGGATTTGCACTGCACCACCAGGACAAGCTTATCCGTGTCTTTTCTCTCCTGACACCAAAGCACGAGCTTCGGAGGAAGCGACAAAGGACTTTATGATATTTGCAAAGCAAATTTCCTTTTTCTCCCTATTGATTCTGTTCGCTCTTAATCCCCTTTTATTTGTTATCTGTCCGTTCCAATGAGCCGCCTCTTGCCGACGGCTCCTTCTCCCAAGGTCGGGCCCAGATGTGTTGTGCTGTCTTTTCACATCAGCAGAAATGTCAGGTCAGCTGAGGCTCACGATTATTTCCCTCCCTACCCCTGTGAGACCCCACCAAGGGCGGCTCAGCTGTAAGGCTGAGGCTGGTTTTTGAGAGTCCAATTTGATGAGAGCTCACACGCCCGTGCTTCGCTAGAACCCAGAGGACTGATAAGGGGTAACCCCGGGGTGCAGGCCACGTGGAATTTATGCTTTTAGTGCAAGAAATTTATCTACAATATGCATTTTGAATGTGGTGATAGAAATCTGAAATGCTGAGCAATCAAATTTGCAGGGGCCCGGGGTGGCTGCATCCCCACGCTGCGGGGCTGGGCAAGGGGTGATGCTCTCCAGGGAGGATTCGGGAGGGGAATATCCCCTCTTTGTGCTTCCTGATGGGCCTGGAGAGCCAGGGATGGGGGAGCAGGGCAGAACAGGGCAGAAGGCTGCTGTGGCAGCCTGGCTTGGTGTTGGGTGCCGGGGTGCAGCTGGGGAGGATCGGGGTGCTGAGCTCCCATAGGAGCAGGGGGCAGTGCTGCACTGTCACGCCGAGACCAGGCCGAGTGAATCAGTGTTTCTGCTTTTCACAGAATCAAATATAGTTAAAGAGGAAATAAGGGCAACTTCCCCTCCCCTGCCTGGCTCTGCTCTGCAGCTCGAGGAAGGGGTCCAGCTCAAGCTGATGGGTGCAGTGTGATGGCACCCAGAGCACCCAGACCCCCTATCCCCTCTGGCCCTGCCCAGATGATCCCGTGTGCGGCATCTCTTGGAATTGGCAGCAGACAGCAGCTCGCCCTGGCCAGGACTCCCTCCCTGTGGAGCATCCCGTGCCAGCACCCAGCCAGGGTGCAGGATGTGTCCTCTGCTCACCAGCAGGCTGTTCTCCTCGGCCAGGCTGGAGCAGCGGTGCCGCAGGTCCTCCAGGGCACTCAGGAGCTTCGTGTTCTGGCTCACGAGGAAGCCGTAGTCAGCCCCGCTCTGCAAAACAGCACAGGAGAGGCACAGCAGGGCTTCACCTGCCCAGGAAGGGGTCCTGCAGGTCCTCAGGGCTTCACCTGCCCAGGAAGGGGTCCTGCAGGTCCTCAGAGCTTCACCTGCCCAGGAAGGGGTCCTGCAGGTCCTCAGAGCTTCACCTGCCCAGGAAGGGGTCCTGCAGGTCCTCAGAGCTTCACCTGCCCAGGAAGGGGTCCTGCAGGTCCTCAGAGCTTCACCTGCCCAGGAAGGGGTCCTGCAGCACCTCACAGCTTCACCTGCCCAAGGCACAGACCACAGGTCCTGCAGGTCTGCAGGGCTTCACCTGCCTGAGGCACAGACTACAGGTCCTGTTGAACCTTAGAGCTTCACCTGCCAAGGGCAGGGGCAGAGGGGTCCCAGCCTCATGCCCAGCCCAGCCCAGCTGCGTGGGGGGCTGGCAGGGTCGGGGTGCAGGCAGCAAAGGGGCACGGTGGGATTTGGGCGCTGATTTCAGGAGATGAGGGGCTACATGTCCTCTGGGGGACAACTGGCCTTTGGGGCCAGGCTTCATCCCCTGTGGGTGACATTTGCCATCTCCACGCATTCAACTTCCACGCAGGGAAAAAGCCCAGACCCTCCTGGAATCCTCAGCCGTGGCACCATCCAAACTGGCTCAGTGAAACCCTGGCAGGAGCCGGGGGCAGAGCACAGCCCCTGACACTCCAACACGTGGCTGCTCCCCACGGCTCAGGGACCCCGTGGCCTCCAGCAGCACGTGGGTTTTGGAGGTGACCAGACCTCCTCACCCACTTTCCCATCCCAGCTCTCCTGCTGGAGCCCACCCAGGAGCCAGCCCCAGCTCTGCCCTCTCCGTGTCAGCTCCGGAAGAAGGCGACACGACGGATTTTTTTTTTGCAAAACACCAACTTCGTTTTGTCACATCAAAAGCAGCAGCAGCAGCAGCTCTGCTGGGAGCTGTATATATAGTTCTGTGGTTACTGCTTCCTGCCCAGAGCAGCTCAGCACAGGCTCCCAGGCAGGATTTCTGTGCGTTAGCAAAGCTCAGAGCTGAGCTGTTGCCTCACAGCTGCCATATGGCAGCAGCACCCCGTGTGTGTCTCGGCAAGATCCAGCCAGATGTTTTCCCAGCAGCCAGGCAGGTCTTGCAGGACGTCCTCCCAGTGCCTAACAAGACTCTGCTGAAGGGCCATGACCTCCCCAGTGCACAGAGGCTGTGAGGGAAACGTCCCAAAAAAATGTCGCCCAAGCTTTCTGGGGAGCAAGAAATCAGACAGGGACCCAGCTCTAGGAAGTCTGAGGCTGGGTAAAATTCATGATGCTCTTGGAAAATACTATATTTTGGTTTCTCGACCGTGTCCATTGGATAAATATAGCAGGAGACCAGTTCCACAAAGTCCACCCCCAATCCCTCGGCCTGTGGCTCTCCCAACCTCCCACACCCATATGGAAATGCCTTGGCAAAGCAGGGAGGGAAAAGACAACTGAAGGAGGCTGAAAACAAAAACAAACCCTCAGAAGATGACACCCAGCCCTCCCCATCAGCCTCAGATGGTATCCCCAGGTCCCACCGACCCCCTGAGACACCAGGATGTGACGTGCCATGAGCAAAGTGGTTTGTAGGCAGGGGCTGTTGGCACAGTGGTTTGTAGGTGTCCACGCTGCAGAAATCCCAGAGTCTGAGAAAGCTGGAGTGAAATGTCCCATGGAGAGAGACTGTACTCCTCTACACATGTGGGATTTTTCTCCCCTGGGCACAGAGGTGCCATTACTGCCACCATTCCTGGGGACATCACACCTCCAACAACTCAGGGCTGTTCTCAGGGGTGGTCAGGGTAGGCCCAGGAACCAAGGAGCTTCTCAAACCTCAGCATCCTGGGAATGCCAAGAAGCTCCCCTGGGAGCCCTGTGCACAGCTCTGCCCAGCACCAGATCCTGCAGCATCAATCCCATCCCTGAAGCTTTACAGGAACAATGAGGTGTCCCAGGGAGCAATTCCCCCATCACCAGCTCCAGGAACATCAAAGCACTTCTTCAGTCTGGGAATCCCTGCAGGGGACACTGCTGGTGCTAAAGGGGGGACAGAGCAGGGTGGGTGCCTGGGGAGGGGGGTCCTACCAGCATCTCCCGTGCTGTGTGTGACAGTGCCTTGGGCTCATTCCCTGCTGCCATCCCAGAGCCAAGCAGGCAGCCCCTGGGAAGAAGTCAAAGGGCATTATTTCCACCTCCTTGGCCCTGCCAAGAGGCCTCAAAATTCATGTCTGTGGTTGCTTGCGCTGAGCCAGGGCGAGCACACTGAGCCAGCGGCCTCTGTGCCTGGGATGGGAGCTGGAGAGATTTCTTGGAGGAGCTGATGTGCTCCTGCCTCTCCCCACCAGGCAGCCAGGACCTCTGACATCAGCAGCACAGAGCTTCTGCAGAGGACAGTCAGCATTTCCAGCATGGCAGGGGGGTCTTTTGGGGACCTACATCCAAGTTTCTGCATTTAAACCCCTATTTCTGTAGCCATAAAACATCTTCATCTGGGCAGGACCCAAAGGCTCACAAGTACAACCTGCCAGGCTGTCCCCAGGTCAGCCCAGGTTTCGTGTCACGACTCCAGAGCCCATGACATGGCAAAGGCTGGGATGTGCTTTCCCATTCCCCAGGCAGCAGGGCAGTGTGGCTGTGTGCTCCAGGCTGGGGCCAGGCACTCGGCCAAGCCTCCCCCTGCCAGCACGTCCCTCTGTGGCCACAGATCCTTGGGGCTCTGCCCAGAGAGGCACGAGGGGCATCTGCAGCGAGAAGACGTGGAGGCAGGAGCTCCTTTCTGTGCCAGGATGTCTGTCCCACACGGGGACCTCAGCGCCCGGGAAAGCTCTGCCAAACCTCCCCCTGGGCTCTGAGCCGGTGCTGGTGCGTCAGCTGAGCCCTCCTCCCAGAGCCTGCAACCGAGGGGCTGTCTAGACGTCATCCCACGCTCATTAAACATTCATTTCCCATAATGAAATGGCTTTTAATTTCCGAACTGCTCCGCTGTTCCTCAAGGATCCCGCTCCGCACGGCGCAGCCGCGCTCGGGGCTCCCGCGGCGCCTTTCCCGGGGAGCTGGAGGAGATGGTTAGGGAGGAGAGGCAAGAGGCTCCCCCCAGAGTGACTCAGCCCGATGAAGTGTCCAAAGTGTCAGCAGGAGCCGAAATCCAAGCACATCCCTCGGTCAGGGAGGTTTCAGTGAGCAGAGGCCGAGCTGACACCACGGGGAGGGTCTCCAGGCAGCCACATCCCCCAGGTCAGGAATATTCTCAGCCACTAAAAAAATGAACCCGAGTGACGTGTTCTTTGGCCACGGGGAAAGTTTCTGCAGGAGCAGAGCAGCAGGGATGCTGAGGAAGGAGAGCAGCAGGCACATGGCTTTGAAGCCTCTGTCACACGGGAATTGGCAACATCTGTCGCCTCTTTTGGCAGGTAGAGCCCAAAATACAGTTTCTCCAGGATGCGTGAGAACAGCAAACAAAGAGAAGCCCTCAGCATGTCAGCTGCGAGACAACTGCTGCTTTTTCACCTGAAAGCTTCAAAAAGCAACGCAGAGCTGCAGCAGCTTTTGCAGGGAGAGGTGCCCAGCCAGGCTGCTAAATGGGTCACGCAGGCAAAATCCCTTTGGAGCAGCCAGAATCCAGCACAGTCCTGAAAGTCCTGCGGAAAACTTGCAGGAGGCCGTTGGGGGACAGTAAATCACACGTGGTGAGGACGACAGGAGCTGCCTGAACCCGGCTCTGCAATGCGGCTTGGGCACAGCCTGGCACAGCCCAGCCCCAGGGGCTTCCCCCTGCCAGCCCTGGGGAACTGCCAAAGCCTAAAGCCAGCCTTGCTTTAAAATCCCTGTGGAGAGCCAGACAGGGAGGGTGGCCCCGTGAGCGGGAGGTCTCAGGTGGCCTTTGGAAACAGGCGGGCTCGTGGCTGAATTTTAAACCATGCCCAATTTGAAGGTGTGTAAACCACACACAGTTTGAAGGGGAATAAACCACACGCAATTTGAAGAGGAATAAACCACGCACAACTTGAAGAGGAATAAACCACACATAATTTCAGGATGTCCCTGCAGTGACTTCCCCATCTGCAACCCCGCCGGGTCCAGCTGCTGGGTTTGCTTTGCAAAAGCCATCTCTGAACACCAACCCCCACTCTGCAGACACCTTCCCAGGTGAAGTTATCCCGGCTCTCCTGCTATCCTGGCTATATTAAATCCACCACCTCTCCTTCATTTGAAATCATTGTCACCAAGCCTCCGCCGTGTCAAAGCCCTTTAGCAGCTCGTTCCACCTGACTCTGGTAATTAGCTCCCTTAACTTCTCAATCCTCCCCGCTTGGAAATGAAAGGCTGTCATTGCCAATCCATTTGCTCCTCTTCCAGCCCGTTTCAGGGGAATCGGCCACCTCACAGAACAAAGTTATTTTCCATAGGCTGCTCCTCTGCAGTGCCCTCACTGCCTGGCAAAAGCAAGACAAAAATAGCATCACCTCCTGTTCGGTCAGTGAGCAGAGCCAACCCCGCCGCCGGCACAGCGAGGGGCAGGACCATCCCTGCTGAGGGAAAAGGGACAGTGCTGTCAGGGGTATGGGAGAAGGAAGAGCCATCCCTGGGATGAGGCCGTGGTTATCCTGCCGCTCCCCTGCCTTGCAGCCTGTGTCCCACTGCGCTTGTTCTCCTCCCTCCCTGAACTTTGCGCCAGTTCCCGGTTTCAGACACAAACATCTCCCTTCTGCCGTCGGCTTCAGGGCACTTCCCCACAGTCAGCACTTTTTCCTGCTGCCCATCCCTCTCCCAGCCTACTACTTGCCCTTATTTCCGTGATTTCCTCATTTATCTGATTTTTATCACCCCGTGTCACAAATTCACGGAAGAAAAAATCCATCCAAGGCTATTAACTTCAAAAATCCTGCCTCCCGGCGTGGGGAGTGCTGGAGCCATGAATTGGAAGATATTGAGGGGAATATTCAGGGGAGCAGTCACTGTATATTTGCTGTTCTTTACATCCCCCCAGGCTTTCTGTCCTGCACACCCTCTGACCACTGCCAGCTCTTCATATGCTCCTCACAGGGCCTTTAAAATGAGATGCAGCTAAAATCGGGGTCTCACAAATTCAGGTCCTCTCTCTCTTTAAACCCTCTGTGGAAGCACCATTATCAATCCCAGGAAAACAAACCCAGCTATTCCAGGAGAAGGAAAATCTGCTCAGTGCCCTGATGGCCCTGGCTCGCTGTCCTTTGATGAGCTCAGCCTCTCCAGCCTCCCCAACCAGGGAGAAATTAATGTTCCTGCAAAACTGAGGCAGGGAGGAATGTGAGTGGAAAATAAGCTCTCCAGGCAGAGGATCAGCTCTCCAAAATCCAAGGCTGCAGCCGGGTCCAGGATGCAATGCAGCACAATTCCTCACCTTTACCAGCAAATCCAAGAGACAGGAGGATTTGCAAGGAGATGAGAGAAAATGACACTGAAATTCCTCCCAGCTGCTGGGAAGGTGGCTCTGAACCGCTCCTGAGGTGCTGCACACGTGATTCTTCATCCCTCACAGCCAGAGAGAAATCAGGGCAGGCAGTTGTGAGGAATGAAGGGCTTGGAGAAACCCAGGGATGAGCCAGTGGGAAAAGGTGCTGCTCAGGGTGCAGGTGCCCATCTGGCTGAACGCTCCTGGTCTCCTCAGTGCTCAGTTTGCTCCTGGCCCTGCTCTCCTGTGTGCTACAGAGACCTGGAACTGCTCCCAGCTGGACACTGCCTGCCTGGAGCAGAGGCCTGACAAGGTGTGTGTGGCCCCAGCCAGGCTTTGCCCAGCTGTGACCCAACTCTCTCCGTGTCAAACACAAATTGTTTTGCAATCCCAGGATGTGTGAGGCCACAAACTGCAGCTGATCCATCAGATAACCTGCAGCAGGGGGTTGTGCAACACTCCTCAAGTACAACATCACCCTCCTGCCCTTGGGTCACTGTGTGACCTCTGGGCACCCCCGTGTCCCCTGCAGGGCCTCTCCCACCTTCACATGTTGTGAGAAAGGTTTTGCAGGGCAAAAAGCAGGTACAAAGCCTGTTCTACCAACCACCCTTTTAACATCAGTGTGCAAGTGTCTCTTGTCTCTTATCAGCTTCCAGAAAGATTAGGCCAAGCTCTGGTAAAGCAGAACTGTGCTCCATCCCCACCACACTCAGGGGACAGTAATGGTGTTGGTGTTCCACTGCCCAGCCTGGGAATGTGTGAAAGCCAGGCTGTGCCCCATAAAACCTGCCTTGGTTGTAAAACTTAGAAGCCAAGACAGTTAAGCTGCCTTTTTTCCCCCCCCCTAACTGCAGAATATTCTGGGTACTGCTGAGCAAATCATTGAATCTGCAGAGAAGCAGCTCATGTATTGGTAATTTCCACTAAGAAAAAAAAAACAACAAAAAAAGCAAAATGTAGAAGATGTGGGAAGAAAATGTGTGAACAACTTCAGTGCAAACACAGAAAGACTTTGCAACCTCTGTTGCTTGTGTACTCATGCACATTGCCAATCATTTGAGCTAAAACATGGGCATTGGCATCCTATAAATATTTTGGGGGTTTTTTTGTTGCTTAGCTCTGAGCAAAGGTCAGTCTGCAGCTCCCAGCGCTGCAGGCTCAGGCCCAGACCACCCCAAGGTCTTTATGGAGCATCTGGACTTGTTTTGGATGCCACGTGTCAAATAATTCTATTTTGTGAGCATGCAAAGAAAAAAAACCAACCCAAAACTCCCAAAAACTCTGGGGAAGAATGATAAAATTGAGTGCTTTCCAGGTTTGGTATTTGATGGCTGGAGTGGGGGTGATTGTCCTCTGATATCTCGTCTTTCTTGTAACAGAAACTCTAATCCAAAGAAACACTCCCAAGGAAGGTGTGAGACTTCTGGCTTCACCCTGGGAAGCCACGGAGCTGCAGCTCAGTAAATCCCCTGCCCATACAGAAGTGCCTCAGCCCTTTGACAGGATCACGGCTTGGAAAGTCACTCCCCACCAGCAGCAATATCCATGGTCACAGGTCTCCTTTCTTTGAGTGGAAAGACCGGATTCCCCACCACGTTCAGCTCTGGAGAGGCAAATGTGCTCTTCCACCTTGGAGGGTACAGCAGGGAGCTGGAGGGGCAGATTTGGTGTGCACAGCAATTTTTTTTTCCCCAGAAATCTGCTCTGCAGTTCTCCCCCACCTCTTCCTCTTTTCCAAATCACTTGAAGTTTCCCAGGGGCCCAAGAGCACCTTTTCTTTTGGGTCGCATTGGCTTAAAACCTGCTCTAGTTCCCAGGCTTTGGCATGATTAGATATTAGGAAGGAATTCTTCCCTGTGAGGGTGGGGAGGCCCTGGCACAGGTTGCCCAGAGAAGCTGTGGCTGCTCCATCCCTGGAAGTGTCCAAGGCCAGGTTGGACTGGGCTCGGAGCAACCTGGGCTAGTGGAAGGTGTCCCTGCCCATGGCAGGGGGTGGGACTGGATGGTCTTTAAGGTCCCTTCCAACCCAAACCATTCCAGGAGTCTGTGTCAGAATCAGTTCCTTGCCCCTCTTGGTAAAGCAAGAACTCACTTGGGATATTTGTAGGATTTTGTGCTGGACTGAGAAGCCCCAAATCTCCAACAGCTTTAACAAGAGATAAAGGGGAAAATCATCCCCTTGCACCCCCTCACAGAGCCAGAGGTGCTGCTCAGTGATCCCTAAGGAAACGTGAATGGCAGGAGCAGCAGCAGACATACCAACTGATGCTCCAAAGGGTGTTTTCCCAGAACTCTGAGCAGATGGCTGGGATGCAGAAGGCCTGCACTCACAGCAGGAGGAGGGCAACAAGGCTGCAGCACTGCACGTGCCATCTCACTTCACGTTATTCCAGCAGGAAGGAATGTTACAGCCAGAAGACACCAGGGAGCCAAGACATTGGTGAGTCCCCTCAAAATATCCAGAGGGTGAAATGAGAAGGATTCTGGGGTGAAGGATCACAGTGTGGTGATGAACAACACCAGCATGGTGGGACAGCCCTGTCCCAAACCCAGCAGCCCAGAGGAGCCAAGGACACGGTGAGGAGGGAAAGGCTGATGTCTCTGATCCTCCACATCCCTGGCCAAGCCATTTGGACGTGTCTTTGCACAGAGAGCATGAGCTTAATTAGTAAAAGAGCCAAAATGAGCATTACCTTCCCCCTCACAGCCTCACTTTGCCTTGTTTTCCATTCATTCCTGGCTCTTCCTGGCAGGCAGACACCTGAGGGTGGCTGTGCATCCACAGTCCTGCAGCAAACAGCACTAAGGCATTTGCATGAGGCTGAGCACTGCCAAGCCAAGAAAAATTAATTTACTCAGGTTTTTAGCAAGATAGAACACAATCTTCTGATTGGGATTGCAGGAAATGGTCTGTACAGCAAGAACTGGCTCCGTTGCCCGAGATCTTCTTGTCCCACTGGCATCTTTTATTCTGCTGACCTACCCTTCCTGGCCAAGGGTACAGCTCTACACACCCTCAGACATTAAATTAACAGTTTTCCAGCTTTGCCAGCGGAAAATTTGAAGCTCTTGAAAGGCCACAAATTCCTGCAAAAGACATTGAGCTTATCATTAAATGCAGCTTGGCCTGAGTGCTTGACATGGAGGATCTTTACTAGCATTTTATAATTCTCCCCGTGTCTGTGCTTTGTGTTATTAAGCCCCACTGGGACCAACAGGTTTTTTTGTGGATATTTAAATTCCTACCCACTGGAGGGCTCCTTGGTTTAAGCATTTTCAGTCGGGTTTTATGGATTTATAGAATATTCGCAGCTGCACATGACCTCAAGGGAAGCTGAGGCTTGGCTTTTAAGAAATGCAAATCCAAAGCAACCTCTGGAGATTGAGAAGGAGCCACAAGAGCCAACTCAGAGCACCCTCAGTGTGCCCCTTGCTCGTGTGGTTCTTGGGATGGGAACAGGGATGTGGTCAGCAGCTGAGCTCATCCCTTCCATGAGTGGGGCTGGAAAGGCTGTGGAGATGAGTAATCCTGGAAGGGAAGATGCAGGGAATATGCAGAAAGTGAATGACCTTGCTGTTCTCCCCTCCTCCAATGTGCCAGGAGGGAATGCAACATTCCTTCAGCGACCCACTCCTGGACCACCCTGAGTTTTCCAGGACCAGGGCAAATCCCACTGGAGCAGCATCCCATAGGAGATGCAGGCAGCTGAGCTCTTGTGGGAAGTGCTCTAAAATCCATCTGACAGCATTCTGGGAACTTTCCAGTTTCCAGCCAGACTGTATCTGTGCCACTGTAACCCCGTTCTTCCTACACACACAACGTTTTTCTCCTTCTCTGTTATTCATTATTTGGATTGGGATCCTACCCCTGCAATGTCTGGAGATTCTCAGTAGGAAAGTAATTTCTTATCTTCTGCGTCCACACAGAAATTTTGGAGAGCAGGACCAGAGTGATGTCAAAGGCCCAGGTCAAGGATACACTTGTGACAGTCCCCAGAAGGCTTCCAGTGGTGCCATGGTGGGACACACTGCTCTGCTGAGGAGCTGGGAAACCCTGCCCTGCCTTAGGGGATGCAGGGGCATGTGGAAAATGGATGAGAAGATGTAGGCACAAGCCTCAACAAGGAAAACTCCCAGCAGACCTGTGCAGAACATTCCTCTCCATGGGAATGCTGCAACCTTGGGAGAGGGTAAGAGAGGTGGTGCAATCCCAGCCCTTGGAGACACTCAACACTTGCCTGGTCAGGATATGATCAACCTCTTCCAGCTCTGGAGCCTGCTGGGAGCAGGGGCTGGATGGGAGGCTCCAGGAGTGTCCCCAACCCACCTCTCTAACTCCAGAGTTCCCTTTCCAGCTCCCAAAGGGAAGAAGGGCAAGAGCTCTCCACCCTCTGCACTCAGGGGGGACCCAGGCAAGAAAGCCAAGATTAACTTGACCTCCAGACAGCCTTAATGTCTATCCATGGTCTGTCCCTGAGGGAATGGCAGAGCAGCAGTGGTGGAGGCCGGGACACACGGCAGGAGCTCCATCATAAAATCAGCATCTTTAATGAGCTCTGTCAGCCATGAGCCCTCAGGAGGCTCTTCCCCACACCAGGAGATTTCTCCCTGGAGGCAGCTGTCCTGTTCACAGAGTGCAGCTCTGACATCCCAAGGACAAATGTCCTAAAGGAAGCCCAGCTCCAGCAGCAGGACACACAGTGCATGTCCCAGCCTGGCCAGGGGGAGCTGTGCTTTGAAGGGGAGCTGTGTGAGCCCCCCCCTCTCCCAGCTGTGTGAGCCCCTCGTTCCCTAGGAAGTGGATTTGAGGATGTGGCTCCACAGCCCAGCAGCACCAGCCCTTGTTCTGCTATGGCTGGAAGCCTTTCCCATCCCTAAAGCCACTGGGCTCCAGGAAGAGCTGCTGGATTGATTTATTTTTTTTTCCAGGAAAAGACAAGGTAACCTTTCTGGGGATCAACATCAGTGTTAAGGATGGTACTGCCACGGTACCACCAGCACCACCACGGTGCCACTGCGGCACTGCCACGACACAGCAGAGTGACACCAGGTCCAGCAGCACCACCCCAGCACCACCAGTTCCACCATGGACTATGATGGCACTACCACGGTGCTGCCACAACCCCATGGGAGTGGGAAGGGAAACTGGAGTCACCCACCCAGCCAGGAGCCTCCAGGATCACGGGAAACACTCAAAGCAGCCCAAGGACCAAGGCAAACTGGATGGCAGGTGCTCAGCAGTCACCACCATAGACACCAAGCGGGGTCCTCACCCCCTCCTCCACCACCCCTGGATGCACAGCTGGATCATGGGGGACCCACTGCAGGGATCATCTAGAGCTGGTGCACAGCCCCCTCCCCAAAGGTGCTGTTCAGCTGCTGGAGCACCCACAAACACCCCTCTGAACCAGCCACCTGCCCCTCTGCCACTCCCAGCCTTCCCACCCAGGCTCCCACCAGGACACAGCACCTATTCTGGCTCTCCTGAAGGAGTGTCCTAGGCTGGGTTGGACAGGGCTTGGAGCAACCTGGTCTATTGAAAGCTGTCCCTGAAGCAGATGATCTTGAAGGTCCCTTCCAACCCAAACCATTCTGGGATTCCCTGAAGACAGTAAGTGGCACAACCAATTTGACTCCTGGGATACAAAAGAGGGGAGGGAGCAGAAATCCTTCCCATTCTGCAACCCCATTTTTCGGCTGGGGTGCTCCTGGCACAGCCAGGGCTGGGGTCAGAGGCAGCCCAAGGGTGCCTGGTTCAATGTGGCCTTTCCCTAAGCATCACAATAAACAGCCCTTCAAAACAGACCCATAGGAAACTGTGCTGGACTGAAATCCTGTTGTCCCTTGATGTGTTTCCAGCGGTGCCCTTTCTCCCGCAGGCAGCTCCAGCTGGGCTCAGCTGCACAGCACAGCCTGCTCAAAACCCTCCTGCTAAACCCCAGCCAGCTCTGCTCAGCCCTTCTCCCTCCTGAAGGCCAAAAGCTGATTTCTCTCCTGTTTAAGAACACCCCCAGATCCCAGGGGACCCCAGGAAGATAGTTGCTCTTCCTCACGGGAAAGGAGGGCAAGATGTCCTGAGCAGGGTGAGCTGGTGAACTTTCGTGACCTGGATGGAGGAGGTGAGACCCTGAGGAGCTGTTTGGGCTGTCTTTAGGGAGATGCTGCAAGGGGCTGACCCTGCACTGCCCCGAGGTGCCCAGGGCTGCCTTCAGGGACAGGTTCCCCCTGCAGTGCAGGTGCCCCAAGCCCTCCGAGGCTCCCCGGACTGGAGAGGGGATATTTTGGAAGGGGGTGACAGTGAGTAAATCATGTCCCTGCCACGACCTGCAGAGCCCTTGATGCTGCCGGAGCGAGGAGATGCCGCAGGGACGGCTCAGCCTGGGCTGGTGCAGCGGCTGTGTCTGCTCCGGGTGGGCTCAGCGAGACCCCGCACCAGCTCCAGCGCCTTCCAGGCAGCTGGAAATCCCCGTGGAAGGGCAGCGGAGGCAGCAGCTCTTTCTCTCCTGGGGTTCGTGGCAGCGGCTGTGGCGGCTCCCGGCCCACGGGGAAGGTTTTGGGGGTGGCTCAGCCGCAGCCCAGCGCACCCATTGCCCGTGTCCGTCTCGTCCCCGCGGTGCCTCGACGCCTCTCGCCCCAAAATGAGCCAACGCACCGCCACCCCCGCCTTACCTGGGGGGGTCTGTCCGTCCGCTCCATCGCTCGCAGGGGCCTGACGAGCTCCGGCGCGGAGTGAACCCGCTGCGGGTCCGGCGGGGGAACGCGGGGGGTCCCGGGGGACTCCTCCTGGGGCTGGGGCGCTCCGTCCCGCTCCGATCCCGTGGGAAGCCGGCAGCCGACCGTGTCCGTGTCACCCCCCGCGCCGTCACGCGTGTCCAGGTCCGGGCAGGCGGGGGCGGCGGGGGCGGCATCGCCCGCGGCAGGGGCGGCATCGCCCGCGGCGGGGGCAGCGCTGGGCACCCCCCGCTCCGGCTCCTGCATGGCTGGGGCAGCGCTGGGCTCACTCCGCTCCGGGCAGGGCTCCGCGGGGCTCCGGGAGCCGGCACGGGAGAGCCGAGGGCATCAGAGCGGCGGCGGCGCTGGGAGCAGCCCGGGCCGCGCTCCCCCGCGCCGGGGCCGGGGCCGGCGGCAGCAGCAGCATCCCCGCACCGGGGCTGGCTCGGTCCCGCACCGGGAATGGCTCGGTCCCGCACCGGGAATGGCTCGGTCCCCGCAGCCCCGTGCGGTCGCTGCTCCCGCCGCCCTCAGCCCACCGCCGCCCCCGGCCCCATGACGTGGCGGAGGGGCCGGGGGAGCTGGCAGCCCCTCAGCCCGGGCAGCCCCCGCCGCAGCCGCTGCCGAGTCATCAATACGGAGCCGGGCCGGGCCCCGGGGGGGCCGCGCCGCGCCCCGGGCCGCCAATGGCGGCGGCTGCGCCGGTTTCCACGGCAACGCTGCGGGAGCGGGGTCTGGTGCCTATTGATGAGGCGGCGGCAGAGGGGGGGCGGACGGGCCGATCCCGCATCCCCCCGCACCGCAGCACCCCCCCCCGCATCCCGCCGGCATCGGGGTTTGGTACGGCACCGGCCCCAGCCCCTGCTCGGCTCTGCCCCGGGGATGCTCATCTCTGCCCCAGGATATCTCTGCTTCAGGGATACCCGGCTCTGCCCCCGGGATGCCTGACTGTCCCGCGGATGCTCATCTCTGCCCCAGGATGCCCAGCTCTGCCCCGGCAATGCCCAGCTGTGCCCCGGGACGCCCAGCTCTGCCCCAGGACTCCTGGCTCTGCCCCGGGGATACCCGTCTCTGCCCCGGGGATGCCTATCTCTGCCCCAGGGACACCCAGCTCTGCCCCAGCAATGCTCGGCTCCGCCCTGGTCGTACCCATCTCTGCCTCATGGATGCCCAGCTCTGCCCCAGGGATACCTGGGTCTGCCCCAGGACTCCTGGGTCTGCCCTGGTCATACTCAGCTCTGCCCTGGGGATGCCCAGCTCTGCCTCGGGGATGTTCACACACCTTCCCTCTGTGTGAGCTGAACCTCAGCCCCTCACTGACACGCTGTGCTGGAAACAACCCTCTGCTGAAAGCTGCTGGACCCTGCCTGCAGCATGAGCAGGACAAGAGGCAGAGGGTGGTGTGGGCAGGGAGGGAGGGCTGGGAGGCTGATCTGATCCAGGGAGACAGGAGTTAGCAGCATAACGCTCCAGCAAAGCGGGCACTGCCATCTCTGAGCACACAGAGCGGGCTGACGTGCTCTGTCTCTGCCTCCTCCCTGCCTGGCTGTGTCTTTGATGAAGATCACATCATCCATCAGGCTGGTCAGCGTTCGTGATGCTCAGGGGAAAGCCAATGGGCCACCCTGGGGGACATCTGTCTGTCCCCTGCTCCCCAGCCCTGTTCAAAGCTTGACCCACTGCAGAGCAAGGCTTGCTGATCCCAAACCCAAGAGGGTTTGATGATCCCTGAACCCCTGAGCAACTGGGGACAGGTCCTGCTTCCCCACATCCTTGTGTGTGGCAACAGCTCCCAGTCCCACTGCTGATGTCCCTCTCCTGCAGGGTGGGGGTGACATTTGGCATCTCACATGTGCTGCTCCCTCGATGGATGTGGAGCCACCAGGAGAACCTGTCTGGAGCCACTTGATCCAGGGTAAGTACCCTGGGGGGGTCTTTGATGCCTCTTTCAGACACCTCTTTGTGTGCACCTCCTTTGAGCAGCTTCATCAGTACATCCAGATGTGTCCTGTGCAGATGTGTCACCTCTTGAACCAGATGCCATGGGCCAAGTGTCACCCCTGCCTGAGCCCAGGCAGCACAGGCAAAACACCACCCAGATATTCAATTCACTGCTGGCTGTGAAGGGTGTAGATGACCCACTCAGATGGGTCCTGTGATGTGGGGAGTTACCACCACGCCAGGCAGTCTCACCTCTCTTAGCAGGACTCTGCCATCCCACCCAAATCCCAGATCTCCGGGCTGCCCATTCCTAAGGAGTGTGTGTGTGTGGTGGGGGGAAGCCCCAAGCTGGTGATGAGCAGTGGATGCAGCCAACAGACCAGAGAGGAGATTCCAGACAAATGATCCCATCTTCCTGTGTTTTCTAGTCTCATCTACCTTCAAACCACCAGTTTAAGTGACTCCTTCTGCTCCAGGAACAGGTCAGGATAGATCCCACCGCTGGAATCCCCCCGGTTCCTACCCACAAATGTTTCCCCCCGGGGAGGCACCAGGCAGGATCTGCAGGTGCTGCACGAGTGTGGAAGGAGGCCCAGGCACTGCTCAGCTCCCTGACAAGACAGAACAGGCAGGTTTCGTTAGCAGGAGGCGAGAGGCAGGATGGGAAGTGCTCCCGGATAAGATCTCATGGCTGCGGGGAGCACGGTCCCCTCTGAACCCTCCTCAGAGCTCTCCTCTGAACCCTCCTCAGAGCCCTCCTCTGAACCCTCCTCAGAACCTTCCTCCAAACCCTCCTCAGAACCTTCCTCTGAACCCTGGCTCCAACACATTTGTCTCCTCTGGGACATGCTGTAGCAGCCAGCTACAGGCTCGGTCTTAAGCTGTGCCAGGGGAGGTTTAGGTTGGATATTAGGAAAAAATTTTTTACAGAGAGAGTGATCAGCCATTGG